>NW_027529428.1:16092507-16132712 GCF_008692635.1 Crocuta crocuta | reverse complement strand
CAACATTTTCTCTTCCAGTATTTCTCTCCTTCCTCTCCCTCCCTCGCTCCTCCCCCCGCCCCCCCTCTGTGTGATTGGTTTGTTTCCCACAGGATCAGAGCCAAAAATGAGCTGTAGTCTTCTATTTAAAAAAAAAAAACAAAACTAGAAGTGAAGTATATTTATTATAAAGGAAGAGAAACATGTCATGAGGATACACAACAGAAAATTAAAATCCTCCTAATTCCAACGCCCAGAAACCACTATAATTGTATGCTTTTTTTCTTTCTCTTTTCTCTGTTGCATTTGTTTGTACAGCCAAACCTTAGTCTGCGAGCATAATTTGTTCCAGGAACATGTCTGTGATCCAAGGCCCTTGTATGTCAAAGCGAATTTCAAGAGCCATTGGCTCAGTTTGATCATGTGAGGTTTGGCGTCACCCAATACTCGTATTGCGAGACCTCGCTCGTTTATCAAGTCAGAGTTTACTGGAAACGTTTGTCTTGCAGAACAGTCGCAGAACAAGCTGCTCAAGTGTATCTTGAAAGATGTATCTTGAAAGACGAGTAGGAGCTTATCAGGCAAGAGAACAGAAGGGGACGTGGGCAAAGCCAGGGGGACCCAGAGTCCGGAGCTCCTGGCGGGGGAGGGGCGGGGGCGAGGCGGGGCGAGATTTGAGGAGCTAGTGGAAATGAGGAAGGGGGGGCGGGGAGAAAGGGATGCCAGACCCGGGTGGGCCTTTGTACGGTTCTTGGGGTTGAGAGTGGTTCCCGAAGCAGAGCTGGAAGGGGAGGAGCGCAGAGCTGGTTAGGAACCCTTTCTTTCTCTTCCCTGAAGAGGAGACACTGGAGGAAGGTTGGATGGCGGACCAAAGGTCAAAGGAGGTTTTTATTTGCAGTATAATTCGTGTGAAGGAACCCATGCATGAAAATATTTTACTGTCTGTGTATGGTTAGAAGAGAAATAAGATGAGAGCCCTTTCACCTTCCACCAGGCAGAAAACCAGTACTTTGGGGACCCTCCGTGTGACCCCAGTCACATCTCCTTCCTGCCTTCCAGAGATAACTACCATGTTGACTTGAGTCTGTATTATTTGAGAATTGGGTTTTGTTTTGTTGTTTTGTTTTTGGTAAGCCCTTAATTTGGTATAAAGCTATCATTTAACTCATCCCCTGTCATTCTGCTAGTTTTGTTTTGTTTCTTTTTTTTTTTGCTTTCTTTTTATTTTTTTAAAATCTATTTCTGAGAGATTGAGAGACAGACTGCAAGCAGGGGAGGGTTAGAGAGAGAGGGAGACACAGAATCGGAAGCAGGCTCCAGGCTCTGAGCTGTTAGCACAGAGCCCGACGTGGGGCTCGAACCCACAAACCGTGAGATTGTTGTGCCCAAATCGCGAGTCCCAGAGACCTCTAAGGAGCCGACACCGATGCAAATACAAAAGGGTCTTTATTACAAGCTCGAGCAGGGGCTCACCAGCCTACCGATGTCGGTGTCGTAGCAGCAAGGTGAAGCCAAGAACAATAGCGAGCAGGGTTTTTAAGGAGTAAGGGATGGGGGTGTTACAGTACACGTAGCATCATCACATAAGCACCAATTACAATTACAGCTTTGACCATTCAGTGTCTGTGAGGTGTTCATTACTTTTGGTGGGACCCAATCATGACTTTTGAGAATCCTTTGAAAATGACCAATTATGAGGTGAGTTCAAAGGGCCCACGTGGGGTTCAGGCAAGCGGGGTTCAGGCAAGCGGTGAGAAATTGGCTAGTTTGTATCTGCCGTTCCCAGCCTTGACTCAGACCACAGGAGTGTTTCCTTTTTCTTTTTGATTAGCTGAACTGAGGGCCGTCTGAGGATG
The DNA here is from genome assembly GCF_008692635.1 of Crocuta crocuta. Taxonomy (NCBI): domain Eukaryota; kingdom Metazoa; phylum Chordata; class Mammalia; order Carnivora; family Hyaenidae; genus Crocuta; species Crocuta crocuta. Next base: position 16,130,877 of record NW_027529428.1, on the reverse strand, counting down.
GCTTTAGCCGTGAACAATCTCAGGCTTTTCCTGGAACCGGGACTGGGGCTACGTGCAGCCCGAAGTTTTCTCTTAATGGAGGATTTAATTTTTGGCTCTTCAAGATCATGACCTGAGCCGAAGTCGGACGCTTAACCGACTGAGCCAACCAGGCGCCCCTATTTTTTGTTTCAACATGTTTTTATGTACTTTATTATATCACAATGCTAAGAGCAGTTTTGGTGGGAATAGTGTTAATCGTCTGTAGCCCTGTCCTTGGCATATATATATAAAAAAAAAAACTTGTGTTTTTGTTTTGTTTTTTGAGAGAGGGAGAGTACAAGCTGGGGAGGGGCAGAAAGAGAGGGGGACAGAGGATCCAGAGCAGGTTCTGCGCTGCCAGCAGTGAGCCCGATGCTAGGCTCAAACTCATGAACCGTGAGATCGCATCCTGAGCCGAAGAATCTCACGGTTCTTGAGTTTGGACCCCCCCCCTCCCCCCCATTGGGCTCTGTGCTGACACCTGGGACCCTGGAGCCTGCTTTAGATTCTGTGTCTCCCTTTCTCTGTGCCCCTCCCCCACTCATGCTCTTTTTCTCTCTAAAAAATAAACAAACATTAAAACAATTAAAAACCATTCCCTAATGAAAAGTCATGAGGATTTATGCCCATGTTTTCTTTTAAGAGTCTCATAGTTTTAGCTCTTGCCTTTAGGTCTGTGATTGCTACCAAATTTCAGTGTGAGGTAGAGTTCCAACTTTATTCTTTTGTGCCTGGATATTCATTTGGAAGGACTCTTCTTCCCTTCATTGAACTGTCTTGGTATCGTAGTCAAAAACCAATTGATCATAAATGTGAGGGGTTATTTCTGCTGCATTAATGTATATGTCTGTTGTTATGCCAGGACCACACAGTCTTAATTGCTGTTTGGAAATCCAAAGTGTGCGACCTCCAACTTTGTTGTTTTTTAAGATTGTTTCAGCTGTTTTGGGTCCCTTGCATTTCCATGTGATTTTTAGGATCAGTTTCTCAGTGTCTGCAAAGACACGAGCTGGGATTTTGATATGACTGCATTAAATCTGTTAGTCATTGTTGGAGACTATTTCCATCATAATATTAACCTTTCTGATCCGTGAATGTGGAATGTTTCTCCTGTTAGGTGGTCTTTAATTTCTTTCAATAATGTTGTAGTTTTCAGATGAGTAGTTTACATTTCTTTTTAAAAATGCACTGCTAGGCGCCTGGGTGGCTCAGTCAGTTAAGTGTCTGACTTCAGCTCAGGTCATGATCTCGCAGCTCGTTAGGTTCAAGCCCCGCGTCGGGCTCTGTGCTGACAGCTCGGTGCCTGGAGCCTGCTTCGGATCCTGTGAATCTCTCTCTCTCTATCCCTCCCCCACTCATCTCCTGTCTCTCTCTGTCTCAAAAATAAATAAACTATAAAAAAATTTAAAAAATATATAATTAAAGTGCACTGCTAAGTTTTTTATTTTTATTTTACTTTATTTTGTTATTAAAAAAAATTTTTAACGTTTATTAATTTTTGAGACGGATGGAGCACGAGTGGCCGAGGCGGTTGATAAACCCTGGGACCTGTCATTTCCTTGCCGTTGATGTGCTCAGTTAAAACCCAAAGGTCCATGAATATGACAATTTGGAATCTGTTCTGAAGTCAGTGTGGCAGTTTATACCAAGAACTGTGGAAACAGTCCTATCCTTTGACCTTTTAATCTGACTCCTAGGAATTTATCCTTCAGAAATAATTCAAAAAACAGAAAAAGAAAAAAAGAAGGGGTGTTAAGATCTTCAGAAACAGCAGTAGTAGGGCAAAACCAAGACCAATTTAGATCGTTTAAATGTCCGCCAGTCTTGCTGTAATAATTTCATACACACATATATATACATATACACACACATATACATACACATATACACAAGTGTACATACACACATATACATACATATATACATACATTCACACATATACATACATACAAATATACACACATGCACATATGTATATACATACATATATACACACCTATACATACATATATACACACATGCATACATACATATATATATATAAAACTTGGATATATGATAGTGGAGTGTTTTTATATATCAAATTTGGATATATGTTGATGTAGTTAACCAAGAATGACCATATAAAATCACTGAAAAATATTTACAAAATAATGTTATGTTATGGAAGAAGAACACAAAACTATGCATGCACAGGGACACTTGGCTGGCTCAGTCAGTAGCGCACGCAACTCTTGATCTCTCAGGGTCACGAGAGATCAACACCCCACGTTGGGTGTAGGGCTTACTTTAAAACAAAACAAATTTATNATAGCTTGGTGAGAGATGATGAAGAAATTAAAATATAGTTGCATAAGAGTAACATAGAATTATGGGCAATCCATTTAAACCGTTCATAATTCTTTTCCAGGGTGTTTAATAAAATGTAACAAGAACCTTGTGCTAATGTAGCAAAAGTTGAATTGTGACAGTAGCGTCTGTTTTACAGGATGTTATCATTAATAGCACGATAGAAGGACCTAAAGTGAGCCGTTTACAAATAATGACTATTTCAAGTTCTTATTTAAAAAGCAGATCATTTCTGGGACACTTGGTGGCTCAGTTGGTTACGTGTTTGTTGACTGCGGCTCTCGTCATGATCTCATGGTTCACAGGATCAAGAACCCAGTTGGGCTGCAAGCTGACAGCACAGAACTTGCTTAGGATTCTCTCCATCTCCCTCCCTGATTCTCTCGCTGCCCCGCCCCTGCTCACACTGTGTCCCTCTCTTTCAAAATAAATAAATTAACTTAAAAAAAATAAATTGGGGGCGCCTGGGTGGCTCAGTCAGTTAAGCATTCGACTTTGGCTCAGTTTATGATCTCATGATTTGTGAGTTTGAGCCCCACGTCAGGCTCAGTAGAACCTGTTTCAGACCCTCTGTTCCCTTCTCTCTGCCCGTCTCCCGCTTGTGCTCTCTATCTCTCAAAAACAAACATTTAAAAAAATTAAAATCAATGAATTAATTTAAAAAACTAAAAGAAAATCATTTCAGGGGCACCTGGGTGGCTCCTGCTTTCAGCTCAGTCATGATCTCACAGTCATGAGATTGAGTCCCCACTGGGCTCCACACTGAACAGGGAGCTTGCTTGGGATTCTCCCTCTGGCCCCCACCACTCATGCGTGCATGTGCTCTCACTCTTTCTCTCACAATAAATAAACTTAAAAAAAAAAAAATTATTTCTATTCTGTATATTTTTTATGGTAGAAAATTTATAAAATACATAATAGTGCAAATATGTAAAAAAAAATCACATATCACACAGATGACTACTATTTTTTAAATATTTATCTTTTGGGAGGAGAGGCAGCGAGGGGGACAGAGGATCTGAAGTGGGCTCTGTGCTGACAGCAGAGAACCTGACACGGGGCTCGAACTCATAAACCATGAGATCAAGACCTGAGCCGATGTCAGATGCTCAGTCACCTGAAGCACCGAGGCGTTCCCGAGATGACTACTATTAACAACTTGTCTGTAGCTTTCCATTATTTTTTTCTGTCTATGCATTTGCATTTATATATTTTTATAAATGCATTTGCATTTACATACTTTTATACAATACAGAATTTGAAATAGGTGATTGTTTTGTAACTTCTATGGACAATGCACATTTTCACGTGGGTGTGCTACGCAGAGGTCCCCCCTCCGTGGCGGTTTCCTAGGGGCCTTGAATGGGAGAAAACAAATGCACTTGCTGATACGTTTTGTCTCCCTCTTCTGCTGTAGAAATTGGTGTGTTAGCCAAGACTTTCATCGACCAAGGGAAGCTCATCCCAGATGACGTCATGACGCGGCTGGCTCTGCACGAGCTGAAAAACCTCACCCAGTGCAGCTGGCTGTTGGATGGTAAGTGGCGTTGGGCGCACTTCAGCTGTCCGGAACGAGGAGCGTGGGCAGAGAAGGAGCATGGCGCGGCTGCAGGCGCACATGTGGCGGGCAGGGGCCCTGAATGCTGCCATCACCGCCCTGAGGCGTTGGGCCAATCCTGTCCTCTGGACCTGCTTCTTCATCTGAAGGGAAAGTCAGTGGACTACGCGATTTCTGTGCTCCCTTCAGATGCGACCAGTTCATTCCTCCTCCTTCGAGAACATCCTATGATGAGGGAGGGTCTCGAGAAAAGGGAGAAGGAAGCGTGGAGAGTAATTCACAGGCCAGCTGTGAACCTTCCCCAGCCAGCGGTGTGCGGAACCCTGGAGGACAGGTTGATACTCCGTTTTGGGGGGCAGAGAGAGAGGTATTTATTTTGAGGAATTGGTTCACACGATGATGGTGGCCCATGAGTCCTACGATCTGCAGGGTGAGCGTGCAGAGACCCAAGGGAGCCGACGGGTGATCTGGCCCCAGTGTGAAGGACTGGCTCCCAGGAGAAGCTGGCCTCAGTCCGAGTTGAAGGTGGGAAAAAACCAGGGTCTTAGTCTCAACCCCAGGCCAGCCGGGCAGGAGGAATTTCTCCTTATTTGTGGGGAGAGTCAGCCTTTTTGGTTTAGGCCTTGAGCAGCTTAGATGAGGCCCACCCACATCAGGGGGAAGGTCAGCTTCACTCAGTTCCTCTTATCCAGACGCAGCCCCTCCCACACACCCACAGGACTGTTTGCCCGAGTACCCGGGCACACGGTGGCCCAGGCAAGGTGACACACAGTCAGCCATCATAATTGCCCTACAGCTGTGATCAACCTGTCTGGTACTATTGGCTTTTTTTCAGATTGTTCAACATCAATTAATCCTCTCCCTTCTTCCCCCCACTCCCCTCCTCCCCCTTTTCTTTTGTTGCTGTTGAATTTGTAAAGGTTTTCCAAGGACACTTCCACAGGCAGAAGCCCTGGACAGAGCCTATCAGATAGACACGGTGATCAATCTGAACGTGCCCTTTGAGGTCATTAAGCAACGGCTCACGGCTCGCTGGATTCATCCCGCCAGCGGCCGCGTCTACAACATTGAATTCAACCCTCCCAAAACTGTGGTTAGTAGCTGTGGTGGCACTGGCCTGGCCTCTTGCGGGGCAGATGGGTGTCTGCCTCCTCTTGCCCTCACAGATGAAGTTTTGTGATGTCTGACCAAAGCTCCTGAGTCCCGGGGGGTGGATGTTGTGGGGTCCCTTGGTGCAGTGGACGAGTCCAGTCCACTCAGCCTATTGGTAAAGGAATCCCCAGGAGCAGTGGGGGCGTGGTCCTCATTCACAAGTGTTTACAGATTTCCTGCTGTGTGCCAGGCAGTGTGTTAGGAGCTGGGGTAATAAGGACTAGTGACCCCTTGACTTCTTGATGGATTGCAGTTGAGAGTCCCAGTCTGCAGCTGACTCATTCTGTCTACGTATGAAATTATTTAGAGGCTGCTCAGAAAACCTTTTACTCTGAGGACTGATTTCAGGAGATGATCCTGGGTTCTCAAGGACCTGTGTTCCAAAATGATCTATGTTTGGATTTGCTTCTGTTTATTGAAAAGCACACTTTTGTGCTTGGTACTTGCATACAGATGTCTAAGAACCACTTACCTGCTTATAAAAATACTCTTTAAAACTGAGATGTTTGGTACTAGCCTCTCCCAACTCTTACATAGGGCATTGATGACCTGACCGGAGAGCCTCTCATTCAGCGTGAGGATGATAAGCCAGAGACGGTTGTCAAGAGACTAAAGGCGTATGAAGTCCAAACACAGCCAGTCCTGGAATATTACCAGTGAGTCTGTTGCTTTTCAGAACTTCTCTTACGTGATGAAATGCGAAGTCAGTTATCCATGCTTTACAGCTGAAATGCTAAGATCCGATTCACACTGGTTTGAACGGTCAAGGAAATGTAGTGGCTTGTGTAACAGAGAAGTCCTGGAGGTGGGTTGGGCTTCAGTCACCACGAGGTTTGACCAGAATTCTGGCATTCTCTCCACCGGCTGTTAGGTTTGTCCTTAGACTCCCCGTGCGTGGTCACACACTGTAGCCAGGAAACAGGCAGGGCGTCCTCTTTCATGGAGGTCTGAGGGGGTCAGCTTTCCCCCACATGAACAAAAGCCCCACACGTCGTGAAGATTGCACCAGTTTGAACACAGCCATTGTGTCCAGGGAGCATCTTGCACTGACTCTTTTAGGCTTAGGTTGCTGCTCATTCCGGAACCAGCCCCTGGCTGGGAGTAAACTGGTTGGTCCCCACCTGGAGTTGGGAGTGGACCGATGTCACCCACACCCTGCTGGCAGGTGAAGGGCGGGCTGCCGTGAGTGCCGGGGAGGCAAGTCGAGTAATGCCCACTGCCTGTGCCATCGCAGGACGCAGAGAGGCCTCAAGCGGCTACCTGTCCCCACAGCATTGGGCTCACAGTCTTCCAAAGCTTATATTCTAACAATTCTGTCTGCTCTTCAGGAAGTTCATATCCCACAACAAATGTAGGAACTCTCCTGAAGAAATCTAGGACTCTGTCTCCGGATTCAGTCTTTCCCTCTGCTTACGGAGGCTGGGCCCCGTCCCCTTGCCCTTCACACACGCACTAACGGAGCAGTGCTTCAGTGTGGAGACGGCACGGTGTTGGGGCTGGAGCAGACTCTGGCCAGGCTGCCTCAGTTCAAATCCCAGCTCATTGTTCATTAGCCGGGTCTTCACCTCTTGCTTAACTGGGGGTAAGAACAGAGGGTCGAGAGCGTGAGTTAGAGTGTGTAACTCCTAGGATTGTGTCTGACCCATAGGGAGCCCTAGGCAATTGTTAGCTCTTATTAGTGGTGGTGTAATGGGGCCGGTATGCGGTGAAATCTGAAGCGGCAGTCTCCAGACTATTCTAGTAGTACTTTCTGGAGGGCACGATTACAAGGGCACTTTCAGGAGTCGCTGTTACTGTAACTCCGTGGTTCACATAATGAGCTTGGCTCTGCTGGTCACCAGCTGTGTGTGTGTGGCCCTGGGCAAGCACGCAGCCTTTGTGCCACGCATTCTCCGTGTGTGTAAAGGCAGAGCGGTCCTCAATAGCCCCTACTGGATGGGGTCCTTGAGGGAATTGAGCAGCCCTGGCACTAAGAAGTCACTCGGGGGTGGCTGCTGTTAGTCCCTCTGCTGACACCGTGCCAGACGTTGGTACGCGCGGATCAAGGCTGGACCCCACGAAACTAGCTGCTCAATGTGGGGGAGGCCAAGACCCGGGTGGGTCGTAGTTACCATGTGATGCGTGCTGCTCTCAGTCAGGAACCGAATTCACACCAGCTTTAAGCGAAAGGGGAATCTAGTGTAACTACAAAGTCCAAAGATAGTTCCTGGGTCCCGTGTGGAGACAGCGACGACCTCGGGCCTTGGCCACACTCAGCTCTGCTGCTCCGCGTCTGCTTCGCGCTCAGGTGGGCGGTCTCCCGGTGAGCCCCCCCGCCCCTGACACCCCAGCTTATCTCCTACCGGCTGAGCTACTGAGCAGAGAAGAGAGCATTTTGGCAGCAGAAGCCCTCGGGTCGGCACTGATTGGCTCTGATCGTGACCATTCTTGAAGCTGGGAAGCGGAGAGTCCGCCCAAATCACATGGACCCGGTTTGGTGAAGGTGTTGTTTCCCAAAAGGGGTTTTGTCATTCACTCAAAAGTACGCAGCAGGGAGAAGGCATTGTTGCTGAGCAAGTAGAACCCTGCGAGGCTGTTCATGGTGACCACCTGATGCCGTGGAAGCAGGGGTACTTCTGTCCAGACGTGGGAAGGGGGGTTGGGAGGCTGCAGAGAGGAAACCTAATGATCTGCGTCCGTCTTAGGAGATAACCCTGGTCTTTCTAGGCTTCCAGCTTTTGCTACCTCTTGACATTAAATGAAGCTTTTCCTTCTAAACTCCTGCACGCAGAACTAGGGCCGGACTTAACCAGAAACTAAGAGTGGTATATGGAATATCAATATTCATTGGTATTTTATTTTTTACTTTTTAAAAATATGTTTATTCTTGAACTCTTTCAAGAATTCAAGAGCATGAGTGGGGGAGGGGCAGAGAGAGAGGGAGACACAGAATATGAAACAGGCTACAGGCTCTGAGCTGTCAGCACAGAGCCCGATGCGGGGTTCGAGCCCATGAACCGTGAGATCATGACCTGAGCCGAAGTCGGACGCTTAACTGAGCCACCCAGGTGCCCCTGTATTGATATTTTAAATACTGACAGTTGTATTTGTTTTAAAACTCTTTCAGCAGTGGGACATCTACAGGGTAACTAGGTCTGTGTTAACAAACAGCTCTGTGCTCTTGCTCTTTAGAGGCCTACAGGTGAAGCAGGTTTTATTACTTAGAAATTAAAAGAGCAAATATCCATCCAAGGTACAGCTTTAGGATTGTAATAGGTGTCTACACTTTTGCCCTACCTAATTAACTCACTTGTAACACTGGCTTGATTTTAAAGTTAAGGGCTCCTCAGGAAGCCACTGCAGTTAAGCAGCTTGTTCTCTTGAAAGCTTGACCAGATGCCTGTGAATTTAGGAGGGCTTCTGTTACGCAGAGAATACACTATTTGCATAGTGTCTCTCCTTAGCAGGTGTTTCTTACCAAGCAAACAGTGGGAATTACTTCAAATCAGTCTTAACTCTGACAAATTGGATGAGGTATCAAGAGAGGAATGCTTTAGTCCCCAGGGAAGCCTCTGAAAACCAGGTGAAAGGTCGCACAGGTGTGAGGATCCTGTTTCCGACCGCAAGCAGAGCTCAGCCCTGAAGACGCCATGTGGGTGGGTTGCAGGAGGAGGGTGAGCAAGGGGACGAATGCTAGCCTGTCCGTGTTTTGAAAAGTAAGCCCAAGATTCTGATCTTTTACCCCGAGGAATAAACAGACACTGGCTGCTGGTGTGGAGGCAGGCCAGACATATCTGCCTGGGGAAAAAATGGAGAGACACAAAAGGAAACTCGATAAAAATACTTATTACCATTTCCTCTAAAATGCTGAAAGCATAGCATAGAGGAACTAAAAAAGTTAGGCAAAAAGAAAGGAAGCGTAAGCAAGTATTGGAAAGCGGTTTTGCAAGTGGGTAAGTAGACAGAGGCAAGGAAGGGTATCTTACAGGCCCCAGGTTTGGGAACCTACCGTGTCTGGTGATCCGGGCTGGTACTTTCTCAACACAGGGTCGTATCAGTAACAAAAGGAATCTGAGCTTTAGAAAGGATTGAGCTAAGCGAGCTAGTATATTTACAACACTGAGCCACATGCTCAATAACTGATTACTATTTTTCAAGTGACCATTTCCGGAAGCCAGAGGGCACAGCTGAAACTAAAACCTAGGTTAACCAGTGCTAAGCCAATGCCTCTCTTGATCAGACTACTTACTGAGATCCCTAAATCCACTTTTTTTTTTTTTTTTAAAGTAAACTCTACCCCTCAAGGGGCTGGAACTTACCACCCTGAGATCAAGAGTCGTATCTTCTACCGACCGAGGCAGCCAGGCGCCCCCCACATCGTCATCTTTTAAGAATCACTTTGAGGGTCACCTGGGTGGCTTAATCAGCTACGCACCTGACTCTTGGTTCCTGCTCAGGTCATGATCTCATGGGTCGTGGGTTTGAGTTCCGTGGGAGCCTGCTTCAGATCCTGTCTCCTGGTCTCTCCCCCTCCCCTGCTTTCTCTCTCAAAATAAATCAACATGGAGGGGGTGTGGGGAATCATTTTGAAAAAGCTCATTATGAAGAGTCAGACCTGTATTTTTTTGTCATCTTTAGGAAAAAGGGGGTGCTGGAAACATTCTCCGGGACAGAAACCAACAAGATCTGGCCCTACGTCTATGCTTTCCTGCAAACCAGAGCCCCACAAGTAAACCAGAAGGCGTCCGTTACCCCATGAGGAAAAGGGCATAAAACCAGTCTGATGAGCAGGGGCTCTGCGGCTGGAGCCTGGCATGTAGGAACTTTTTTGGAAATTACATTAGTTTCAGTTGTACCGATCTTACTCTGGAAATTAAGCATATGTCCAATGACGAAGATTCATATTTCCGTCCAGTGCGCTTTATCCACTTATCTTCTATGGGGGTGCAGCTAAAAAATATCAGCTACGTCTTAACTTTTGAAAAATCTTCTAAAGGAGAATTAAAAGAGCAATTGTTAGTAATGGAACTTTTGTTCAGAAGAGGAAGCGATACAAATTTCATTTTTCTGGAAAAGCTAAAAAAAAATTCTGCGTCACTATGGAAAGTATCTCATCAGAAAAATTTGCGTAGACTGTTGCCAGAAACACCGGCCTCACTGGCATCATGATACATGGTTTTGGGACACTAGGTCTGTCAAATTCCAGGACACAAGCAACTGGAAGTGCACGTTAGTTTCAGGATGCAAATTCACTGCTGCCTTTATACTAGGAAACTTAACAAGTGTAGCTGTTCTTCCCCGTGTTTATTTTGTTGTTAAACACACCTTCAGTTTACTCAGATTTACTCAGATTTTTCAGTCTGCTATAAAACTGTATTAAACTGGCATACAGGAAAATACTATGTTACTATGACATGTTGTCTTTTGAGAATACGTGTACTGAGGAAAAATGTTAGAAAGTGATATTAGAAGTTCTTCCAAAAACGCTGAAGTTGAATCGTCCACAGAAAACGTAATTACAGTCTTATGTTTTCAGGTATTACTCAGGTTAAGAAATATGTGCTACTTGCCAGTTTCTCTTTTTGATCACTATGTAACTAACCTCTGCCTTGAAGAGTAACCAGTTAAAGTACAAAAAGAAGAGCAAAGCCATGGCCTAAGTGAAGTAAGCATATGGGGTCATCAGGAAGTAGACACAGGAATGCCTGGGGAGCGGCCCCTTGACACAGGGAACAATCTTAGTAATCAGGTGTAGCGATTAAGGATTTACCTGAAAGGTTGAAAAGGACCAGGAAGGTGACTGAGTTTGCTGAAGGTCTTTGCTCCTCATCAAAGAAGTGGACACCTGCTAGCTTTCCCCGCTGCCCCATGAGACGGCAGCCATCGAAGAGTGAAGACTATTTGATTTCTTCATGGGGCAGCAAGGGTGCACGCTTCTGTCCCGTGGCCTGCTGGGAAGAGCGGCGCAATGGGGGAGGGGGGAGGGGAAGCCCAACTACGTCTTCAGTGGCTATTTACTCGTTTCACCTGGTGCTGAATCAAATGGAACGAGTCCTCGAACAAGCTGTTGTTGACTGCCTGTGCACATCTGGCCCGTTTTATTGCGGGCACTTAAAATACACATGCCAGCAAGTGGCTATTTTGTAGGGGAAAACTTGGTTTATTTTCTTTTGATTTTTAAAAATTCAATGTTGATCTTTCAGAATGGACCAAGGCTTTTAAAAAGAACAGTAAACATTTCTTTATGAAACTTTCTACAATGCTTTATTTGAATGTCATTATGTGCTTTCTAAAACTTGTGAACTACTAAGCTTAGGAATTGTCACTGGGTTATTAGCAGGTACACGAGTATTAACGTACTACAATAAAGTTGGATTTTAGAAGTGTGGGTATCGTGTCTAGTATTCCACAGTGCTGACTCCATCCCACGCTTCTGTTCTGCTGTCCCCGGGCTGCTGAGTTAGTGACTGCTTTCTAATAATTGTCTTAAAACAGTACGTAGACCGGCTACTTTCATGTTAAGCTAGATCTCCTGCTATAGTATTGCAGGCACACTGGGCATACTCGGAACTCAAAAAGAGGGGTAGAAGAACATGGCAAGGAAAAGTAAGACCTTCCTGTAACCATTCCCTCCCTACCCTCAATACACTTAACCGAAGTTTTGCACGTACATCCGCTACTTTGGGAAATGCTGGCACTATTACTTTTTTGCTTTATTAAGAACTTGTTTTATGCTGAGTTGATGTCATAGACAGCTCTGACGAAGAAGACTGTCATTGTTGAGAAGCTCAGTGACCATCATTAGGATTTATGTCCCACGTGGAAATATGTCCAGAGCTGAATGCCATGACTAGGAGAAGCTCCCGGGCCTCAGTTAAAAGGCTGATGAGACCAGTACCTCAAGCCACGACCCTGTTTTCTGGGTACCAGGCATTCTGGTACTTTCAGAAGTAGAATGTGCTGTGGAAATGCCAATTGGCAGTTAGTACCATCCGCAAATATTCTCACTTTTCATTTGAAATGGGTTAAATACTGGCTCAAATTACTAAACCTCAGCCCACAGCTAATTTTCCAGCCGGTGTTTTCAGTGGCATTCCAGCAAAATATCTGGGGCACTCAGCAGTTTGTGACAAAACTGACCTATGTTAACAACAAACCATGGTAACTGTACACCTTAAATTTCTGTTAATGCCTGCAACCAAAATCAAGAATAAATTTGTATTTGGGGCGCTTGGGTGGCTCAGTTGGTTAAGCGTCCGACTTCGGCTCAGGTCGATCTCACAGTTCTTGTGTTTGGGCCCCATGTCGAGCTCTGTGCTGACAGCTCAAAGCCTGGAGCTGCTTCGGATTCTGTGCCCCTCCCCTGGCTCATGCTGTGTCTCTCTGTCCGTCTCTCAGAAATTAAAAGAAAAAAATAAATTTGTATTTTAAAACATGTTTGGAAGTTGTGTCTTCTCATTGACAAAATAAATAGCTTTCTTAACTTTGCAGTTCAAGATTTTGACTTTGGAAGTTACTAGTTTAAAAATTTTTAAACATAGTAAGACCCAAAATGCTTTGTAGAGCACATACCTCACTCTCCCTGTTATAGTTTTGTTTTGTAAACTCACAAGTGATCACGTTTTCCCATATATGTAGCACTGGGTAAAGTTAAACTGCCATGCCAAATTATACTTTGGAAGGATTTTACCCAAGGAAATCAATTTGGTGATGTTTCATATTTTACCAAAGGACTCCTAGGTGTTCCAAGAGTAAACAGCAGGAAGAATCATGCTGTTTTAAGAAACCAAGTGAACGATCCAGTAATCTTTGTTACTCAGAAAGGTTACTCATTTTCATACTCAGAGAAAAGTTCAAGTCTAATTCTTTAAGGCTTACGAGAATGGTTTCGACTTCACTGTTAGATGCTAAACAATTAATTCATAACCAACATTTTATTCATCTTTGTAAACGCCCCTCCCCATCAGCTTAAGAGTAAGTAAGCAAATACTTCTGCAATGAGTCTGCTTCTCAGAGACCTGTGACGTGGCAACAAATGTCCACTACAGATGAAGAAATCGAACAAAGGAGTTTCAGGATTTTTAAAATGCATATGATACAGTGGCAAAATCGAATGAACAGCCTGAGCTCCAATCTAACAAGTGCATCTCTGTCACAATTTAAGAACTGAAATATGTGACTGATTTTGAGAACAGTAAACTGACATCTTTTTATTTTTCTCTGAAAATACCCCAAGGTTAACTTCAGGAAACCCCTTTGCCGAAACCCACAATTTTTTCATCCTGGAAGAAAATCCACTTGCAAACCAGATTCATGTTCTTTGGTTAAGTTCATTTATTTTGAGAGAGAGAGAGACAGAGAGAGAGAGAACCCCTACAGGCTCCACACTGTCAGCAAACAGCCTGACACGGGGCTTGAACCTAGGAACTGTGAGATCATGACCTGAGCAGAAATCAAGAGTCAGACGCTTCACCCACTAAACCACCTGGGTGCCACTGTTAATTCACTTTTTTTTTTTAATATTTTAATTTATTTCTAGAGGGAGAGAGAGAGAGACAGCTTGAGCAGGGGAGGGTCATTGAGAGAGGGAGACACAGACTCTGAAACAGGCTCCAGACTCTGAGCTGCCAGTCAGCACAGAGCCCGATGCGGGGCTCGAACCCACAAACCACGAGATCATGACTGAAGCGAAAGTTGGACGCTTAACCGACTAAGCCACCCAGGCGCCCCATTAATTCACTTTTAAAAGGGGAACAGGAATGTCAGTCTTAAAGAACACCCAATTTTCCTGAAGGGAAGTTATAGGACACTGTGACCTTATTACACAAAATTTGAAAGAGCCTACTAATTGTGTACATGGAGAGAATGTTACCCTCTTTTTCTTAAAAATAATTTTAATCCGTATTATCTCCACTACCATAGATAAAATGACTCGGAGTTAACAGGCAATAAATGAAGTGGTAGCAACTTAATTAAGAAAAAAAATCTTTTTATCAGAAGCTTAATTTTATCAAACGAAACAAAAATCTTTGATGGATCCTTTGATGCCAAAGCTGCTTCACTCATCTGCTGGGACATTTCATCTGTCTGGAGAGCCCATCCAAGTTCAATTTGAAATGTGAATTATCCCCTTGCTTAGGACACTCATTATTTCTCAAGAAACAGAAAAGAGGACATTTTTCTTAAAAGTAGTTTGTGGTACTACAGCAAAATGAAGAAGAATAAAGAGTATCAATTTACTGTTCTCAGTACTAAAGTACAGATAAATCTGTACAAGTTGAAGTCTTTCAGTGCATACTGCGGCACTCCTTCAGGGTTCCCAGAGTAAACCGATCACACTTACATACAAGACACAAAACACTTCTCTTTCAGAGTAAGATCATCAAGAGCCGCGCCGGAGACCGCTCTTCCAGAATCCCTGCTTCAGAGAACAAAGCTGAAGGCACAGCCCCGCAGGAGTAGCCTCTCCGTGCGCTCGTCACGTACCTCCTCCCGGTCCATCAGTCCTGGATTCCTTTAACTTAAAGAAGGCAAATGAAATCCCAAACAATCGGGGTGATGCATTCCAGGCAAATCCTGGGGAAAGGTGGAGTTGAGGAATGGAAAGTAACATTTCTGTGAATCCCTCCTGGGTCCATTCTCTATTAGGAAGGGAAAAACAAGAACTTGCTCCAGAACAGAAAACAACAAAAAGCTTCTGTAACTAGGTCATTAGTTAAAAAAAAATTACAGGCTGATGAATATTACCATATAAATTAGTCAAACATTTTATTATAGAGTATATATTTATATCAAAAGCACAAAATGTTTTATTCTGAAAACCAGGAAGATTGTGATGTTACAGAAGTGTGATTCAGTAATTCCAGTCCATTTCTATGGGTACCGCGTGCCTCATCACCTCAGCTAAAACAAGGTGCAAATGAGCCCACGGTCACAGGTCTGATCACCACACGGGTCCCTTAGCATTACTTGGTTTCTCAAACTGGGACGTGTACTCCCAATGCCAGTCAGCTGTCTTCCAGATGCGTGCTGCTGCTCTCAGTGGGATCAGCCAAAGACTACACGGCCCCACCCCAGAGCCCACACTCCACCACGCAGAGGAGTCCTCCTCAATAATAAGGACTGCACAAGCACTGTCAGCTACTTCCAAGTAAAACAAATCGTCAAACGCCCTGGCACATCTGAAGTGACTTACACAGGAAGTAGTAAAGCTCAGAAGCATTCTATGGTAACTGACCTAAGGACAGAGAGGACAAATGTAGTGAAAGCCATCATTACCGACAAGGATCACCAAATTCTTTGAAGTAAGTAGTTGGTAGCTCGAGGCAGTGAGGTCTTCAAGATTTCTCCTGCCTTTAAAAAAAAAAGTCCTTGGGCTACATCAGAATGAAACAACCAACCATGATTTTAAAAGTCAGATTATTCTTCCTGTTTGTTCTTATAGGCCATTAGTATTCTTTTAAAACTTGCTCCCTGAGAGATCACAGACTATGTCAAGTAAAGAAATTAAGAGTGAGCTTGAAGTTATCTTATTAAAAAAAAATCTAGATTAGCTTTATCACTTTTTATATTACTATAATCCTTAATATTAAGAAGTCAACAGGATAAAATTAACTTCTAAGTAATACAGTTTCGAGAATACATAGGGGGTAAAGTCAGTATGTATAAAAAATGATATTATACTCAAAGATTTAACTGATGGTGTCGAAATTACAAATGTAATATTTTAAAGGGAAAGACTTTAATGTTTACCACCCAGCTTATTTAGTAAAGATTATCCACTACTGATTTATTGCTTTTAATATGATGAAACACCAGATTTGACAGCTAAATTAGCAGGATACAAGTACATTTTATCTTTAATTATTTTTGGAAAATAGGACAGTACATATCCATATAAAAAGGGACTGTAGCAGACGCCTCCTAGAATCAACCAGTTCTTGTAAACATTGCATTTGTGCAGATTTTCCTACTTTGATTCCAAAATTGAGAACAATAAGATTNCAAAAAAAAAAAAAAAAAAAAAGTCCAGTTTGACTTCCCACAACATATGGTACCACTCTCTTCTCTTCAGAAAAAAAACAAAAAACCTAGCAGCACATAAAAAAAAATTTTACAAAACGTTTCAGTACTCTTTTCTTCCCTCCCATCAAAACCGAACAAAAATAAAGTGCAGCACCCATAAAAGTGTCAAGAAAATAGCCAAGTTCTTCCTTTCTTGTAACAAAATAGCACTTGGCCTCAGCAGTCTTAACCAAATCATACAGTGTCCATCATTTTGGATTCATCATCTTCTTTATGTACCACTGAGTTTAAACTGCAAAGAGCTGTACTGACAGAATACTGAAGATAATCTGGATTCTGGAAAACAAAACCAGAGGGAAGAAACCATGCATGATAACCAGTTTTACGTCAGGATATGCAACTACATGCTCAGTTTCACACTGTCTAGATGTCTGCAGTGTAGTGAACTATGTGGGAAAGAAAATGGACTCTGAAGTCAAACTTGGGTGGAAACCCATGAAGATAAAAGAAAAAAACAGGACCATTCAAAGAGGATGTGGCAAAGACGGAATGATACATGTTAAAAACAGAAATGTAATAAACTTTTTTTCCTTTTAACAAAATGGTGCAATTTAAATTATTTAGTCATATAAGGGTACATCTTTCATATAATTATATGTACAAAGCTACTGATAATTTAAAAGATAAATATGACGAGTCAGCAATGCGTTTTCAAGATTACAATCTAATTACCACAGTAAATGTTAAAAATGCAAAACACTTAAATAAGGAAAAAATAACAATTACTGAGTAAAAATTATAGTTCCCTTCAGAGTGTATTTTGGTTTTTCAAAGGTTAGAAACAAACTCAAATGAGAAATTCTTAACCTTCTGAGAGGTACTTAGATCCACATATTAAAAACTGAGAATAAAAGAACATTTTAATTTTGATTTTTTTAACTCCTAAATATTCTGTCCATTTCTAAAGCTAAGAAGAAAACCTTACTTAATAAATGCAAAAACAAAACTGGTATTTGTTAAAGCACCATGACTAGGGACATAAGCCCTTAAAGACCCAGCACTTTAGGAAATTCTTCCCTAAGAATTCCACTTTATCTGTTCAGTTGTTCTGAACGTCTGTCAGCTGCTCCGCGTTTTGCCACCGTCACCACCCAGGTTCATCTGCTTATTTAATGAACACCAATGAGGAAAACAGCCCAAAGGGATAGATGCCTTAAACTTTCCCATCTCATAAGGAGGCAGGATTTTCAAAAGATCCTCTTAATCAAGTACAATACGTGGGATTCCATTATTTTAAGAGTCAGAAAGCTAGCCAGAAGTTAGACTGTTCCCAACCCAGTCCTGATGAAGGCAGCGGCACAAACAGCTGAGGTCGGAAGACTGAGGGACGCTGGACCTCAGCTCGAGCCCTGCCTCCACCACCTGATGCAACGCAGTCCTGAAAGAGAAACTTAGCACAACGTAGTAAGGTTAAAAGCTGGTCTACAGGAAAAACCCAAGGTAACTGTCACAACGCCTCTAAGAGGCCTTGGCTTAGTTCTCTCAAAACTAAGGATGAGGGCATGTGACTTATGTCACAAGATTGTTGCCAACTGAAAAAAAAATAAAAAGCTAAAGCGTTACCCAAATTTAAGTTTTATAAACAATTACTTAACTTTCATTACTTTATCCCATTCTCCAAAGAAACAGAGCTGAAACCTTTTCTGACAACGCAAGCGCGATTCCAAAGGCCCTCAGAACGGAGCTTCCACTTACTCTACCAAGACTGGACAGGAGGGGGTTCCTCCACGACTCGCTACGCATCTCCCCAGGGAGTGTAAAACCTATGAGGACACTTACGAAAACCTAATCCAAACTCAAACTGAACGGACTGCCCCGTATGCTCCTCTAGCAGCATTCCCAGCACACACACCCTCGTCCCAGTGATGGGGCCTATCTGTCCTGCGTCCAGCGTGCAGGTGCGTGAGCGCAGGGGACAGAGACCCAGACCTGAGCGATCAGTCAGTCGGCTACTGACTGACTCAGGCAGACTGCTCCAACTCCATGGGCTTCAGTTTACTCATCCATAAAAACAAATGAATCCGAAGCAGAGGGTTTTGAGAAGATTAAATGAAACAACATACAAAAGCGTTTTGCAATCTACAAACTGATACAATAAAAATGGGATATCATCATTATGGTAGGCTTTTCTTCCAAAAGTTTTCCCTCAACCAGCTGACAGTCCTCTGCGCATCCAGCTGAAATTTTACACAGCCCTTCCCTCCCTCAGGAGGATTAGCCCAAGATGCTCAACTTTTCCAACCATGAGGAAGAGTCTGTTAGCCCAGATGAATTAAGGCTGAACAACCCTGATAATATCAGCAATTTAAAAGTGTCAAAACTGTATAATCCCAGCCCCTGCACCTTACAAATGTGACAGCAAGGGGTGCTTAGCAGCAGACCTCAGAGGCTACTGATATCTGTGATAAGAACTTAGTTGTCTCAGCACCAGAAGCAGCTCTCTGATGATACAGGCCTGTTCTGTTTTAATGTAGATCTTTTCCCTCTTTTTTTTAAATAAAATTTTTTAATGTTTATTATTTTTGAGAGAGAGAGAGAGTGCAAGTGGGGGAGGTGCAGAAAGAGAGGGGGAGACACAGATCAGAAGCAGGGTCCAGGCTTTGAGGTGCCAGCACAGAGCCCAATGCGGGCCTCGAACCCACAAACCACGAGATCATGACCTGAGCTAAAGTCAGCCGTTCAACCAACTGAGCCACCCAGGCGCCTTGATCTTTTCCCTCTTATGTTTAGAACCAAAGACATCCCTCGAACTCTTTTCTCCTTTGTACTCATTATGTGATATCTTAATTTTAAGAGATTCATGTATTGGACTTGGCAGTGGCCTACAGTCATAGAATTCCCTTGGAAAGACTACTCAGCTGTGGACGATTTCTCAAAGACTAGAAGAGAAAATCATTACCATATTTAAAGACATGAAGATACACTCTGTAGGACAGAGGCGGGAATATTGTTTCTATATCTAACCAGGGGATAGCATCACTACTTATGTAAAAATCAAGACCTTGATTATTTCTATCCTTGAGAACTATTATTTCTGGTTGAATATTATCATCTGTTTTCCTTAAACTGTCACTCTGGCCTTCAATTGATGTAAGTGAAATGGTGAAATTATAGAGTTATAGATACAGATATTGAAAATCTCAATTCCTACCTCTTTTGAGATTTAAAACTACAGGGCTCTCGTCACGGTGTCTTCTGAATGAGACTTCCCTTTCCACTATGCAGGCAACAGACTAAGCTGACTAAAGCTGGTTTTAGAATCTTGGGGTCTAGACAGGAGAGATGACTGGGCTCAATTAAAATGCCACTAAAATCAGCAGAGGCGGTGATTTTGTAGTGGGAACTTAAAACTGTAATCCACAGTATCAAACAAACGAGTGGTCTAACCTCTCCTTCTGACATAAATCTTTCATGCTAGACACACTACTTGATCTTGATCTCACATCAGAGGCCCAGACAGCTGTGGAATATTACTAGAAAGAGCAGCTTAGCATAAGGTGCATTAATGTACTAATAAACACGTTATGTTTGACAGGCAACGCCAACACTTAAGATAATATTAAATACACTCGTGTAACAAATCACCTTGGTTGCCACTTACGTATGCTCTGAAGCTAATTTGTCCTAAGAAGCTCCTCACGGCACAGTTCTACTGAGAATGAGGTGTCCTCAGGAGCCACCTTAAGAAGTTGAGGACTGAGATGACCAATAGGCAACACTTGCCCTTAAGAACACTTAGGTACGGGGGCCTGGGTGGCTCAGTCGGTTAAATGTCCGACTCTTGATTTTGGCTCGGGTCATGATCTCACAGGTCGTGAGACTCAGCCCTATGTCAGGCTCTGCATGGACAGTGTGGAGCCTCCTGGGATATTCTCTCCCCTCACCACCCAAACAAAACAAAGCAAAATAAACAATGCTTAGGTACAACTCAACTCTTCTATACTTAAAGAAGTGGAATTTAGTGTCTAAATACCCAAAAGAGAGAAGAAATCTAGTGACAAAACATAGCACGAGAGTTCTCTTTTGAGGCAACAATATTTAAAATGATCTCATATATTACATGTAAGAATAGTCCAAAAGAACAAAAATCATGTGAACTAATAAATTTATAAAGTATTTACTTTTCCAACTTACTTGTGGTAAGGATTCTAATGAACCTATAGATCCAACACCAGAATGGGGAACATGATTCTGAACTGTCATAGGTTGAAAACTTGGTGATTGAGAATAAAGTCTGACTCTTGACTTGAAAGCTTCAAGTTCATTTTTGAATGCTTCAAAATAACCTTCTTCCTCTGCCTAGAAAACACAAAAAAACCATGAACTGTGTTTTTTAAGACTTCCAGACCACACAGTAAATTTTAACAAACATATATCAGATCTAAAGTGGAGAAAGTAAAGATAAGGTGAACAGTTTAAATTTATGGAGAAACCACCAAGATCCCTGTCAAATCTGTGAATACTAAGGATTGATTTCCTCCATCTCCCTCTGCGCCAGCAATATAAACAACACACGTGCACACACACACAAATATAATAAAAGAAAGTAGGTACTCTTGATATTTCTTGACTCTTGACAGGATCCACAGCACGCCTCATTGAACCTGTCACATTCATTCTCTTCCTTCCCACTGCCAACAACAACCAAGGGCTAGTCTTAAAACCTCCTAATTCTCCATCAATTAATGATGCGGCACTATTCACTGTTTATAGTAATTATAACTATTATAAGTTATAATAAAGTTATAAAATAACTGTCTATAGTAACTCTCCATCTCTATACTCCCTATTTGTAAAACCATGAAAACCAAGTAAAATTCAATATTCACCTCCATTATGGAAATACCTTAGTGTTTTAGTGAAGCAAATACCTTTTCAATGTTATGGAGAGAAAAAAGTATGAATACTACGTTGCAGGAGGGAAACTCCCTCCAATCATGTACACAAAACAAGCAAGATTCTTGATGTAAAACACCCAATTGGCAGTAGCCTCCACTTTAGGTCTCCTCTACACTAACAGGACTTCAGGCTTTAAGCTCCGATGATGGAAGAGATTTTGTCAAAATCTCATCCCATGATATCCCTGGGCCCATTTGTGTGGAATGCTATTTTTTCTTTAATGCCGTCTAGGTCATGTGGACTCGTTATTTTTTTTTTAATTTTTTTTAATGTTTTTATTTATTTCTAGGAGAGAGAGAGAGAGACAGCGTGAGCAGGGGAGGGTCAGAGAGAGAGAGGGAGTCACAGACTGAAACAGGCTCCAGGCTCTGAGCTGGCAGTCAGCACAGAGCCCGACGCGGGGCCCGAACCCACGAACCGCGAGATCATGACCTAAGCGCAAGTCGGACGCTTAACCGACTAAGCCACCCAGGCGCCCCCATGTGGACTCGTTATTAACATTATATCCATACTAACCATGCAGACAACATTTTGTGCTGCCATTTTCTCTTTTTATTAATTTAACAGCCATTTCCTTAATTATAGCATTTCACCTTAATCAATAAATGGCACTTGTTTGGACACCCAGGACATTAGCCTACATATCCAGAGGTGCCCCTTCTCAAATGGCTATGCAGCTAGCTATTCAAGGAACCAAGTGGCACAACGGCTGGCTATACTGCATGCCTAAGGCCTAGGCATTTAGGTCTGGAGAGACTGGACTGATTTTTGCTGTAAGTAACCCATGGGTCGCTTGCTTCATTTCTCTACGCTACTTTCCTAGCTTGTAAAATAGAAATAATAACCCTCATAAAATCTTAGGAGGATTTAACGAGCTAATCCATGTAAAGTTATAAGAATAGTACCTGGCACAAAGCAAGCACTCTAAGAAAGCTAGTTATTCCTTAATTTTAAAAAATTATCAACAACACAGTGCTAAGATTAAAGACTTTTCAGTTCTATTTTGACAAAGTAAATTTCAAAGGAGAGACACAGTTTGGCTATATTCCATTATTCTATTAACAAGCACTAGTCCAAGCATAACCAATAATGTAAGGCAAAAAAGAAAGTATGGCTTCTATTATACTTATGTGTCAAGTGAAATTTAGAGTAGTCATCAGAAGCAAAACTAAAATGCCAACTCCATCATTTACTGATTAAAAATCTACCGTTTGGGGAAGTTTTTCCACTTAGGCTGCACTTTAGAAAAGTTTAGAGCACTTAAGGTAGAGCTACTATCACTCTGATACATTAAAATTTAATACATTTAACTTAATACATTTTCCCCTGTTTATAAAAGAAAATATGTTCACTGTAGTATATAAAAAAGAAAATGGAAATCACTTATAATTCTCCCATCCAAGTATAATCAAAGTTAAACTTTTGGTGTATTTCCTTCTAACATCTAATTGTGTATACTGAAATGTATCATATATACAAAAAAGCATGTTAAATGCGTATGTAGTTTAGGGAACAAAATCCCACCACGTACCCAAAGAAATTAGGAAGTGGATCATTACTAGCATCTTACAAATCAGTTCCCAAGAGTGTTCCTTTTCCCTTCTCTGAGGTTACCAGTAACGTGACTTTCTTCTTCAGTCACTCCTTTGCCTCTTTGGTTTTACTGCTTACACATGTATCCTTCAATAGCATACTGTTCAGTTCTGATTGTTTTGGAACTTTATAAAAAATATAAAATATTTTTAAAAGATACTGGGTATATCATTCTGTGACTTTTCTCTTCCCCCACATTCTTGCTTGTTCATCCACGGTGATGCTGGTTAATATTTTACCAAATGAATATCCCCCACTTTATTCCCTCTACTGTCAAGAGACACTTAGTTGCTCCCAGGCTTTCGCTGCCATGAACAATTCTCCCCTGAACATTATGTATGTGGGGCACACGGAGAGTGTTTCTCAAGGGCAGCAGTTCTCAAACTTTATGGTTTCAGGACCCCCACTCCCTTCACACTGTTGAAAAAATTGAGGAACCCGAGGAGCTCCTGTTTATGTGGGCTATTATTTGTCAGTGTTCACTGTGTTAGCAATGAAAACCCAGGAATTAAAAAAAATCTTATCTAAAATATGATAAACTCATTACATGTTAACATTTATAATACTTTTATAAAAAAAAAAAACCTATTTCTCAAACAAAAGTATTTAGTGACAAGTGTGACTGAACAGAAGACAGCTGGAGTCCCACATCTGCTCCTGTAACAAGCAACACGTCCGTGTCACCAGGAAAGCAGCGTTGACTCCAGGCCTCCCGCAGCCAGGCCCTGCAGACACAGGCCCTGGGACCCCAGCCGGGAAAGCTGCCCTCTAGCCTCCATGCCGAGGAGCACGGCCAGGAGCCAGCACTTGTTCAACTCAACTAGCAAGTTTTCCACAGCGGATGCACCAATTTATACCTCTATGAGAGTGAACGTGAATTCTTACTGTTGTTCTTGTACAACTTTTCAGTCATTACTAATCTGGTGAGTGTGAAATGGTATTTAATCTTTCTAGACGTGTCTATTTTTCTTTAATATGGCCAATACATAGAACTTCTTTTGATTTTCAGCAAAGCATTTCTTCAGATCATTAAAAATTCTTAAACAGAATTTTATTTTATTTTTTTAATGTTTATTTATTTGAGAGAGAGAGAGAGAGACAGCATGAGCAGGGGAGGGTCAGAGAGAGAGGGAGATACAGAATCTGAAGGAGGCTCCAGGCTCTGAGCTAGCTGTCAGCACAGAGCCCGATGTGGGGCTCGAACCCACAAACTGTGAGATCATGACCTGAGCCGAAGTCAGATGCTTAACTGACTGAGCCACCCAGGTACCCCTTAAACAGAATTTTAAGGTCTGCATAATATTTTATGTACCACAGACTGTTTTTATCCATTCCTCTAGTCGTTAAGTTTTAGGTTGTTTCTGTTTTTTTCCATTATAAAAGTAATTTCTCTTTAACTGTGAGTTCTTTTTTTTTAGTTTATTTTTGTTAAACTGTGAGTTTATATACATGGAGGATAATGTACCCACACTATATTCTCAGCATCATAAGCTGCAGTCCTTGCATTCGTAGGCAGTCAATACTTAACTGGCTGACTAAACGATACAGCACTCTAATTTTCCTGAACACAAATATTCATTTGAACAAGGGTACGCTGCAGTGTAGACAGCCTTTTATAGAGCTCCCTTAAGTTTAAATTAGCATGAAATCAGCAATGTAATTTTTTCCCCACTAGAAAATCTATAGGGTTTAGCCTGTTGCATTCTGGTTGGGTGGCTTCCTTTGATGTATACAGACCAAAGAAGTCTCAGGTAAGACTTAACTTTGCCATTCACTTATTTTTAGTATTGCTGAGAGAGAGACAGAGACAGAGACAGAGTGTGAGCTGGGGAGCGGCAGAAACAGAGGGAGACACGGAATTCAAAGCAGGCTCCAACTCACGAACCGTGAGATCATGACCTGAGCTAAAGTCAGATGTTCAACTGACTCAGCCACCCAGGAGCCCCTTAATCTTCCCACTTAAAAACATTAAATAGCTACTTACTTTGGCTTTCTGGAAAAATAAACGAAAACACCCTCTTGGGTCCACATTACAGTTTTTGGCCATTTCCATAATAAACTGCATTACAACAGCTTGATGTGCTACTTGTTCCATTAGAGCCCCTTTCTGAAAACAGACATTAAAATTACCAAGAAATACCTCTGGAAATATAT
Source organism: Crocuta crocuta (assembly GCF_008692635.1). Lineage (NCBI taxonomy): Eukaryota > Metazoa > Chordata > Mammalia > Carnivora > Hyaenidae > Crocuta > Crocuta crocuta. Next base: position 16,106,087 of record NW_027529428.1, on the reverse strand, counting down.
TTGATATTGTGCTTACTATCTGGATTTTAAAACATGATTTTCAAACAGGTTAAAACATGATTTTCAAATAGGTTCAACTAGGCATATGGGAACAAAGAAATGAGGCGGCAAAACTAGCCTACTGGAAAAGTTTCCATATGCTAACTAAAGCAAACATAAACATCCCCACAGTAAACTCAAGTAGATCTAAAGACAAAAAATTGTAATTCCATTTTATAATCTTCCTGTTTTCATTTAAAGGAAGTAACATAAAAAAACAAAAAACAAAAGAAGTATACCAGAATTTCATTAAGGTTCCCAGAAACTCAAGGTTCACATAATACCTGTTCGGCTTCTAGATGAAAACACCATAAAATAAGATATTTAGCAGTTTCTTCACATACAAGGTGTGGATGGTCAGACAAAAATCTCTGACTATCATCCCATCGACTCAACATACCTGTAAAATAAAGGATTAAATCACAATTGTCAAACACTCTTATAAACAAAGAAATTATATTTTAAAATGATTCTCTTTAAAGACAATTCATATTACTACAGCAATATGTTATGGTAAAAGAACAAACAAGGATAAAACTCTTAAAGCAATACCCAATATATTGGATATAGCTTCCAAAATTCACAGAAAGTTTTATTTCAAATAATTAGGTTAAAATAGGGTGACTGATTTAAAGCCAAAGATGCTGCGTCTGAGGAATGCCTGAAGTTCCAGGCAAACTGAGGTAGCTAGTCATCCTAAGCTGAAGTAAGCACATGTGATTTCAAGACACTCGGTATTATTTACTCACAGAATACAAATTTTCCTATTAGAAACATGGAAAAGAAAGCAAAACCTCAAGAAACTGTACTTAGCAAACAAAGACGTAATAAATGTGAAAAACCACAATATCTCTAATTTATTAAAAAAATGTCTAAATTGATAACACCAAATGTAGACAGCACAGAAAATCAATCCAGTGGTTACTATAATACTAAACATACTTTAACCATTTAGTCATGTTTATAACACACAGAAAATAAAACCTTTTAGTTAGTTAAGCATACTTGAAAGCAGATGCCATTTTGCTTCAAAATACCAAGCTAATCCAAATTCCACTTAAGGTGTATCTTTATCTTTATCCAAATGAACAAGCAATGTGGTCCAAAGTCAATACCATCATGGAACCAGTGGAGCGTTCAGCTTTTAATTTTGTCCAGTGAGTTTTACACTTGAATAAATTAAGTATAACAATGTTAGCTTTAGACTCTTAAGACTCATCCAAAGAAGTCTGTATGTCACTGAATCATTATGGAAATCTTAGAATGTGGTCTCAAGTTTGGCAGTGAAATCTTTCCTCTAGATACAAACTGAACTTCTATATATTAAAGTTCCACATTAGAACACAAATAAGAACAAAACTGAGGACAAATGTCTTATTGACAAACACACATTTAGCAACACATGGGAATCAACTGACAATAAATGATTAATTTTTCTCATTAAAAAAAAAGTGAGGAAGCATCTCTCATAAAGAGTTTCATAAGCTTTATAAAGTATTTTCCCAATGCTTCGGATATAGTGTTTAGGGCATTTTAAATTCTGAGAAACAATGATTTTGAAAGTTACTTAAAACTACTACTCAAGCTACAGTTCAAGAGTCTAATAACTTCTGAAGGTCAGAGCTAAAGAAAGCATAATCCTTATTTCCTACACTTGAAGCCATAAAATAAATCCTATGAAGCAGTTTTGCGCTAGCTTTGTTATAGTCCTGAAGAGGTATTTTCAACTCTACCCACCATCCACACAGAGAGCACTGCTTCTGTTTACTTCTCCATGGCAGCATCGTGACTTACTGAGCCACCCAAATCCTATCCATTTTGGTTTCTTTTAGAGAAAGGATAATATGAAATGGTGAGTAACATTTATAGGGACCACGAGGGTGTCATTAAATGTTAAAAATTTCAAACTATCCATTTAATACCTAAGACAAAATTAACACTCGAGGTTGACCACAGCTTTTCTTTATCTGAGAAATACCTATCATCATTGGATTTTAAAAATGCATACTGATTATCATGAAATTGAGACGTCAGGTTACAGGAGTTCATACACACCTTTGTGGAAAGAGTGTGAAATTTTATGAACAAAATACTTCAAGAAAATCAATGGCTTTAGTGGAACCACACAACTGAAATTACGATAAGGGTATTCTGGAATTTGCAAACAAACTAATAAACAACAGAGTAGCACAATCTCTCATGGCAACTGAAGCAAGCTGACTCTAGAAACCAACGGCCTAGGTCCAGATTCTGGCCTTAACCCCTCCTATGCCTTGGCTAGCTCTATGCCTCCTTTTCCTCTTCCGTAACATAGGGCTAAAAACAGTATCTCACTCAGAGATTTTCTGTTGAGAATTAAATGAGTTAATACACATGAAGCATTTGGGACAGTGCCTGACAAGAGGGGACATACTAGGCAGTATCAACACAAAAGGGCACATTCATTCTTTCAGCAATTATTAAATACTTTGGTGAAAACTAATATAGTCATTTCAACTGGCCAACCAATCTCTGAATGCTTGAAAAACTTTATTTTGATGAATTAAAATACTTTAATTATATGCTTTCACCTATGTATTTTCCTGAACATCTAAATCCCAAGCCATCCATCAGCTCTCAATATTCCACCTGATTCCTAAAATGGTCGCGTAATACACACGACCTTACTGATTTCCCTTTTCTCTTTGCATTATACTTATACAATAACAGATTTGAATCCTTCAAAGTTTACTAATGATTTTCCTAGTGCTAAAAACATCCCAACAAGGTTGTGAATTTCTCAATGAAAGTTAAATAACCTCTTTTTCTGTATTTCCTGAACCCCAGATCTCCTGAATTTCCAATCACCTACCACCAGAGATTTCTACCTACACGTTTGCACATAAACTCATCTTATTTGAAACCAAACCCATTTTTCTCTCCCTGCCATCTGCAATGCTTGGGAGGCTCCATGTCACCCACTCAAGAATTCTAGAAATTCCTCTAGACATTTCCATTCCTCCCACATCAAACTGATCACCAAGTCTTATGGTTATACTATTATAAACTGTTAATATAATGAATCATATTAATAAATTTTGCAATGTTAAGCCATCCTCGAATTCTTAGGATAAACCCTTTAAAAATATTTTTTCATGTTATAAAAATGATGTATATTCATTGTGAAGAATTTGAAAAATCCAGAAAAACCATGTGCAATCCTACAAGAGATTATTAATGTGAATGTTAACCCTCTAATGTATTTTTTGGGATTTTTTTAAAGTAGGCTTCATGCCCAGTGCAGAGCCCAACGCAGAGCTTGAACTCATGACCCTGGTATCAATACCTGAACTGAGATCAAGAGTCGTACAGTTAACCGACTGAGCCACCCAGGGTCCCCGGGGCTTAATTTTTAATGACTTAAAGGAATAAAATTAGGCACCTGGGTGGTTCAGTCGGTCAAGTGTCCGACTTCAGCTCAGGCCACGATCCCATAGTTCCTGGGCTTGAGCCCTGCGTCGGGCTCTGTGCTGACAGCTCGGAACCCGGAGCGGCTTCGGATTCCGTGTCTCCCTCTCTCTGGCCCTCCCCATTCCCTGCTCATGCGGTCTATCTCTCAAAAATAAACACTTAAAATTAAAAAAAAAAAAAAATTAGAATCATATCATGCATATTAGTTTTCTATTCATTTCACACCACGTTCTGTTCAGGAGTTTTTAACACCAAATGTTTTTCAAGGCGCCTGAGTGGCTCAGTCGGTTAAGCCTCCGACTTCAGCTCAGGTCATGATCTCACAGTTCGTGGGTTCGAGCCCCGCGTCGGGCTCTGTGCTGACAGCTCAGAGCCTGGAGCCTGCTTCAGATTCTGTGTCTCCCTCTCTCTCTCTGACCCTCCCCTCCTTATGCTGTCCCTCTCTCTCCCTTTCAGAAATAAATAAAACATTTAAAAAATTAAAAAAATATATTAAATGTTTTTCAAAAAGGAGGATATCAATGTGGTTTTGAAAAGCAGTATGTAAGTGCTTACACTGAGAAGATGGAATATCTACCTTCAATACAAATGAGAAAGATCCCGTCATAGTATTTATGCAAACATTTACAGCTTTCAGTAAAAATTCCATTGACACCATCCTACGCAGATTCAAAAATGTTAAATCCCAGCTAACTGTGGCTGGAGGTGAACAGATGATGTGCCATGAGAAACTGCGTTAGATCATCAAAAAGCAGCTCTGATAATCACAAAGAAAATGAGATCAAAGATGCACAGGACGTGGAATAAAACTTCTGTGAAACTGAAAAGAAAACAGACTCTGTTGCTAAATTGGTATTTTATATTAAAAAAACATGAATTAACTAAATTAATAAATTAGATACAAATGTAGGGGGGGAAATCCAAGATTTCATTGCTTAAAAATACTCCACGATGTGGCTGTACCATTTATCATTAGATGGTAAAGTCACATAAGTAAGACAGTCAACAAATAGCATGATGGAAATGTTAAGCACACGTGAAACCGCAGAGAAGTACCAGTGTCAGGCCCTGGAGCCGCTCACAGGCCTGTGGCTCTCAGGCCCATGCCTTCCAAGAGTTGGGAATGCAACCCAAGTTTGGAAAGCCTCTGCTGGAAGCTTTAATTACAGCTGCTATTCCAGATGTGCTTACTTCGAAGAAGTGTATCAATGCAGTCCTAATTCTGACAAATGCTTTTTGCTTGCGCCCAGCGGGAACAACATTAAACTTTCACTGTGTTGCCTAAGCTCCTGTCTGCTCCGTGCACCATTCAGTCCACAGGGACATCCACCACCCCATCATCCCGCATGCCTGCCAGCTGGTCCGCTTCAGACTGACGGAACCTGGTGAGCCGGAAGCGGCAGGTATCCCAGATGTCCTGGTAAGATACACGCAGGCCGGAAAGGAGGAAAAAACACGTGAAAAATTTGGGAGCCTACTGCCTCACTAACATTTCTAGGGACCAAGGAGCTGTGGCAAGTAGGATATCTCCTCCAAGGAAAAAGCCAGTGTACATTTGCATTAAGAAACAGGCACAGTGTGAACCTGGGAGTAGCTATGAGGTCTGGTTGGCTCTGAAGACAAGAAGGCTCTGGTTAGTGTTACGGGATGAGACACCGGAAGACCCAACAGGCAACGGCAAAACCCCTCCTTACTAGTCCTCTACGTGTGATGTCAAGTCAGCCTTTTTCCTCAGCCGCCTCCCTGCTTGCATAAGCTTTATAAACGCAGCAGTCTCCCTGGCACGCCTGACATTATGCAGACATTCAATGGCACGGGGTCTCCCCATTAAGGACATTCCAGGGCAGCCTCCCAACACCTACACCGCCAGTAGCAGAAACAGTGCGTGGCAGTGCCATGCTTCTACCTTCTATCCATGTTTCTAGGGATCTGCAGTCCTACTCAGTGACTTACTGCCCACACCACATTATTTCCTGACCCAGAGATTCATTCCGCAACAAAAGACATGAAGACAACAGGCTCGTGAAATTCACTGGTCCTATAAAGATCCCCACCCTGAAGCAGGTGTCATGGAATGGTCATGTGTCTTACTGAAGACTCAAATAGTTGTAGTGCCAGATGGGTTACACCCCGTGAGGCTGGGTTATTTCCCACGCAAAACCGCTTCTTATTAAAGTACTCCGTTTACAGCAGCAGTGAGGGAACTGTTCTGCAGCAATAGGTCTCTCATGGCTCCAAAGCAGCCGGGGTGCCGTCTGGATGAGAGCAGCTCGAAGGCTGCGACCCTCCGACACGCTGCGGGACACCCGGGCCTAGGAAGCAAGGACTCCAGGAGGCAGTGGCAAATAGTAGCACAACTAAGACTCGTTAACAAAATTTTAAAAAGTAAACTCTGTTCATTTCTTCAGGTTCTATTCTTGACTTAATTCGGATACACAGCCTACTTTCTCTTTTTAAAAAAGAGAAAAATGAAACCTTTATGAATAAACTACATAAAAAAGGGGGGAAATCCAAAGTTGTAGCCACTGTTTTAACATAACTAACTGAAGGATGAACGAAATTCTTAGGGGAAAAAAACCACCTTTGGAAACATATTTCCAAGTGTCACTTAATAAGCTTATTAACATATTACAAACGAAAACTACGTTTACTAAATTAACACATTACTAGGGAAGCACTCTCTCCCCGGGAGCGGCACCCTGCCTGCGCGGCGCCCCGTGCCATGTCCAGACTCTGCGCCCGCCGCCGCGCCCTCATCTACATGGGGACCTTCTTCAGTCTAGCTCAGATTTCACCTCCTGGGCGAGGTCCTCACATCGACCCCAAGCCCGCTGTTTTTCCTCAACAGGGAAAACTCATTCTCAGTACTCCGTATATATATTTCTATTCCTGTATTTCTCTGAATAGCAGCTGAAAGATCTGCATGAATTATATAGCAATTCTTCTAAAACCTGAAAATAATGAGTGCTAACCGTATCACCATAAAATAACCATGGAGGCAAAGAGGGAAAAAGAGAAAAAGCAAAGACCAGTTGGAAAAGGGAAGGAGGCTCTGGAGTAAACAAAGACTAGGTCTTAGAGGGGAGCAATACATAGTAACAGACTGAATTTTGCTTCTCTTCACAACTTAGTTTGCTGTCAATTTATTATCAAAAGAAAAAAAAAAAAAAGGTCTAAAACAAGAGCCATACAACTGCGCCAACGGTGGCTACCCAAACAGAGCTTTGTCACTTATATTCTTTCTGGTTCCCATTTTAATAAATATACTTTTTGTACACATATTTATGATACCACTTTATAAAAGAAGGAAACTAAGCAGTAGACTTACCAAAATGTCTGATTTTTTGTTCATATTTCTGCATAAATGATTTTGATTTATCTTCATCTTCTATTTCTTTTCTTTTATCTTGATTAATAAAACTCTAAGGAAAAAAATCTTAAGGTTAAAATCACACTTTATATACCGCCTGAGTCTTCTTTCTCAGATACCGAATGCCTAGCAATCCTTCTCATAAACACTATAAAGAGATGGTACAATATTATACTGATATTATATCATTAAACTTATCTGTTAAACTCGATTAAAAAGTTAAAATTTTCTGTACTAGAGTTTCATCAGGTTTTTAAAAACGTGTCTGAAAATTATAGAATTTTAGAAATCATACAAAAAATTCCCTTTTAAAGCACAGAGAGATCCTTTACACGAATATACATTTTGCATTATTTATTCCCATTAAATATTTGCAACTCTAGTCGAATCTTTGGAGTTCTTGATGGAAAGAAACTTTTTCAAAGCATATAGCCAATAAAGTATATCTGATATAACTTCTTTGCTAAGACATAAGCCTAAAATAGACCCTTTGTTGTAAACTTTTCTTAGGAAAAGCCAAACAATTTGATTCTGAAATCAAGTACAAATTTTTATTAAGGAAGTGCTTATTCAATTAAATAAGGCATAAAGCAGATCAAGATGAAGTTTTTATCTAGCCAGAAAAAATGGCAGGACAGTTTCTCAGAACATTCTGTGATCACATTTAAACCTCGAGATCATTACTGCCAAAAATGAACATTGCAATCCAGCTCTCTGCCAGTTTATAATCTGAAAGCACACAAATTTATGTTTCAAAATAAAAGCATTTTTCTTTTATATAGCCTGCCATCTAGACTAGCACTGTCCAACAGAAATATAATCCACGTCATAAAGTTTTCTATTATAATGCCACATTAAAAAGCAAAAAGAAACAGATGAAATTAATAACATATTTAACCCAACATACCCAACATATGATCATTTCAACAGGAAAGCAAGACAAAAAAAATTATTAATGAAATATTTTATTCTTTTTGGTACTAAGTTATCGGAATCTGGTGTGTACTTTACACTTCCAGCAGGTCTCACTAGCCCCACACCAAGCACGCAATAGCGCATGTGGCTAGCGAACTGGACAGCACAGGTCTAGACCGGTCCTCTCAAGTCTCAAGCTCCCAGACAAAATCAATGTACGGTTTTGAGCAAATGACTGGAACATAAAGATAATCCTAATTAATCTGTGGTATAAATGCAGGCTATGTTATAACCCAAGTTCAAAAAAAACCACAAAACAAACAAAAAAATCAATTAAAAGCAGAGACAAATGAAAATTTTTTCTTTGTGACCACTGTGTTTGGAGACATTAACTTTGTAAAACTAAGAAACACTGCTTTGACCATTCCCTCTAAAAGAAAAAAATTATTTAATAGTTACGGTGCATAAACGCAAACCAGAAATAAAGTAAGTGCCATGAAGACACACCTCTTAGAACAATATATATAAACACATAGGTATGTGAATCATTCAGATAAAGAATGATCTTGGTGTGTGTTGGGGGGTAAATAAATATATACTGGCATGAGTACATAAAAAGTCTAGAAGGATACAATTTACTATTAACAGTGCTCACCTCTGGGGAAATGAAACTGGAAGTGAAGGAAGCCTTTCAATTCTATTTTACATACTTGTGTATTGTNGACAGAGGGAGAGAGAGACAGAAAGAGAGAGACAGAATCCCAAGCAGGCTCCATGCCCAGCACAGAGCCTAATGCAGGGCGCCATCTCACGACCATGAGATCATGACCTGAGCCGAAATCAAGTCAGATGCCTGACTGAGCCACTCAGGCACCCTTGTTTTTTTTTTTTAATAAGCATGTTGCACTCACACAATTTTTCTCAATGTAATAAGGCACTGACTGAACTACTGGTGTGCACTTAACCTGTGTGTATGACCTGCTGCAGTAGAACTAGGGCTGGTCTCGGGGAAGGAAATTAAAAGTGCTTCAGAGGGGAGGCTGAGAGCAGCTGCTGGCACAGAAACAAATAGTGTTACAGACTGAGAATCGAGAGTAATGATGGTTAAAAATAAAGTGAATATGGACTTACACAAGAAAGAGCCGTCCATCCCTGAAGCTTTAAGAGTTAAGTTTAGTACAAAGAAAAAGAAGTACTACTTTACCGATGAGTAAAAATGAATTTCATTGCCCATTTTTTCTTCAGACACAATAGTCAAAGAATAAAGCCTACATACTCCAGGGAGAAACAGAACACTACTCTTAATAACTACTAACATGGCAAAGTACTGTACTAGTCCTCTCGGTAACGCTGGAAACGCTCAATCTGGATTATGGATTACTACCTGCGGGTTACTAAATACACACTGGTAAGTAACAGTGAAAAGGCTACTTAATAAATCCAGTATCTACACATTAGTGTTACAAAGCGGACAGCAAGCCGACAGAACAGCAGAAAGCTCTCGTAACATCTGAGCTGTACCACATGCCAGGCCCTATCCTATGGGCTTTTAAGGCATTACCATATTCAGTCTTCATCCCACCCTTTACCACCGAGGAAGCTGAGGCTTACAGAGGGTAAGTGACTTGCCCAAGGTCACAAAGCCAGCACATGTGACAAAGCGGAGATTCTGAGGCAGTGTGATTCCAGAGTTGACGCTTACAGTCAGTGCGCTACGCTTCACACCCAGTGCCACACAGTCACGTCACGACCACGCACATTTGACACTACGGGGGACACAGGTTCCCTGTAACCAACACTTTCATCAGCTGTCAAAACTGTACGCGATTCACAGCATTCTGCTGCTTTGTTACCAGGTGTGCACAACCGGTCTGTACCAACACTCAGTTTCTTCTTTCATTACGATCCAATCAAGAGTCATACCTTATTAAAAACATCCTTGCTAATGGCATCCATGTTCCACAGACACATTCTCTCTCTCTGTATGAGAGCCTCTTCTTTCTGCCGCCACTCTTCCTCACGTTGCTTCAGCTCTGATACTGCTGTTTGTGCTTTGGCATGTTCCTGATCCAAGGACTCCGAGTTATGCAGGGCTAGGCTACCAAGTTTCTGCTGAGCTTCCGCGAGATTCCATTTGCACGCCACAGAGCTCTTGACAAACTCTTTCTGCTTTTGGCAAGCCAATTCAATTCCATGGCTATACATCTGGATACAAAACAATATTGTAAGAAAGCAAGAAGGCAATGGATATGTTTGTGCAGTGTGATTCTATTTTCTTTTGGTCAAGGACTTCTGTACGGTGTTTTTGGTACACAGGTACTCTGCCCCTGTGTATGCAATTACACTTTTCTATCACAGGCTTTCTTTCATCAGCTGGAGTCTAAGCTCCTTTGTTAATCTGTACCACTCCCTTGACAACTAACAGCAGCAAAAAGCCTGAAAATTAGCACAATGTTCTGCATATAGCTGGTGCTCAAGAAACATTTGATTTATAGCTTCCGAGTCCTGAAACAGCACAATATTGAGAACAGCAGCTTAAATCTAGTTCATCACCTTACAGCAGGCCGAAAACCAGATTTTTAGAGTGTTGTTCTAGAAGTTCTTTACTGCAAAGAACCTTTTATTTAGAAGTAATCCCTTCTTGGTTTCTATTTTCTTTTTGTATTATCTCAAACGGTGGTGATCTGAGAAGTTCTTACTGGGAATTTCTATTTATAACAGATTCTATCACACAGATAGATAGTCTTTAACTTAATCCTAGTCAAAATAGGCAAAGTTATTTTAAAACAACAACAACAACAAAACTGGTCCACCCTGATGACTGTTCCACTCAGAAGCAACAGTAATTAGTTATAATATTTACCGAACCACTACATGTAAGGCACTTCAGTGAGTGTTTAATTCCTTATATTCCTCAGCTCTATAAAACAAAAGCTGAAGCTACGCTCTTTGACTTCTCAGCCAAAATGCAGACCAATTTCAAACTACGTATTCAGAACAACTTTACTTTGATCTGTTCCCTCATCTGCATCACTAATCAAGTCCTAATAATTTCAAACCTCAACTATATAAATACAGCCTTTCTCATCTGAAAGTCATCTCTACTCTACAAGACATGGAGTTATCTTTCCAAAAACCAAATCTGATCACTTTACTCATTCCTAAGAGTCCTGGGATAAAGCACAAATACAGTCCTTCACGATCTCACTTCCTACTATCTCTGTAGACTCAGTTCCAGTGACTCTCCTGGTCTGCTTACTCTTTCTGTCCCCCACCCCTTTCAGTGTGGCAACCCTGCACCCCCCAACTCCTATCTCCATCCCAGATTCTGGCATCACTTCCTTAAATTTTCTCTAACTCCTTCCTTTCCCACCCAAGGTCTGCACGCTTCTTAGTGGTGTTTTCACACAATATTGTGCTTAATTGTCTACTCAACTATCAGCTTCTCAAGGGCTAGAATTCCATAAATCTTAGATGAATAAATGGTTTCTTCACTTCTTGTAACAGACTAGTGGTGGCAAAAATACTGAGGCAAATAGCACTGAAGGTCTTTACTTTTGAGCAGAGTCTTAGATTTCTACTGCAGCAAATGTGGACATTGTTGCTATTCAGGTTTTATTTACTCATTTTAGTGGGTTTTGAGCCCCGGTACCACAAGGTCCTAATCAACCAAGAAAAAAGAAAGGGGGGGGGGGTTGGAGAAAAATGAAGCTATATAAAATTTATTTAAAAAGAAAAAAGTATTCTAAGAAAGGCATATGAACAAATGGAAATACCCTGCATTTTCAAATTATGTGGGAGCAAATATTCAGGTTTCAAATCAAACACAGAAATCTTATTTCCAAATTCTAAAAATGATTCATGTTTACATTCTTCTCCACAGACTACACAGACAACATCTGGCATCTGAGCAAACTATCCAACATGCACTGAGATGATTAAAAAAAGAAAAAAAAAAGGTCATATTTTACCTGTGAATATATTGAGGTTTTAGGGGACCATTAAAATGAGTATATTTTAATGAACATAAATTCAAAAAAGGAACTGCTGGCATTAGGTTTACTAATATCACTTTACAATTAAAAATGCTCAAACCGGATCTCTAAATCCTGAATTGCCTTTCAGTTTAATTGGATCTCAGAATGTACATCACACATGACATGAAGATGTCTAGATTCCCCATGTCTGGTAAAATTAAATCGGAGCTGTTTTTGAAAAAATTATTAAAATGTTTATACTTTTAATTTAACATTTTATTCTTTCCAAATATTCCGATCCAAAAATTTAAGTCCTAAGGCCAGCAAGTTACAAGTAAGTTGGTTATAAACACGTGGACATATTTAGAATTAGACACTTTGCGAAACGTTAACACCAAAGGTAGTTTCTGCCTTATGGTTTTACATTACATCACAGGATGGGAAGTGCAGCAGGTAGGAAAAAACATTGTAGCAGGAGTCAGAAGTGGGTGCTAGTTTTAATTCTGCCACTAAGTAGCTATAGAGTCTCAGAGAAATCACATCTAATGAAGAAGGTAAACCTGTTTACTTACAAAATCACCTCCAGCTAAATAAGCTTCTAATTCCAAGTGCACAAGTAAAAAGTTAATATACAGATATTTTCAAGTTTATTTAATAATCTCTACACCCAAGATGGGGCTCAAACCCACGACCCCAGAGATCAAGAGTCGCATGCTCCTCCGATTGGGCCAGCCAGGCACCCCTCACAGATAATAAAAGTTCAGAGTTTATCTTAGGTTACTTCTGTGATTCAACCACAAGGCGCTGAAATTCTGGAGACCTTTTATTCTCTCCATATGCCTTCAAAACTGACAAGAGCAGCTGCTATTCATTCCTCCCCCTCCGTAACACATTCATTATATGCTCAGAGAACACATTTCGTATATAAAGATGACACTAACGATTCATAATTAGGGGGTGACTACTAACCTACCGACTCCCATTCTGTCCTCCTAAAAAAGGTCTTGCACCTTCCCAGAGACTGGCTGGCCCAAGTACAGTCTGGGGTTATGAAACAGCATTTTTCTCCGTGAAGCCAACTAACGCAGTGTGCAGGGCACAGGACCTTACACTTATTAGCACATGATTTCACTAACTCATCTTCACCAACAGTCAGCACGATGTGCCTAGAGAAAAGCTGGTAATTCGGTGAAGCTCTCAGGGACCCCGCTTTGCAAGAAGCCTGGAAAGTAGGCACATCTATAACCCGTTTCTCGGGATGTGAGCGTTTATTTAGTCTGTGTTCCTGAACTGTTCTTCCAAAACACACCCAGATTAGGAGAGAAACCAGGACAAGGTGATGAGTATGTAAACACTCCCTAAGATAGGACCCAGGAAAAAATCCTAAATGGTACATCGTTTGGGTAAGTTTCAGAGGGAAGAAGGCAGGATTGAAAACCACAAGTAGCACCAGGAATCTGAGGAAGAACTCCGAAGAAAACAGCAAACGTGCGCCTGTATGTTTTCGCTGGAGAATGATGTGGAGCAAAACCAAGAACATAACAGGAGGGGGGAAATGGTCACATTAATGGGACAGATTTACACCACCCTCCAAAGCGAGGTTGTACGGAATTTATGCAGATGTCCAAAGTCAGTGAAACCGGATCCTAAATCTGTATAAAGTCAGGAGCTCAGTGAACTATTGAAACACAACCAACCATTCACTGCTAACTATGAAGTATGCACAAGTAATAGAGCCTTCCGGAGAATAAAGTGCTCGGATAAAAACACGCACGAGGAGACAAAGGGTCAACGTTAGAGCGTTAGCCGCCCTAAATCTGGGTGCTGGG
>NW_027529428.1:16092131-16092453 GCF_008692635.1 Crocuta crocuta | reverse complement strand
CTTCTCCCCAGGATGGGATGAAATTAGCCAAGAGCCAAGGTAAAAAGCTGTGCGTGGAGGTGGAGATTGGGAATATATGGCCAGCTCTTCTTAAAGCCCTCAAGAAGATGCTACAATAGCCGTGGGATGACATCAAGCCCCTGACCCCCGGGGGCGCGGAACAGGGCACAGGGAGGGTCGCAGGGGCAGGGCCGCACCGCTCCCCAGGCCGGCGCCTCCCCATCACACGCCGCTTCCCCCGCCCGAACGCGGGACCCCTCTCACCTGGGCGCCGCCGCCCGGCAGCTGCGGGCAGCGGGGCGAGCTGGGGGACACGTCCAAG
>NW_027529428.1:16080144-16092096 GCF_008692635.1 Crocuta crocuta | reverse complement strand
ACCCTGAGCTGAGATCAAGAGTCAGATGCTTAAGCGACTCAGCTCCTTCTCCCGGCCCCCCCCCCCCCCGCCCCCCGCCACTGCCAACCGACTTGGCGTGAGTGGAACCTGCTGCGCGGAGCCAGCAGCCCCAGCCGGCCGGGGCCGTTACCCAGAATGCCTCTGCCGGCCGCGGTGCCGACGCACACCCCGCGCAGGCCTGGGCCGCGGACGGCGGAAGAAGACGGCCTGGCTTGGATACGTCACTTCCTGCTGGGGGTGGGGCGGGGGCAGGTTCCGGGCGTGCGTGAAGGGGCTGGGCCCGGGCTTCTCGGTGAAGACCGCGTTCTCTGAAACCTTCGGGCGCTGCCAGCGGAGCCCTGAGGGCGTTGCGGGGCACGGAGTGTTTAGTTGTGGCCTAGTGTCCCCTTGCTCCGCACCGGGCGTCCCGGACACCGCGACGTGCCCTGTCCCCTTCGCGAGTGGCGGACAGACGGCAGCTCCTTTCTCCACGTGGGTCTGCAAACTAGCAGTTCCGAAGCAAGGGGGGGCGGAAAATGGGGGAGAATTTGGAAAAGCAGAGACAAGCGTCATGAGTTGGGCGAAACGTGGCCGGGAGGAGGAGAGCGTGGACGATCAAGTTCCCGAGGAAGGGCGGCTGACGAGGACCAGTGCGGGGGCGCGAAGCCTGTGTTCTGGGTTCTCTCTCCGGGTCCTGAAGACGAGGAAACACCCGCCGCGGGCCCACGTCACACATTTTTAGGAGACGAGCTGTGATCAGGGGGTCTAACTTAAAAGCGTGTTTGGGTAGCACCCGTACCACAGAGACCCAAATAAAAACGAGACGCCATTTTTTTCCATCTCAGAGATCGACCAACTTTGAAGTTGGTCAATACCGAGTGCTAACAAGATGTGAGGAAATGCTTGTTCAAAAAGCATGTGATTTGTGTAACCTTTTTGGAGAGGGTAATTTGACAATGTCAGTGGCTTAAGGGCTTTGACTCAGCAATTTCACTACCAGGGAATTATCCAGTTGTTATTTTGGTCCAGTATCCAATGATTTATCTACCAAGATGTTTATTGCAGCATTCCGTGTGTGTGTATGTATGTGGCAAGGGAAAAAAACCAGGAAACAATCTAATTACCCTTCAATAGAGGAACTTAAATTATAGTATATTAATACAATACTATATTATCAGTCTTTAAAAAGAGTAGATAAGTATGTACTGATACAGTGCATACAAATATACAAATGTGGTGAGTTAAAAAACTTCCAGTATTATATACTTGTGTGCATATCTATATATACCTTTCAAGAGAATGGTCCAATTTGTGTGATCTCTGTCCTGGAGGGTAAACAAGAATTGTTTTTTTTGGTTTTTTTTTTTCAAGAATTGTTAATGATGGTGGGTGAGGCTGGGAGGAACGTTTCTGAGTTTCTTTGCTTTTCATTTTTGGCTTTCCTATGTTAAGCTGTTTGGATATTTTTCAGTGCATATATACATTAATAATTTCAAATAAAAGTTGAGAAGCACTGTCCCTAAACCTTTTGGGTTAGAAAAAGCCAGAAGAGAAAACAGGGAGGAAGAAAGGGAGAACACTTTTTTTTCTCTGTTTTCATGAAGGCACAAAGTGCTTTGAGCAGTGCCTGGCTTAAATTAAGCTCAGGGGCGCCTGGGTGGCTTAGTCGGTTAGGCGGTTGCGGTTAGGCGTCCGACTTTCGCTTGGGTCATGGTCTCGCGGTTCGTGGGTTCGAGCCCCGCGTCGGGCTCTATGCTGACTGCCAGCTCAGAGCCTGGAGCCGGTTTCAGTCTGTGACTCCCTCTCTGACCCTCCCCTGCTCACGCTGTCTCCCTCTCTCTCTCCTAGAAATAAATAAAAAATATTAAAAAAAAAAGTAAGCTCAATATAGGGGTGCCTGGGTGGCTCAGTCGGTTAAGCATAGGAATACAGCCCAGGTCGTGGTCTCACAGTTTGTAAGTTTGACCCCGGTGTCGGGCTCTGTGCTGACAGCTCAGAGCCTGGAGCCTGCTTGGAATTCTGTGTCTTCCTCTCTCTACCCTCCCCCGCTCATGCTCTGTCTCTCTCAGTCTCAAAAACAAAACAAAAAAATATTAAAAAAAAATTTTAAGGTGAGCTCAATATAACTGTTAGGTATTGTTATTATTGGTTTTCCTCTTATTTTCTCACTACTTCTCAGGCTTTTTGGCAGTCTCTTCCCCTTCTAAATGACCTCTAATTTTAAAGTTCCTCATATTTTGGCTAGTGGAGAGAACCTTGTCTGTTCCTGGGGCTTTAAATAACATCTGTGTATTGACAACTCCCTAGTTGAAATTCAAGCCCTGACCTAACCCCAGTATTTCAGACTCATATGTCTACTTGCTGACTTGACATCTCCCTTTGAATGCACATCTTAAATTTAACATTTCCTTTAAAAAGCCTCTCTTGATACCGCTCCTTCCCCAAACTTCTTCCTATCTTCTCTATATCAATAAGCAGCACTACCACCAATTCCAAAAGAGGGCCGCTTTAATTCATCCCCTCTCTCGCCTCCCATACGTGAACCAACGGCAAATCTTGTTATTGTTTCCCTCACACACCTCTTGAATCTGCCTACTCTCCAGCTGTCATGCTTCCTCCCTAGCCCAGGACACCATGGTCCTTCCTCAGGACCACTATACACTACTAGTACTCTAACTAGTCTTTGATGCCTCTGTTTCATTTTTGCTCCTTACAAATCTCTTCACACAGTTGCCAAAGAGATTTGAAAGTATGTGTCTATAAATCACATGGTGCCACACCCCTGCTGTCTCATTTAAGGGCTTTCAGCACAAATAACAGAAACCCCAGCTAACGGAAACTTAAACCATAAGGAGAGTTATTTTCTATTTAACAAAAAAGGGTGAAGATAGGTGTTCTCAGGATTGGCTTAGAGGTTTGGCGATGTCATCAAGGACTCCAGTTCTTTCTATGCTTTGCACCATCCCAAGTCTGTTGACCCTCATTCCCAGGCCTGTCATGGTGCAAGATGGCTGCCACAGCTCTGTACATCCCATCAAAACGTGACAACAGCCAATACAGGAAGAGCGAGGCAGCAAACAGCTTTATTTACTTGTGGCTCTACTATTAGACATAAAATGTTTCTCAGAAGCTTCCAGTGATTTCCCCTTATAGCTCATTGTCCAGAACTGGCTTAAATAAATTATGATTCATTCCTCAGAACTAGATCCATTGCCACCCTAGTAAAACTGGGGCTCCGTTAGCAAGGAAGAGGGCTTATGGCTATTAGGTAGGCAATCACGTTGTCTGCTATAACTTTCAGTTCCCATGTAATCTAATGCCAGCTACCTCTTCAGTGTCACCTCTTAATCCCTTCTGCCCCCCTGCCCAGCTCTCTCTTAGTATGCTCATTGGCCTCCTTTCAGTTTCTCAAACATATCCATTCCCTCCCTGACTCATGGCCTTTTACATTTGTTGTTCCCATCACTGGGATATTTTTTCTCTAGTACCTAAAAGTCCAGCTAGCAGTCATGCTTTTCTTTTTAGGTCTTAGATCAAATGTCGTACCCTTAGAGAGGCTGATCTGTCCACTAGGTCCAAATTAGGTTCTTATTCCCTCTCTAACCTATCACCTTCTCTCTCACTCCCAACTCCCAAATTCCTGCCTAGTACTTATCATGCTGTTATTATCTTATGTTCACTTATTATATTTCATCCTCCACTAGAACATAAAGCCCACAAAGACATAGACTCTTTCTTGTTCACCACTGTACATTCGTTGTCCTGAACAGTACCTAGCATATAGTAGGTATTCAATAAATGGGCGTTGAACAGATGCATGAGGGATGAGTGAACGGAAACAAGGATAAGAGGAAAGGTGTAGAATTAGATAAAGACAGAAGAGGGTGAAAAAGGAATGAAGCGGGGTGTATTTTGGTAGGGGAAGAAAGGGTAGATATAATGACATCATCTTAGCCATTGCTGACTTTGGGCCCTAAATCCCATGCCCAGGTTCAGTGGGTACATTTTATTTATTTATTTTTTTTAATAGTTTATTGTCAAGTTGGTTTACATGTAACACCCAGTGCTCATCCCAAGAGTGGGTACATTTTACAAGTCTTGGAACTAAATCAAACTCTTTTCTGCTTTCTTATATTGGATAATAAATGTAATTCCTTGGAAACTGCTTTGGGTCATAATTAGCCTACTGCCCCCACGGACTTGGAACCAGTCAGCTGAAACTCAAAGGAGCAAATTAGTTTTTCTTGAAAAGAAATTACTTTAAAATGCAAGGATATGGACTGTGTAGTCCAGAATGCTCGAGGGCAGGCCTCGTGGAAGAGTTTGTGTGGTAGTAAGTAAGTACTGAGCCTACAAAAGTCAGTGAATCAAAGTAGAAGCCAAAGAGTAACATATGAATCTGATTCATAAACTCTAATAAAGTTTGTGAAATAGATCCCATGTGCAAGTGCAGATCCCAAATGACTTCAAGATTGTTAAAAGCTGTTCAATTGCGATCTAATTTCTTCCTTGAAAGCTTTCCTGATACTTGGGGAAAATTCTGGAGAAGTATGTGCACTTAAAGAAATACTCAAATTGCCAGCTCCTGTTCTGTATATTTATGCAAAGGCCACTATTCTTATCATACAGTGCTTCTTTTTTCTTTAAGTGGGTTTCCCTCTGAATTATTTGTAAAGTATTATACACCTCAGTTAATTTTCAAATCTGCATTTGAGGTAAATGGATCCACCCTGTTTTCTCTTTAAGTGTATGTGAGAATTCTACTGTAGGGCATTTCATTGTGATGCCACTAAGAATCCTCTTGATGGGTTATTTTAGGACAGAAAGAGGCTCACATAAGGATATGATCACTTTTCTTATTTAAGTGTATGTTAAATATCTTTAAATTGTTATGAATATTTTTATACACAAAAATATAGAATTATGATAACCACGATATATCCATCACTCACATTAACAATTATGAAGACTTTGCTACATTTGCTTTATCCGTTCATTTTATTCATTTGCTGGAGAATTTGAAAACAAAATCTTAGACATCAGATCATTTTACTAGTACATATTTTATTATTTTTTTAATATTTTTTTTGAGGGAGAGAGAGCACAAGTGGGGGGAGGGGCAGAGAGAGAAGGAGGCACAGAATCTGTAATAGGCTCCAAGCTCTGAGCTGTCGGTACAGAGCCTGACACGGGGCTTGAACTCACAAACTGTGAGATCATGACCTGAGCTGAAGTCCTACGCTTAACAGACTGAGCCACCCAGGCGCCCCTACTACTGCATACTTTTAATATGCATCTCTAAACAACGTTGATATTTGCCTTACATCAACACAAGAACATTATCATACCTGTCAAAATTAATGACTTGGTATCATCCAATGACCATATCAGAATCAAATTTTCCTAATAGTCTCAAATATTCTCTTTAAGTTGGTTGGTTTGAATCAAGGTCCCAATGGAGTCCACGTGTTACATTTGGTTGTCAGATTTCTGAAGTATATTTTTTTAATCTAGAGCATATCCCCTGACCCTTTCCTTTTTTTTTTTTTTTTTCTTCCTCAATGTCATTGACTTGTTGTAGACTAACTGGATCAGTTGTCCTATAGAATGTCCCACGTTCCACATATATCTGTTTGCTTCCTTGTATTGTCACAAACATGTTTCTCTATCCTCCCTCCCATATTTCCTTTAATAAGTTAAGTTAGCTCTAAAGCAACACTGTTCAATAGAAGTTTCTGTGATGCTGGAAATATTCTACTTGTCTTGTCCAGTATAGTAGCCACTAGCCACATGTGTCTATTGAGCACTTTACATGTGACTAGTGTGAGTAAGGAATAGAATTTTAAGTTTTATTTAGTTTTAGTTAATTTAAACTTAAATAGCTATATGTGGCAATTTTATTAGACAATGCAGCCCAAATGGCTTGATTAGATTCAACATTAGCTTTCTTGGCATAAGGTGCTTTCTACGAATCACATAGGGAGACATGATGTCAGTTTCAGTGACGATTAATCAGTGCATTCTTTAACTTTTTAAAAAATGTAAACGTCATCTTTATGCAGTTTATGAGACTCGAGGAAAGGGCCCAGCATATAGTTCACTGAGCTTTGTTATACATTCATAGTAAAAGTTAGGAAGGTAAACTTTTCTCGTCTATCAAACTGTAAGAAAACTAAACTGTTAGCATTTCAGAGAAAGCTTTTAGAGAAGGCAGATATAAAACAATTATTTCTTGGGTCTTGAGGTTGGGTCTGTGTTTTAAAAAAAAAATCAGTGATCCAAAAGTGCATCTTTGCCGAAATAATCCAGATTGTTTCTCGAATACTAGGATCTTTTCTTCTTTTCAGGCATTTCTCACAAATGCTAATGAACAACTCACTTTGGAAACTCAATCTGCTGGTGTTATTCACATTTGCTAATGAATAATTCACTGTATCAAAAGAATGTAGGCCTAATGAATGGATCTGAGTCCACCCATAAACTAATGGCCCAGAATACGACTTTGGAGGCCTTTTCCTCTTGTTATTGAATAGAGCTGCCCTCAGAGAGACACTTTGCTCTAGTAAGTGGGCATGAATGTTCTGGAGAGAAGAGCCCCTTTTTCCTTATCTGCTGCCCGGTCAGATAACCCGGTGGCCCTTCTTTTTACTGTGCAAGGAACTGACGGCGGGATGGAGGGTGGGACACGGATTCTAAAACCTGGTTTGACTAACTCCATCCCTTCCAGATTGACTCTGAGAAAAACTACAGCCTCTTTCCAGAGAAATGCATATACGCACATGAAGGAAAAGTTGTCCATCACTTCAGGAGCTGTAGGACCCCTGAGACAGCCAGGGACTGCCAGAGAAGACATCCTGCGCTGGAAGCAGAAGAGCCACCTGGGTGGGTGTTTCCTTGACGTGCAGTATGTATGATGCAGCCCAAAGAGCTGAAGAATCCAGTTCCTGGTCCTCCTAATGTCGCCAGGTTTAGCCTTCTTATTGTTTTATGTTTTCTACCTGTTTTAATTTGTTTTCCTTTTTGAGCTAGATAATGCAAATACTTGGCAAAACTATTTTAAAACAATACCTCAGGGTAGTCATTAAAAAGGAAGTTCCTTCTCTCTCTCTCTATGCTAGGTCCCCTCCCTAGAGGCATCTACTATTAGCTGTTTCTCGTGTATCCTTTCAGGAATATTCTAAGCCTGTATGTACCTATATGCCCTGTCTCTTCCAAATGGCAGCATATTCCACACATTTTTTGCTCAATGCTTTTTGCCCCCGTAGTTCTATATTTTAGGGAGTATTTAGCTGGGATGTGAAGCTCTGATTCATTCTTTGTCTGTACTGCATAATATTCCATCTTGAGGCTTAACCGTAATTGATTGAATATGTCCCTACATAATGAACATTTAGGTGGTTTCCAGTATCTTTTTTATTATTTTTTATTTTATTTTATTATTTTTTAAAAATTTTTTTATGTTTATGGTTTATTTTTTTTTTTATTTCTGAGAGAGAGAGAGAGAGAGATAGCATGAGCAGGGGAGGGTCAGAGAGAGAGGGAGACACAGAATCCGAAGCAGACTCCAGGCTCTGAGCTAGCTGTCAGCACAGAGCCCAATGTGGGGCTTGAACCCACAAACTGCGAGATCATGACCTGAGCTGAAGTCGGGCACTTAACCGAATGAGCCACCCAGGCACCCCTATTATTTTTTATTTTAGAGAGTACGAGTGGGGGAGAGAGGTACAGAGATTGAGAGAGAGAGAGAAAATCTTAAGGAGGCTTCATGCTCAGCATGGAGGTAGAGAATCTTAAGTAGGCTTCATGCTCAGCATGGATCCTGATGCTGGGCTCGATCCCATGACCCTGGGATCATGCCCTGAGCTGAAATCAAAAGTTGGATGCTCAAGCAATTGAGCCATCCAGGCACCCCCAGTATCTTTTTTTTTAAACTCCAAATAATGCTGCAGTGTATTTGTGTGTGTGTGTGAAAATATATCCATACCCACCAATTCCTAGCAGTAGAATTGCTGAGTCAAATGAAAATTTTTCAGACATTTACAAATTGCTCTCCAGAGAGGTTATACGTGGTAGACAGAAGAACAGCTCCCAAAGATATCCCCGTCCTAATTCTTGGAACCTATGAATATGTTACCTTCCATGGCAAACGGGAATTAAGATGGAATTAAGGTTGCTAATCAAGATCTTAAGACAGGGAAGTTATCAGGGCCAGTGGGTGACTCAGTCCATTGAGCATCTGGCCCTTGATTTTGGCTCAGATCATGATCTCAAGGTTTGTGGAACTGCACCGGGCTCTGTGCTGACAGCGTGAAGCCTGCTTGGGATTCTCTCTCTTTCTCTCTCTCTCTCTCTCTCTCTCCCCCCCAGCCCCTCCTCTGCATGCCCTATTTCTTTCTCTCAAAAATAAATAAATGAACATGAAAAAAAAGATAGGGGAATTATCCTAGGTTATCTGGATGGGCCCAAAGTAACCACAAAGATCCCTAAAAGTGGAAGAGAGAACCAAAGAGATGGCAGCATGGAAGGAGTTAGCTCAAATTTGCTGGCGTTGAAGATGGAAGAAGGGAGCTAGGAGCCAAGCAATGCAGGTGACCCCAGAAGCTGGAAAAACAAGGAAATGAAAAAGACAAGGAATGCAGCCTGGCTTTTAGCTTTGCTTTTAGCCCTATGAGATCAGGGTTGGATTTCTGACCCACAAAACTATTAGTAACAAATAATAAATTTGTGGTTTTAAGCCATTAAATTTGTGGTAATTTGTTACAACAACTATAGAAAATTAATGCATAATATGTATTTATACTCCTACCAACATCCCTGAGGTTAGAGCCTTTTTTTAAACATATACAGTTCCCTTCTCCATATGAATACTCCTTTCTACATTATTTGAGGAATGTTTACGATTTAGTGTCCTATAATTCATGTGTTTAGTTAAATGGAAAATTTGCAACCATAATTATCTGTTACACCTTTGTTCTTTGCTAATTAACTCTTTGGAAAATTCCCATTTGGGACATGTGCCAATTTTTTTTTTTTTTTTTTTTTTTTTTTTGGCAGTGGCCAGGATGTGAGCAGGATGTGCTGATGTGTCATTTCTGCAGTGCTAATATCACTACTGACCAGCCTGCAGCGCAGAAACACTGTGGGGATAGAAGTGGTTCAGTGGGATTTGTTTTCTGTCACCAAGGTGGCAGTCTCGATGATGAACTACTCTGCAAGACGGGACAGAGACACTATGCATGACAGAAACTTCCACATCTCCATGGTAGCTCAGGTGACCACAGTGGGGGAAATTAACAGAGTATAAATATTCCTCATCAATTCAGTTGATAAGCCTCCACGACAGACTAGCAGAAGTAGCTAGCATAATAGAAGAGAGGAATCAATCTTTATTGAGAACCTGCAAAGAGCTAGCTACAAAGGGGGCACCGGGGTGGCTCAGTTGGTTATGACCTCTCGGTTCAACTTCGGCTCAGGTCATGATCTCAGAGTTCTTGGGTTCGAGCCCCGCGTCGGGCTCTGTGCTGACAGCTCGGAGCCTGGCGCCTGCTTCGGATTCTGTGTCTCCCTCTCTCTCTCTCTGCCCCTCCCTTGCTCTCTCTCTCTCTCTTTGTATATCAAAAATAAAGACAAATTGTAAAAAAAAAAAAAAGTGCCAGCTACAAAGTGCTAGTTAGTCTGCCCCAATGTGGTGTTGGTTCCCAAACTCGGAGCTTCCCTGGGTGAAATCTGAAAGTGGCTCCCAGATATGGAGGAGACTGAGGGAGGAGGCAGGCCACACAAGGTGAGTAGCTGGCAGTTTGAATAAGCCGGGGAACTCACACAGGAGGCTTGTCTTGGGCGGCCACCAGATGAGTAGATGTCTCACCCGCCCACCAGAAACTAGAAGTTTATTTAGAGGCTGGAACTGGGTTCAGACACATTTACCATCCAGATGGTCTCAACAGCATTTTGCTCTCTCAACGCCTGTGTTCTTGAAATAACTCCCGCTGCGGGAATGGTGGGTAGAATGTACACTCCCAGGATGGTGGAGGGGGATGAGGAGCTTCCAGTTGCCCTGGTCCAGCCTGCGGGTCAGCCAGTGGTCCCTTCCTCTTGGTGACCTCCTCCAACAAGTGGGAACCCCCTCCCCCACATACGTTGAACTCAACAGACTGGCTGGACCAGCTCTGCAGTTAACATCTCTTTAGAGCTATTTACTGAGCATCTACTAAGCTAGGTATTTAGAATACAAACCCTTAGCCAGGCAAAGCGCACAGTTTATGGAGGTAAATAACAATCACAGGAACAAATGTGAAACTGCTATTGTGGCAGCTGCTACAAAGAGGAGATAAATAAATATAAATATAAATATAAGTATAAATATAAATATATAGTAGTGAGATTCCTCGTCAGAAGGCCTGGGTGAGATATGTAAATCTGCATACATGTGTTTACCCATATGTATATTGTATGTCACCCCAGGTAAAGGGCATAGATTATGTAAAGGACCTGGAAACATTGCAGAGCCAGGCAGAGGAAGATGAACAGAGAGAAAGAATGGCCAGAGAGTTGCAGGGAAACCAGAAAAGGGCTGTATTCTAGGGGCCAAGAAAGCAGAGTCCAAATAAGACCAGTAAGAACACAGGAGAGGACAGTGTGTCTGTCGGGATCAATAGGATTTCTATGCCACAGGGGCAGTGACGTGGTAGGGCACACCTGGATTCAAGGGTGGCTGTTCCCCTTTTGCTGTGTGACCTTGGGGGAAAAGCTGTTTGGCCTCAGATCCTGCATCTGTACAAGAATTACCTTCCTCCAAGAGTTAATGTGGAGATAAAATGAATGAGCATCTGCAATGTGCCTAGCGCTTTGCAGATTCTCAGTAAAGATTGATTCCTCCCTGCCATTGTGTCTCTGTCCCCTCATTTACGCATCTATTTATTTCATCTCACTTATCCATCTTATTTATTCATCTGTTTTGGTTGTTGCTCTCCTTGATGACTTAGCATTAGTGGTGGTGACTTACCTGTGACGGGTCAACATAGTTTGTGTTCCTGAGTTGGAACAGGCTCTAGCCTGGGTGCCGGCTCGCTGTCCTGAGCCAACAAATCAGTTCTCTGGATGTTGCAGGGACCCAAGCACACGCGGCGTGTTTCCTGGCATGCAGACAGAGGTCAACAAGGACTGGATAAGGGCGTAACATACCCTCCTTCATCCTACGGAGTCTCTCTGTTTCTGGGAAAGGAACTCCAGTTACCAAAGCGAATGCCTATCTCTGGTCTCAGGACACTCATGCGCACTTGCATTTCTGCAACGGCATACGTCTCCAAAAGTTTAGTAATAAGTGACTCATCACAATTGAAGATTTCTTTCCAGGGACAGCATTGGCCAGAAGCAGCCACTCCCTCCTCCTTTCCTTTGTTTTTGTCTATGAAATACAGTGACTGGACAGAAATGCAATTTCCCCTACTGGTGCTTAACCTCTGCCCTGCCTGCCCACTCGGATGGTTTCTAAGGTGCGGCCCTCTCCCACTGGGAGAGCATGTAATTCCCCGCGTGCCTCACGTGAAGTAAACGCCGGAAAAGAGAGACCGACAAATATTTCCATTGCGGCTAACATGGGAAACCAAAGGTTTAAACCTCTTTGGGAATTATCCTTGTATTTCTAATAAGCACACGTGTTAATTTCTTATTATTGAAGGGGGCCATGTTTTCCAAACCAAACGTAAGGACATAACATTTCATAAGCAAGGGAGCACCTTTCGGGACAGGCTACTCTATGGATTGAACTGTTAATGAAATTCTGGGGCTTGAGAGTCATAGAGCTACTAAAAATGGGTAGCACTTAAATGATCAGGGAGCTAATGCTCATATTCCCCTTTCAGAACGGACTCTGAACATCTTTAACACAGCGATGGGGACATAAAGGGAGGTGATGGAAAAGGTCGGCGGAAAGGAACCTGCGGCTCTTTCGGC
>NW_027529428.1:16031442-16080133 GCF_008692635.1 Crocuta crocuta | reverse complement strand
GGGACGCCCGGGAAGCCCGCCTCGGGCGCGCGCCGCCTTCCGACCCAGCCGCGGGGGCGCGCACGCATGCGCAGAGCCTCCTCACGCGTTCCCGTGGAAAGTTGCGCGTCGGAGCGTTCATGGCAACGCGACGCGTCCGCCTTCTGGAAGCCTTGGCTCCAGCTCGCGCAGTGTGAGACCCATCCCGGTGGGAGGGACCTGGGCTGGGGCGGAGCGGGGGGGACGGATGGGGGTGACCCAGGGGATAAAGGGCCTGGGGAAGCTGCTGGGAACGTTTGCCCTCGGGATTGAGCTAAAGTAAGAAAAATCTGTCCAAGGCTCAGCACAAAAGGATCTTTTCATTCCAGTGCTTTTCGCCCACGCAGGGCACCATGCCTCTGGAGGTGGTGGTGGAACTCCAGATCCGGGCGGTAAGAGAAGTCGACCGACCTCCACTCGTGCCCCAGATTCCACTCTCTGCCCAGGGTTCCGAAATGGTCCTGATCATTTTCACCACCTCTGCCCACCTCACCACCACACACATCATTATCTTTTGGGCCAGATCATACCTCTCTGTCCTTAAGATCCTCTACATTGGTCTTCCCTGACTTCTTAAGTTTTAATTCAGCCCATCACCTTCCATCCCCCCCCCCCNNNNCTTTAGCCTAAAATTTTCTGTTACTTTAACGGGGACGCCTGGGTGGCTCAGTTGGTTGAATGTTTGACTCTTGCTTTTCACTGAGGTCATGATCCCAGGGTCATAGGATGGAGTCCCTTGTAGTCTCTGTGCTTGGCGAGGAGACTGCTTAAGATTCTCTTTCTCCCTCTGCCCCTCTCCCCTACCTGCGTGCGCTCTCTAAAATTAAAATAATAATAATAACCTTGCATTAAGTCCAAGAAGAATTTTATTTTTTTTCCAGGATAAAGATTTGTGAAAGAATTAAAAACAAAACACCTTCCTTTAAATAACAAGGGAAGAGTTTAATTTCATAAAGCCCAATGACTTCCTGATAATTTGCCACCTCTACGAACCAACTGAATAAATTCTAAGGTATTTCCCCTAGAGATGGCTCTAGCTTGCTAATTCCAAAAGGGAAGTCAATCAACCAACACTTGTTTTATAATTGTCCACTGAATCCTACTTAAGTGAGGTGCTGTGGCAGAGTGACTGCATTGTTCCTGTTTGAGATCAGGCATTTCTTTTAATTCAGCTTGTATTTTCCAATCCTTCCATCTTAAGTTGGTGACAGACGGTCAGGCAGCTTTGCCTGTCAGTTGTAAGGGCGTCTCCGCTGGCCGTGATTTACAAGCACAGTGCAGTCAGGTTATGGCCATGGAAGATATGTCAGCCTCCATACAAGTGGCAGGTGCTACAGTTTCATCATACTGCAGATCCAGAAGAAAAAAATTTCCTGGATTTGTCCCATTTTGCTAAGAGCAAATAGGACCAGACTCTTATCAACTGTGCTACAGCAAGTGCCAACTCTCAAAACTTTGCAGTAAGAGGAAGGAATTCTTGAGGAGCTAAGTGATAAATCAGCCTTCCTGCTCATCAAGGCAAAAATGAAGCAAGTTTCCATCTCGCTTCATTCAAACATTACTGGTTAATTTTATTTTAATTTTTAAAAAGCATTCCTCAGTGTATGATTACAGTAAAATCAGTTTTCTACTCTACAGTACTTAGAGTGCTTCAAGGAACGTCAGTTGAATTGATCTGTGCTTTAAAAGCCTGCAGAGTCTGGTCCGAACAAGTGAAATGTGGAATTCCAGAAGTATAACCAGGGAGCAGAGGATAAGCCTAGCTCTGAGCCCTCAATATTGAGACTTATGAACACTGCAAAAGGCAATAAATGTCATTTGCTTCTAAAAATAGCTGGCCTGAATATTGTTGGATTGAAACAAAGACCTCTCTAAGATTAAACAATAAAGCAAACCACTTAGAGCTTTACAGTTGGGCTGATTCAGTGAGAGAAGAGGTAGTCCGTGTTCAGGATGTTGTGGGGATGCAAAGGACTTTATTTTACTCTGAGGAGTTCCTCTTTAAGTGTGCCTCTCACACTCAGAAAGTTCACACTTCCACCCAATCAGAGCCTACCTGTCATGCTATTCTCCAGATTCCAATGTTCCCCTCAATGTGACAGATCAGAGGCCAAATCCTTTCTCTTTATAAATGTCAAAATAATTTATCATTATCTGAAAACACCACTTCCATGGGTAATTTAAAGGTTGTTTTTCAAGGAGAACAGCATTTAAAGCTCAGACCCTTTTTTGGTCTTTCCTGTTCAAAGAATAATGAGCAGAGTCTATCCTGCATTTGGTGGTCTTTGGTCTTGTGATTTGGGGAGGCACCCTGGATAAACTGCTTTAAATGTAACGGTCACCGTAAAGGGGAATTTAGGAGTTAGTTATGCCTGTGCCTGGTATAGCAGGGGGCTCCCCTGATGAGTTTCAAGTCAAATACTGTTAGCTAAAGTGTGCTGTACACGGGGAAATGGAATTCCATATGAAAAACTATACTATACAGGGTCATCCTTGTGGTACATATGAGAAAGTTTATGCCCTTGCACTGCAAAGAATCGAGTTATTTTCCTATTTTGTTACCTTAGTACAGAAGCATCATTCTTTATCAGTAGAGGTAATGGGCAGAACAGTCCCATTTCCGGCCAGAGTGGCCCACTGACATATACATGGTAAGCCCATGCCCAGACTCTCAGCTGCTGACGTCCTCAATGAGTTCTTCTGCCCTGTCTCATGCCATGCTATTTGTTGTCAACAGAGTTAAGCATTTGGTCACAGTCCCATCTTTTTCCATGGGCACTGTAGATATGCCCATATCTACATTAAGTGCTTCTTCTTCAAGTAAGTTCTTGGCTTGTTCTCTGAATGCAAAAAGGTACTGTTAGAGAGTACTGGGAAATAAACACCTATTTAAAGATTTTTTGAGAACGTAGAGGAAAAGGAAAGAACGATATATACTGTAATCTCTCTTCTCGCTCCCCAATCCACAAAGATGGAAGAGACGATCAACTAAAAAAGCTTATCAAGAAAATCAGGATTAAGAAGATACTGTGGCAACAGATTTTCAGGGATTCAGTAAGAAAAACTTATGTCTTAGACTCTTAAAATGCTGTCTAAAATCTACCTCAGGAGAAGAACTAGGCTTAGTAGGTGGCTCATCTGCATGTACATTTACAGAATGAAGACCATGTTTTGCTTTTTTTCCACGAAGTTCACTTTACAGGTGATCCGTTGAGTTACAGGATAACTACAAAACACAGAATTTACTGATGTCAACTTTTAAAAACAGCAATATTATAATCACCCCAGCTTGTTTTCTTTGCAGTTGTCCTGGGATATAAATCATTGTTGAATAAATATATAATAGAGAGGTGTTTTTTTTTGTTGCCTTTTTTTCCTTTTTTTCGGCTGTTATATGGCTGTGGTCCTGATGGCCAGCACGTTCTCTGGCCTAGCAAGCCGTCAAGATGGTATGACACCTGAAATCTCAGAAGAAGCCTGAAATGTCCTTAAAGGGGAGAGCAGGAGTAGCTGCTGGTTTTTGTCACATGGTCACACGTGGAAACCTTCCATCTCCTGGTGCCCTGATGAATGAACCGGTGTCATTGCTGGTTCCACAGCAGGAAGAGGACCGGGGCAGTGTGCGGCGAAAGCCAGCAATAGTCCACGATGCTGTACTGCGTGTAGCCCAGAAAAAAGCCAAAAGCCACGTCGGTGACATTGTGACGCCCCAGCATGACCCTGGAGAGGCCCAAGATGAAAGCCCACAGTACCACCAGCACCCTCAGCGGAATGGCCAGCACCAAGTGGTTCAGGATGAACCGGGACACCAGGGCGGCCCTGGTGGCATGGCCCGAGGGGAAGGAGTACTTGTCCACCGAGAGGGTGACAAACATGTCCATCTGGTTGTGGGCCGGGCGGCGCCTGCGCACCAGCCCCTTGATCAGGGTCACCAGCAGCAGGTCCAACAGCAGGGCGAAGAGCAGGTTCATGAGCACCTCGCGCCCGGCCCAGCTGTCGCTCCTGGAGAGGCAGTAGAGGGTGCCCAGCAGCCAGGGGATGCCGTGGCCCGAGATCTCCAGCAGCTTCATCAGGGGCCGCATGCTGCCCCAGGACGAGCTCTCCCCGGCGCACACCCCCAGCTTCTTGGACAGCCACAGGTCGATGGCCAGCAGGGAGCGCAGGGCGATGCCCAAGAACGACGGATTCAGGTCCATGCGGTCGTCGTCGGGCAGCGCGGCCGNAACGGTTGTGACACCTGGCCGGGCGTGGGAGGAAGCCGGAAGTTGCACTTGGGGAAGGAGACCGCGGGCGAGGGAGGTGCAGGTGTGTGACAGGTGACGGGGCGGGAACCAGCGCTCCCGTTCAAACACGAAACAAAACAAACCCTGTTCTCTACTCCCTTTTCTTTCTTTTTAAGATTTCCTGTCCAGGGGTGTTCCTTCCCGACAAGCAAGATGTGTACCTTGGGGTGTACCTCCTGAATCAGTACCTGGAGACTGACTGCTTTCCTTCGCTGTTCCCTATTGTGATTCAGCAGAGCATGAGGTTTGAAAAGGTGATCTTGACTTTCTCGCGGCGAAACGGAGAAATTGAAATGTTGCCGTCCGATGAAGAACACGGTTCTTATTAAGTTATTTTGTACATTTTCTTTTAAAAAATGGGGCGCCTGGGTGGCTCAGTCGGTTAAGCGTCCGACTTTCGCTTGGGTCACGATCGGGCTCTGTGCTGACTGCCAGCTCAGAGCCTGGAGCCTGTTTCAGTCTGTGACTCCCTCTCTCTCTGACCCTCCCCTGCTGACGCGGTCTCTCTCTCTCTCTCTCCCAGAAATAAATAAAAAAAAAAAAAATAAATAAAAAGGACTTGAAGCCGCCTCAGCACAGTGCGACACCATAGTTGGAGGACTAGCTTTTGCAGTGCAGGTCTGAGCCAAGTGCTGTCAACCTAGCGCTCAATACCCTGGTGGATGTTTTCTATTCTTGGAACTCCCGTGGCATTTTTCTAACTGGAGCAGAGCGCATTTTCTGAATGTTCTTGGAGGTGTTAGAGGCAGTTGCATTACATTTATGACAGGGATTATCAGTAAGTTACTAGACCTTGGAAACAAACTTTGGTAGACTTGGAGAAATAATGAAAAAACTAGATTCCAATTAGTAAAACCTGTGCCTGAAGTCCTGTAACAAAACAAGCCTGTGAGTATTCTTAGGTCATACCTGGTTTATTTAGCTACAGTGATAAAGGCTAGGTTTCATTCCAATGAATATGAACATGATATTAATAGAACATTTATCAACCTGCTTCCCACTTCAATTTAGAATATTAAGTTCATTACTATGAATCATTGGCTGTCCTTTGGAAGTTTTTGTTTTGGAATTTGGAGGTGAAATCAGTTTTAACCTTGACGAATCTAATGATTTCCTCTCAAAACAATATCACTGAGCTGCTTCTTTGAGAGACAGGATGAATATGGGTAGGCTCCAGGCTAGAGCCCATCCCTTGTAAAGGTCTGAATTATGCTGCCCAGAAAATGACCTGTTTCCATCTGAGAATGGGAGACGAGATGAGGATTGATTTTCCAAAAGGCTAGGGCTGTAGATAATATTTTTGTAAATTACGGCTTGTTTATTTAGATAGAGTCTACCAAACTGGTTAAATAAGATAGGAGAGGAATAAATGGCTATTATCTTGGAACGTATAGTCAGGATCGGAAGGAACCTACTTCTACTAGATATTAGTAGTGGTAGGAAGTGGGTGGTGAAAATCCAGTCTATTCTTTCCCCTAAGAATTTCCTTTTTAGTTTATCAAGTTTGCTTCTCTAGAAGACTTTAAAAATCTTTTTATAAGAAGCCCAAGGATACAAAATCAGAGAAGCACAGAATGATAATTCTGTAAATGAACTTGGAAGTCATCGAGTCCAACATCCCTGACATGTAGAAAAGGAAGATGAGCTTCAGACACACCAGACTCTAGATGCCCTCCCCACCCTCCCCCCACCCCCGTTGCAAAGCAGTACCTTGGAGAGTGCTGGTCAAGCATGTATCATGGACCATGTTTCTTTCTGTAACATGTGGTTATTTAAAAATCTGAACCCTCGTGTGTGAGCTGTTTGGGTTCAGAATATTCCAGCTTTCTTGCATTTGTTCCCTTGTCTGGCTGCAAACGTGTGCAGCAGGTGGAAGAAACATTTTCTCATCTTTGGACCTTCTGTGTAACCCAGAATTGAATGCTCCAAAACATTTGGATAAATAAACTACTCATAAGGAATGTATGAGACATTGTGTTTGAACAGTTTACGTTGATCATTTACTTCCCATGGTCATACTTGAGAAAATCCTTAGACATAGATGAAGTGAAGGGATGCCATTATTGAAATAGTTTTGGGGGAAAAAAACCCTCACCCACATTTGCTTGATACATCTAGGTCAGGAAGGCAAAAATGGATTATAGGGGATAGCCTCCACTTTTGTAGTTAAAAGCAGACCCGGCTTTGAATCCAGAGCAGATTTTAACCTGGCTTATGTTTAAATACCGTTTGAATCAGAACAGTAGTGCCTGAAACCAGACTCTGCTTAAAACTTTTGTTTCATGCAGGCTTCCAGAATTTAGGGAGAGGGGCGTGGGATGCTTTTAATTTCAGTCCTGTCCCAGACATTTAGCTCAAGGACAAGATAAGCAGATTTGGCATTGGCTCGACAGACATCACAACGTTTGTCTTGTGCTTCATGATATACTTTAAACTTATGAGGCTCTCCCTCTCTCTTGTTATTTTGGATTCTGTAGGAGTGTACTGCTAGTGCATAGGTTTCCTTTTGTGTTACACATAGATAGAATTTGTACTTAGATTCCTGTTTAGCACAACCAATTGCTAGAGTCGTTTATTCAGTTAACATCACTTAATGAGTGTCCATGGTATGCAGAATGTTTTTCTGGATACTTAAGCAAGACTCTTTGAGGTTGATGCCAGATGTGCTTTTAGCAATAAACTGTAAGGCTAGGTCAAGTTGATGACATTTTGAGCATGTGGTAGAGTCAGCTAACTCACATTTTCCTTGTACTTGGTATTTTGTTTATTCTCATTCTGTAGTCATTTGTTGAACTTTTAACCACATACCCGTTAAAGACACTCCTGTTGAATTTTAACATACTGTATGGCTGGAATTGACATGTGTTAATTGTTTGGGAAAATATAATCTACAGTTCCTATAAGCATATATTAATCTTTTAAAATTTATTTTCACCATTTTTCCCCCTGCAGGTATTTGAAAATGCAATAGATCCTGGGGCTGTAGCAGAAATTTTAGAAAGTAGGTACTCTTAAAACAAAACAAAACAACCATCAGGTGCTTGTAATTGTGTGTGTGCCGATAGAAAACTCTGTATTCTAAGTTGTGACGTTTCCATTTTGATTCATATTCATATCCAAGAGAGTCTATATCAAATATGAATCATGTTTTTGATTCTGTTACAAACCCTTGTCTAGATAGAGATAGGATTTAGTGGATGGTACACTTTTGTTTGTTTATCTATTTCAATGTAATGGTTTTTGTATCTTCATACAGTTATGTAACCACCATAATTTTTAAAAATAATTAACTAATTAATTAATTTCTAAATTTACATCCAAGTAGTTAGCATATAGTACAACAATGATTTCAGGAGTAGATTCCTTAATGCCCCTCACCCATTCAGCCCATCCCCCCTCCCACAACCCCTCCAGCAACCCTGTTTTGTTCTCTAAATTTAAGAGTCTTTTATGTTTTGTTCCTCTCCTTGTTTTTATATTAATTTTGTTTCCCTTCTCTTATGTTCAGCTGTTTTGTACCTTAAATTCCTCATATGGATGAAGTCATATAATATTTGTGTTTCTCTGACTAATTTCACTTAGCATAACACTCTCTAGTTCCGTCCACGTAGTTGCAAATGGCAAGATTTCATTCTTTTTGATTGCCGAGTAATATTCCATTGTATATATGTACCACATCTCCTTTATCCTCTCATCTATTGATGGAAGTTTGGGCTCTTTCCATACTTTGGCTATTGTCATTAGCGCTGCTATAACCATTGGGGTGCATGTGCCCCTTCAAAACAGCACACCTGTATCCCTTGGGTAAATACCTGGTAGTGCAGTTGCTGGGTCATAGGGTAGCTCTAGTTTTGACTTTTTGAGGAACCTCCATACCGTTTTCCAGAGTGCTGCACCAGTTTGCAAACATCACCATAATTAATGTTAGGATATTTTTATCACCATAGAAAGAAACCTTAAACCCATGCTTCCTTATCACTCCCAGCCCTGGACAACTACTAACCAATATTTCTGTCTCTATAGATTTGCTTATGCTGGATATTTCATATAAGTGGAATTATATAATATGTGGTCCTTTGTGACTGGCTTCTTTCACTTAGCATGTTTTCAAGATTCATCTTTGCTATAGCATGTGTCAGTACTTCATTTCTTTTTGTGGCCAAGTAGTGTTCCATGGTATGGCATGCCACATTTTGTTTATTCATTTGAGTTGTCTTCATGTTTGGGTTATGACGAATGATGTTGATGTGAATCCTTGTGTACAAGTTTTTGTGTGTGTGTTTGTGTGGACATATGTTTCCATTTCTCTTGTGTCTATACCTCGGAGTGGAAGTACTGGGTCGTCTGGTAATTCTTTTTAATCTTTGGAGAAACTTGACCGAAGCAACTGCGTCATTTTACATCCCACCAGCAATGTTTGAGGGATCCATTTCTCCACATCCTGGTCAACGCTTATTACCTGTCCTTATGATTGGTGGCCTTTCTTGTGGGCATGAGTGAAATCTCATTGTGGTTTTGATGATGTTGAGCATTTTTTTATGTGCTTATTTTTCATGTGCTTATACTATTTGTATATGTTATTTGGAGAAATGTGTATTCAGAGCTTTTGCTTATATTTTAATTGGATTATTTGGCTTTTTATTATTGAGTTGTAATATATTACAAAATTGTAATGTATTGAGTTCTTTGTGTATTGTAGATACAAATCCCATTCTTTCTTCCATTATCTTTTCATTTTCTTGACGGTGTTCTTTGAAACACAATCATTTTTAATTTTGATGAATTCTGTTTTATCTGTTTTCCTTTTGTTACTTGAGCTTTTGATGTTTTATAGTTTTAGCTTTCATATTTAGTCCT
This sequence comes from Crocuta crocuta, assembly GCF_008692635.1. Taxonomy (NCBI): domain Eukaryota; kingdom Metazoa; phylum Chordata; class Mammalia; order Carnivora; family Hyaenidae; genus Crocuta; species Crocuta crocuta. Next base: position 16,070,975 of record NW_027529428.1, on the reverse strand, counting down.
ATCACACATATTAAGTTGACTTTTGTAAATAGCATGAGGTAGGGGTTCGGCTTCATTCTTTTGCATCTGGGTATCCAGCTGTCCTGGTCTCATTTGTGGATAAGAGTATCTTCCCCCCATTGAATAGTCTTGACACGTTTGTTGAAGATCAATTGACTCTAAATATGGGGGGTGTTTTTGGACTCTCTATTCTATTCTGTGGATCCAGTAACATACAATCTTGAGTACTGTAACTTTGTAAGTAAGTTTTGAAATCAGGAAATGTGAGTCCTCCACCTTATATCTTCTTTCCAAGGCAGTTTTTGCTATCTGGATTCTCTTGGTTTCCGTATGAATTTTAGGATCAGCCTGTCAGTTTCTGCAAAGAAGCCAGCTAGGATGATGATAGGGGTTGCACTGAACCTGTAGATCAATTTGAGGAATGGTTCCTTCTGAACAATATTAAGTCTTCCAATCCATGAACATGGGATACAGTGAGAACTCACTGAACGTAAGGAATTTAGAGCCTGAGACAAATGAAGGACTTAACATTACTATTGTCCTACTTGGAAAACCTAAAATTACAAACTGTCTTACCTGTCAGTTTCTTGGCATTTAAAATTCAGTCCTCATGCACTCACATGCTTTTCATAAGTCTCCAAAGGGAGAATTTTACTTTTCTTGTAGATAGACTTCCAGCTTTTTTGAGACATAATTCACGTATCACATTATGTCAGTGTAAGGTATGTAACATGTGGATTAGATATACTTAGGTATTGCAGAATCAGTACCACAGCATTAGCTAACACACTCATCACATCACATAACTACCATTTGTTTTCTTGTGGTGAGAACATTTAAGGCCTACTCTCAGCAACTTTCAAGTATATAATATAGATTAGTACCTATCATTGTCTATAATTGCCATCATTATTGTCTATTTTTAAATGTCTTCACTTCTATAATTTGGGGGAATGATCTTTATTGATTTTTTTATTGTTATACCATTTAAGTTACTTTAATATTTGAATTTTATTCTTGTCCTTATAGATTTTGTACATGGATTCACTATTAATATGCTTTGGGCTCAGGGAGTATAAAAAGTGTTATATTTTATGTTTCATTTATATTGTTAGAGAGCATACTGTTTTAAGCATGATAAACTTGTATAGGTTAATGGACAAGAGTTGGATTTTGAATGTTTTAAATGAGAAGTTGATTTTTATGGCAGTGATTTATGAATACATTTTTAAGAGAGAAAATATTACATCCCTGTCATCAATACGTTTCAGGGCACAAAATGTTATTTTTATAACTTAGTTACTCTCACTCTATGCCTTGGATTACTGGTTCTAGAAATACCTGAATCTTTGTTGGTATGGCATTATTATTATTATTATTATTGTAAATGGGATGTTATAGCAGCTTTAAACTTAGCAATTATGAAAAACTCTGGCAATTTTCTAAAGTATTAAAATCTCATTTTTTCTATTTTAGGTTTCCTAACCAGGTTTGAATTGATACAGCTAGTATCTCCAGGTAATGTGCCAGTAAATGTGATTCTAAATCAGCTCGTTTTAATTTTGAAGGGATTTTGGCACGACAGAATGGGGACTGGTGTTTACAAGTTGTGCTTTCTAGAACACTCACTTCTCCCCCAGCCCCCACCTGTCTGTTGAATTTTGTCCGTTCTCAGAGAAGTAACTTTACGGGTCTGGTGGCAGTAAGCATAACTTAAAGGTGCTTTGGCTTTCCATTTTTTAATAACTTTAATCATCATCAAGTAAGAAAAGCGTGGCTCAGTTTCTTGCAAGTTTTTGCCTTTGACTTTGTTGGCGAACCCGAAACTATCTTCTGTGTTAGACGCTAGAACAGGGCTTGCAAACTGGAGGTTCCAGGCCAAATCCAGCGCGCGGGTTGTTTTGTGCGACTCGTGAACTAAATTTCTATATTTTCACACATTGAGATTCATATACTGTATATTTAATTCATGTACGCTAAACCTCACTATTGTCAAGTGTACAACTCAGTTGATTTAGTGTCTTCACAAAGTCTGCGACCATCACCACTGTCTTCTTCCAGAATATTTTTATTATCTCAAAGAAACCCCCATTGTAGTCATTAATAGTCAGTCTTCATTCCCTCTTCCCACAGCCCTGGCCACCACTAGTCTATTTTCTCTCTGGCTTTGCCTATTCTGGACATTTAGCATAAATGGAATCAAACGATATGCGGCCTTTGGTGTCTGGCTTCTTCCACTGTGTGTGTTTTCAAGATCCACCCACCTTGTAGCCTGTCAGCATTACTTCGTTTCTTGTTTTGGGTGCGTCATGTGCTTTTACATGGACACGTCAAAGTTTGTTTATCCATTTGTTGGTTGATGGGTTGTTTCCACTTTTTGAATATTATGAATAACACTGCTGTCATCATTCACGTACAAGTTGTTGTGTGAGTATGTGTTTTCAGGATTTATACCTAGGAGCAGAGTATCTGTGTCATATGGCACCTCTGTGTTTAACTTTTTAAGGAACTGCCAAACTGTTTTTGGTTCTTGGAGGTTTGAAGAGTTGGAAAAAAAGTTTTTAAATATGAGTATTTAGTGATGTGAAATTTATATAAAATTCACATTTCATTGGCCATGCTCATTTATTTCAATGTTGTCTGTGGCTGCCTTTGTTTATGCTGGAGTTGAGAGTATTTATGACCATGCGGTCTGCAAAGCCTAAAATATTTACTATCTGACCCTTTTATGGAAACAATTCTTGCCAGAATCATGAGACTTTAGGAGGAAGCCACTCAGTGGGGCCTTTGCCTCCTGTGTGTCTTGAATGGCAGGACGCCTGACCTGAGCTTATGCATCGTGGCATCAGTTCTCATACCTAGTTTCTCAGTGTGGCTGGTTACCTGGTGATTTTAGTCGTGTGTGTGTGTGTGTGTGTGAGAGAGAGAGAGAGAGAGAGAGAGAGACAGACAGACAGACAGACAGTTCTTGCCAGCAAAGATCAAAAAAGAATTAGAGACAGACAGAGAGACAGACAGAGAGAGAGAGAATGAGAGAATATTTAAAACTTAGGAGGCACCTGGGTGGCTCAGTTGGTTAAGTGTCCGACTTTGGCTCAGGTCATGATTCACAGCTCATGAGTTCGAGCTCTGTGTCTGGCTCTGTGCTGACAGCTCGGAGCCTGGAACCATCTTCGAATTCGGTCTCTCCCTCTCTCTGCACCCCTCCCTCCCTCGCTTGCTCTCTCTCTCAAAAATAAATAAACATTAAAACTCAGGAACATTTCTAATTCTTTTTTGATCTTTGCTATTATTGTTTTTTGCCTTTTCTTTTCCAAAAGTGAAAATAGCTTTATGGTTTGACTTGTTGCAAAAAGCATTCCAAAATGATGAGAAAACCTCTATTTATAATTCAGTGAACATGTTTCTTGATATTTGTCTCTGGACAGAAGAGCACCTAGATATGGAATTTCTATGTAATAGTGTCACATACATTTTCTTCTCTTATTGGCTTCCCTCTATCACACATCAGTGTTGTATTGTCATTTCTTTCTTTTTTTTTTATTTTTTATTTTTATTTATTTCTAGGAGAGAGAGAGAGACAGCGTGAGCAGGGGAGGGTCAGAGAGAGAGGGAGTCACAGACTCTGAAACAGGCTCCAGGCTCTGAGCTGGCAGTCAGCACAGAGCCCAACGCGGGGCTCGAACCCACGAACCGCGAGATCATGACCTAAGCGAAAGTCGGACACTTAACCAACTAAGCCACCCAGACGCCCCTGTATTGTCATTTCTAAAAGCATAGATGTACATCATTATTTTTAATGGTATTAAAGAATCCATTAATTTACTTATGTGTCCTTAGAAGTCTCTAAGCAGTAGGGACATAGTATTTGGGGTTTTGCTTTTTACCTGTGTATTGTTGTTAGGGTTAGGGTTAAGGTTAGCTATGTGTTTTTCCAGAATGTTCTAATTATCTTTCAAATGATATTGTTGAACATGTAGGTTTTCCTTGTCTTTCCTATATTTATAAAAATTATTTTTTCTAGGGCTTCCTGGGTGGCTTAGTCTGTTAAGCATCTGACTTCGGCTCAGGTCGTGATCTCACGGTTTGTGAGTTTGAGCTCCACATCAGGCTCTGTGCTATCAGCTCAGAGCCTGCTTTGGATCCTCAGTCCCCCTCTCTTTCTGTCCCTCCCCTGATTGTACTCATTCTCTCTCAAAAATAAAAAAAAATAATTTTTTTCTCTTGGTACATATGTAAAGAATAGAAAGACAGTAGACCCCCCTCACCCGCGGTTTTGCTTCCTGTGGTTTCGGTCACCTACCACGGCCGTTGTCTGGAAGCAGTCAGAGTGTCAGCAGCAGCCCAGCCCTGAGTCCTGACTGCTCCGCCGCTCACCTCGCTCCATCTCATTACAGAGGCATTTTTTCCAAATCCAAATCACATTATCACAAGAAGGATGAGTACAGGACAGCAAGATATTTTGCAAGACAGGCGCCCGGGGGGCTCAGCCAGTTAAGTGTCTGACTTCAGCTCAGGTCATGATCTCACGGTTTGTGAGTTCGAGCCCCGCTGTCAGCACACAGCCCACTTTGGATCCTCTGTCTTCCTCACTCTCTGTCTCTCCCTTCTGTGCTCTCTTTCTCTCAAATAAATAAACATTTAAAAAAAGATATTTTGCGAGAGATCGTATTCACATAACTTTTATCACCGTGTGTTGTTATGATTATTCTATTTTATCATTGGCTATTGTTGTGAATCTCTAACTACACCTAATTTATTAAAAAATTTTTTTTAATGTTATTTATTTTTGAGAGACAGAGAGAGAGAGCAGGGAAGGGGCAGAGAGAGAGAGAGGGAGACACAGAATCCAAAGCCGGCTCCAGGCTCTGAGCTGTCAGCACAGAGCCCGATGTGGGACTCGAGCCCATGAACCACAAGATCATGACCTGAGCCAAAGTCGGATGCTTAACCCACTGAGCCACCCAAGTGCCCCCAACTATGCCTAGTTTATACATTAAACTTTATCATAAGTATGTATGTATAGGGAAGAACACAGTGTATGTAGGATTCAATACTATCTGCTGTGGGGGCCTCGGCACGTAATTCCCCATGGATAAGCGAAGACTCGACTAAACCATCCATCCACATCTGTAACCTGGTAGTAAACTGATTGCCACCAAACTTTTGTAATTCCTGAATTCAGCAGTGTGTATGGGATGCCCACCGCCCGTCTCCTAGCTAATGCTGGATATTATCGTTTGAATTAACTGTGTTTGCAAAGTATATAATAATTTCTTTAAAGTATAGTGCACTATATTTTCTGGCCCCTTCTTTTTTGTAGATATTATTTGTGACAACCTCAAATTTAAAATTTACTTCTTAAAAAATTTCCATTTTCTCATGATTTGTTTTTTTTCTTCTCCTCTGTATAACATGACTTTCAGTAAGCTGTGATTACTTATGAAATGATGCCTGGATGTTCACATTGCGTTTGGTATAAATTCCCAATATATTCACCAAAGTTTCTTTTTAATCTTAATAGACTTTTTAAAATTTTTATTTATTTTTTATTTTTTTATTTACATTTATTTATTTTTTGAGAGATAGAGTGAGACAGAGCATGAGTGGGGAGGGTCAGAGAGAGAAGGAGACACAGAATCTGAAGCAGGCTCCAGGCTCTAAGCAAGCATTTAGCACAGAGCCTGACACAGGGCTCGAACCCACTAACGGTGAGAGCCGAGGTCGACGCTTAACCGAGTGAGCCACTCAGGCGCCCCTACCAAAGTTTTTAATAAGTTATGCTTACTGCATATGTATTTCCCCTGTTTCTTTGTATGTTCTGATATGTTACTGTTTGAATTTTTCTTCTTCTCAAGAAAGCATGAGGGAAGGAATGTGAACCTGGCAGATTCCTGAGCTAAAGCCATGGAGGCTTTTATGAGGATCACAGTTGTGCACGGGGTGGCCCTGCCTGGGGCAGATCAAGGCCCGGAGGGGTGGAGCTGACCCAGAAATCTGTGGCTCTTTCTTCTGCATCTTGATTTGCTGGTAGAGGCAGGCCCTGAAAACAGAGAAGAGCCCCACTCTCCGTGGATCTGAGGACGGGAACGCCCCTGTGTGTTAGGGGCTTACTTAGGTAGACAGAAGAGAAGGAAGCCCGGAGGTGCCTCTTCCCTGCTTCCAGAAATTCTTACTGAATGTTTTTCAGCCTAAAGTGACAGGCTAAAATCAGGGCATTGCATTTTTTTCCATAGGTTTTTTTTTTTCCTTATTTGACCTAGTTTTTTGTTCAACTATGTATCAATGCTAACTGGCAAGTTATATTTCAGTATGTTAATAAAATAGAAGCAGACCCATTTTGACCATACTTAATTCTACATGAATTAAAAAAAAAATAACCCAATATCTACATACCCTCACTGTAAAAATTAAACTAACACAAAGTTATATAAAATAAAAAGTCAAAAGCCACATTCATCAACAGCTCCTGACAACATTTACTAATAATTTTCTTTTTGGATGTTTTAAAATGCATTTAGTATATGTAATACATTTAAAAACCTAAAAAGGATATATACATATGTATACATACATGTACTATAAATATCCAGCATTTATTATATGTATATTCAGGATATATATTCATTGAATATACATATTCTGCAACTTGCTTTTTCAAGTTTGGTGTATCTTAGATTGCCATATGTTTCTTTTTTTTATTTCGAGAGAGAACATGAGAATGGGAGAGGGGCAGAGAGAGAGAGAATAGCTCAAGCAGGCTCCTCGCTCAGCACAGAGCCTGGTATGGGACTCCATCCCACGGCCCTGGGATCATGACCTGAGCCAAAATCAAGAGTCAGATGCTTAGCCTACTGAGCCCTCCAGATGCCCCAACCATGTATTTCCACATGACCAGAAATCTATCTGCAAGAATAGTTCAAAGCCATGATGATTGGAGAATATTGAGGCTGGGTGCATGCATACTGGCTGTAGCTCAGAAGTTACTCAGATACAAAGTGGAGGCTGTATTATACTTGTTTTCCTTTTGTCTACAGTCCTTCAATTTCAGACTGCAATTTTAGTGGAATTAAATTAGAATTGCTCAAAACAATTTCACTCAGCTTCAGATGCATTACAAATGGATCCATTAATATGTCCATCGTGTTCATTGAGGGTGTGCTCCCCGGGATCACACCAGTGGTGCCAGGGTCATTGTGAGCCCTTTTGCTCTGCTGGGTCTTGAGAGCAGATAATTAAGTAAAATGATTTGTGTCATGTAGGCTGCACTGTAGGATCACAAAGGTCACATTCATGTTCACAGGGACCAACCCTTCACTTGGCTGAATTGTTACCATTTCATTTTGCTGTAGATGTTATTTTATTGTTTGTGTTTTTAAAAGAAAATTTAATGTTTGTTTATTTTTGAGAGAGAGAGACAGAGCACAAGGCAGGGAGGGGCGGAGAGAGAGGGAGACACAGAATCCAAGGCAGGCTCCAGGCTCCGAGCTGTCAGCACAGAGCCCAGTGCTGGGCTCCNCACGAACCGCGAGATCATGACCTAAGCGAAAGTCGGACGCTCAACCGACTGAGCCACCCAGGTGCCCCTCACATTACTTTCAAACACGCTTATCGTCAAAAAACATATTATGACCATGTGTTAATGATACAAGTACCTTAGATTTACATACAGCTTTACTGCTAAAGAATGAAGAGGTCCGAAGATGTGACTTCGAAGCCCTTGATTCCTCTGGTTGTTTACAAAGCTGGGAAAAAAGCGAATGGACACAGGGGGCAGCAGTGTAATCCTGTTGGACTGGGAGCTTTCTTTTTACCGATCACTTAGAGAGAAAACGTCTTCTCTGGGATAAGTCATCTGTATTCAGTCCAGCTGTAAAATGCCATGTTAGTGGGCACCTGTTTCCTCAATCCGAGTCTGGTTTTATACTTTGTAGTGGTGGTTACTAGGCATCAGCAAGAACAGAACTCCTGCCTCAGAAAATATGGTTTTGGATTCCTGCTTTGCCGTGTGGCATCATGAGTGTCTTCTACTCACAGAGCCTCAGTTTCCTTATCGGGAGTGAAGGCGTCAGACGAGACTCCATAATAGGAAGCACGCTGTCAGTTCTGGTGTGCTGTGTTAGATTTTCAGAACAATATTGTTATGAAAGTGATTAATTTTGGGGGCACCTGGGTGGTTCAGTTGGTTGAGCGTCCAACTCTTGATTTCAGCTCAAGTCAAGATCCTAGGGTCATGGGATTGAGCCCCATGTCAGGTTCTGCACTGGGCGTAGAGCCTGCCTGAGATTCTCTCTCTCCCCCTCTGCCCTTCTTCCCTGCTCTTGCTTTCTCTCAAAAAAATTTTTTTTTCCTTGAAGTCTCATTTTCCTTTTTAGGGAAGAGGTTTTTCATTGACGCCATCAATGATGTCCTTGTCAGTGCCATTAGCCTATCAGAACACGGATTTCCTTCAGACATATCCTGTGGCCTATGAGTATCGCTCAGCCTGTGTATAACCTCGGCTCTTGCTGGCACATCCCGTGGGTGTGCCGACAGTTTTACACTGCGTGGCAGTTAGGACTCTAGAATATGATCAAACCAGGGAGAGAACTGAGGCACATCAGCTTTCTATCTCTTCTCCAATTTCTTCATTCCTGTGATTCCAAAGGCAGTAGACGAGCATGCCTCCAGTCCTCTGGCCTCTTACTTTTATCTTCATTCTTGCTGAGTGCAGCAGTGGTGACGTGGCAGCTGTCATTTTGGATGCGGTGACAAGAGCTAGCCAAACGCCGATGAAAGGAGAAAAGAACAGCCAGTGTGTAAGGCATCGTACCAGCCACGCACGCAGGTGTTCCCAGCAGGAGCGCGTGGCGGAAAACACGTGACGTCCAGAGACCAGGATGGCACTGGGGTCTCTACTGGGTGGCTGTCACGGGGTAGTCATGATAATAGCAGGTGATGTCCGTGTGCTCTGAGGAGCCTGGAGGTAGGGGGTTACGGCCTGTGCTCCTGGTCCCACAGCTGGTAAACGGGGAGGCCGGGGTTTGGAGCAGCTGTGGCTGCCGGACACGGATCTTACCCACCGCACCGTGGCCCTCAGTAGAAAGCTGGGTTTTGCTGCTAGTGGCGGATGAGGAGACTGTCACATCACTTCCCATTTTCAGGTGGCACTTGTGAGACCTCAGACTGAAGGACGTCTGTTTTGCCGGCAGAGGTGGGGAAGTCATGCCCCTCGTTGGGAGCACTGTCAAAGGAGCACTGCTAAAAACAGGTGGCCAGGATGAGACTAGTAAATGATTGATCCTAAGATGGATCTTGGGATTGTGCCCGCCTTGTGCTGCCTCCCATCCTTTCTCTCCATCGTCAATGTACCTTGTACACTTGTTTGTACAATTGTTTAACACTTGTAGACTGTAAGCCCCAGGAGGACAGGAATAGGACCCATTTTGTTCGCTAGTGTACATGCAGGGTCTGGGACTCCTGGCACACGGTACATTCTCTATGCATATTTCTTCAACGTATGAATGAAAAGAAATTGAAACAATTGAAAAGATACGATTCAGAAATGAATGAACAGTGAAAATTGGGAAAAAAATGTTTTTTTAAGCAGGCTTCATGCCCAGTGTGGAATCCACCACGGGGCTTGAACTCACAACCCTGAGATCAAGACCCTGATCAGGATCAAGACCTGAGCTGAGATCAAGAGTTGGCTGCTTACCTGACCCCCCCATGCGCCCCTCAGAGGATTTTCCACCCTTTTCTCATGGTGGTGGAAACGGAGTCTCAGAGAGGGTGATTACTGCTAACTGAGCAGCTACCTTAATAAGCAGGGCCTTACATCACCCCACGTCGGTCTTCACGAGCATCCCCTCAGGAAGCACTTAGCAAGTGTCCGCTGTGACCAGGCACGCACTTGGGGGCAGTCCCGGGAGGCCGCACTTTACCACTCTGTTCTGACTGCCACCGAAACACAGTTTTAAAATGTCTCTCTTTAATGGCATCTCAAGGGACCTATGGGAGACACTGACCGATGGCCCCTCTCCAGGTGAGGCTGGGCCGCTCCCGCCAACTGCCCCGCATTCACCCCTGTCTGGGCACAGCCCTGCCAGGGATAGAGAGAGGAACGCGGCAGACAGGCACTGCCTCCGTGGCGCGCTGATGGAAACAGATCAGAAACACGTGCCCGAATGAAGCCTGCTTGGTGGTACCTAATGGGCTGCAGGTCCCAAGGGCAATACTGCCTTTCTAACAGACGGAATTTCAGCCGAGGCCCACGATGAGATAGGAGGGAGCCGGCCACGCGGAGACCCGGGGAAGGAACATTATAGGGGCGAACGTTTAAGGTAGAGGCGAGCTTGGTGTGTTTGAGGGGCAGCAGGAAGGGCGGCGGGGGACGTGGGATGACCAAGGAGCCTTGAAGGCCAGAGTAAGACGCTTAGGCTGCGTCCTAGTGTGATGGGAAGCCCGCTGGACGGTGTGCAGGGGGGGAAAGGCGCCGTCTGATGTGTTCCTAACATCGCGCCGCGTGGAGGACAGGGGTGAGTGCGGCAGGAACGGAAGCAGAGAGACCAGCTTGGGGGCCGTGGCTGTGGCCGGGACGGAGGCCGCGCGGCTGGGACCAGGTAGTGGCTGGAAGAATGGAGAAGGGAGACAGACTAAGGCTTTGTTTCGGGGATGGAGCCGACGGGACTGGCTAATGGGTTAACGCGAGCAGCGAAGGAGTGGAATCGAGGGAAAAGCCTGGATGTGTGGCTCAAGCACGTGGTCCCGGCTCCTCGGAAGGGAGACTCGGGGAGAGCTTATTTGTGGGGAAAAAATCAAGGTTCTGTTTTGGACCGGATACCTTTGAGACATGAGGAGACATTGGAAGCCGAGCTTGAACGATGAAGGGGACCTCAACCGGATGGGAAGGAAGAAAGGATATTTTGGAAGGAACAGCCCAGGCGGAGGAAGGACGTGGCAGAGGAGGGGGAGAGACACCATCAATCCGTTGTGGCCGGAGCACGTCCGAGAGGGGAAGGGCGAGGAAACATGATCTTATGATGAAAGCCGTCGGACGTGTTCTTTCTGCACGTGGATCCTTATGTAGAACCCGAACATTCATATTTATTTAGTTAGCATTAGTTTTTAAAAAAGGTTTTATTTATTCATTTATTTTATTTTTTATTTTTTTAAATGTTTATTCATTTTTGAGAGACAGAGTGCAAGCAGGGGTGGAGCAGAGAGAGAGGGAGACATAGAATCCGAAGGAGGCTCCAGGCTCTGAGCTGTCAGCACAGAGCCCGATGCGAGGCTCAAACTCCTGAACAGTAAGATCACGACCTGAGTCAAAGTTGTACGCTTAACCGATTGAGCCACCCAGGCGCCCCTAGGTTTTATTTATTTTTGAGAGAGAGAGAGAGAGACAGATCATGAGCAGGGGAGGGGCAGAGGGGGAAGGAGACAGAGAATCTGAAGCAGCTCCAGGCTCTGAGCTGTCAGCACAGAGTCCGATGCGGGGCTCAATCTCACAGACTGCGAGTTCATGACCTGAGCTGAGGTCAGACACTTAACCGACTGAGCCACCTAGACGCCCCCCAAACATTCATATTAAAGAATAGGTAGGAAGAAATTAATCCATCCTACTCGATAACATCAGGTGTTTTCTACCATTGATGTGGCAGAAATCCACCCTCATCAGACTTCTCACAAACAGAATGGCAGTCTCCAAACAGTAAAGCTACCTCGTTGACTGTAGCTTCTTTTTTGGCAGTACTCTGTACAGGGGCCACTCTTAGTCTGAACCTCCTGTGTTGTACCTGCTGTGTAGACAAGGAGTGTTCAGAGGGTGGCTTCTCCATCCTTCGCTCAGTGATTCTCGGTTGTCTTAGCCCCAAGATCTTCTTTTGGTAGTGAGTGTTTGGTAGCATCCCTTTCGCCATACGGAAATAAAACTGTGCTTAATATAACCAACTTAAACAAATCCCTGCACGCAGGGAGAAATTAAAGGAAAATGGTTGCAAATAAAACGGAATGTGTATCAATACATAAACGCTGGGCATAAGGAAGTATTTAGATGTGGCATGATTTTCAAAATGCCAGCAGGGGCTCAGTAAAGACCCAAACACAGCCAAGTACAGTTGTCCCTTAATTCACATGGTACCTGCATTCCTGAAAATTCAGTGTATTTTAAAATCGTTTAAAGAAAGTGCTTTCCGTTGACATGTAGCAGTGAAGTTCCAGGCTCCGCTAATTATAAAACGGCTTCTCGCCTAGAAGATTGTCTGTTACGACATTAGAATGTTGTTTACGAGAGTCTGGAGCGCTGCACTGCCTTGACCCTGGCCCCTTGGACTCCGGCCCATGAAATGTCCCCACAAATTTTGGAAGAGTCCCCGAGGCTGCTACCAGCCGTGCTAAGTAAGGGCCACAGCTTTGGCTGTGCTGTGGGCCATCAGGATACATCTGCATCAGAGGACATGCTGAGCCCTAGTCTACGCCGTGAGCTCTGTTGAGCAGGGCGCTGCCTGCTTGGCTCCTTTTCTGTCCCTAGGACGTGGCCCAAAGTGCTCCTTAGAAAACATTGTAGAAGGAAAGGGTGGCTGGATGCATGGATAGAGGGACAGACAGATGGATGAAAAGAGACTTTTCTCTATGTTCTGTTTCATGGAGTGATCCTGTAGATATTTTTCTCTCTCTCTTTTATGAGTTTGGGAGGGTTTTGAAATTTATCCATGACATAAGAACTAGTAGAAGTCTGTTCTAGTCCACCTCTTAAATAAGAGGTACTTTGATCAAAATGCTTATTTTTTTAATGTTTATTTGTTATTTTTGAGAGAGACAGTGTGTGAGTGGGAGAGGGGCAGGGAGAGAGGGAGACACAGAATCCGAAGCAGACTCCAGGCTCTGAGCTGTCAGCACAGAGCCTGACAGGGGGTTGAACTCACAAACCGCGAGATCATGACCTGAGCTGAAGTCGGACGCTTAACTGACTTGAGCCACCCAGGCGCCCCCAAAATGTCTGTTTTTATCTGAGTTCTTATCTGAGTTTTTATGTCTGCCATCACCTGTCTGAGCTTTCATTTTGTTAAACTCAAGGACGTAGAACATTTTCAGGATGTAAATCTACTATGGCTTTTCTCCTTTCATTCTAGCGTGGGAAGAGTTGGCCTGCTATGAAGAAAACACACGAGATTTTCTCTTCCCTGAGCCCAAGCTGACCCCTTCGCTCCCTGGGATGTACAGGGAGGTGCTCATGAAGACATTTGCAGGTTTTCCAGTAAGTGATTCGTGCCCAGCTGGACTTCTGTTGGGAGAGATTCTTGGGACCTGGACGTTTTGTTTCCGATGGGGGTTGCCCTTAGGCAGGTCACTTCCATCTGGCTTATTTCCCTTGTTGTGTTTAGCAGCCCTGTTCAGAAGCCCCATTCAAAATACCAACTTACACTGATTCCCACTACTGATCTCAGGGGTGGGGGTCTTACCTAGCCAGGCTAAATCATTGCCATAGTCACACTGTCACATACTTATAAGGACGCTTTTCTACATTCTCTGAATGCAGACTAACTGAAAGATTTGATACCAGTTTATTTATTTGTTAAATGTTTTATTTATTTTTGAGAGAGAGAAAGAGACAGAGTGCAAGCAGGGGAGGGGCAGAGAGAGAGAGGGAGATACAGAATCGGAAGCAGGCTCTAGACTTGGAGCTGTCAGCACAGAACCTGATGGGGGGCTCGAACTCATGAACCGCGAGATCATGACCTGAGCTGAAGTCAGACACTTGACCAACTGAACCACCCAAACACCCCTAGACCAGTTTATTGAATTGTAACCATTGCTTTCGGAGTAATAATGAAAGCAAAATAGAGTCATAATAGTAATAATGCCACCTCTCATTTATTTTGAGCTTTTGGTTTTTCATAAGATACGTTATTTTCCTCAGAGCTCTTGCATCAGCCAAGGCAGATATCACAGTCTCCACTTACAGGAAAGGGAAAGAGACAGAGGTTCACAGTGATATTATTGAAGGATCTTAAAAGACACAGTAGTTATTCAGATGACAGTCTGTTTGGGGGGCATGACCTGAACCCAAATTCAAAATATTCATTCTGATGGTACCTGTGATAGTTTCTAACTCCACAGCAGCTGGGACAGCTTTCTCAACATTCTGGTTTCTTGGATGGCCTCTGTTGTGAGGGCCGCATCTTTATGGATGATAAAAAGCGTCTTTAATACTCAGTCTTTCTGTCACTCCTCCACGAATCTCTGTTGTTATAATTTAATAAAATGTTATTGCCTCCCATTTTGCTGAGAATACTGCGTAGGATATACAGAACACGGGACCCTTGTTTCTGTGACGTTTATGATCCAGAACTTCTAGCTCTAATACTTCAAACAGCAAACGTTCATCAAAAGTTGTCTTCATCAGAATTGCTAATGCCCATAACTCTAACTCTCCATAATCTTTGAGGGTTTGGTGAATATCATTGACACCATTTTTTTCCCTTCAGAGATACTCTTTGTATATCACTTATATCCATTGTACTCATGAGAACGCTTGCCTTTATTATATTGAGTTATTGGCGTATTTCCCTTCAGGAGTTGAAAGGATAAAACTGGTGAGAATCACATGAGGGATACTCTTTACGTTAACTTTGGTTTGCCGCAGTTTTCTATTAAATAAAAGCCATCCACAAGCACTGGGCTGGTATCCAGCTGAGTGTTGAGACGCAGAGAAACACAAGTTTTTATATTTTCCCAAGTGTTGTCTCTGTTTATTTATTATTATTATTTTTTAAATATTTTTATTTATTTCTAGGAGAGAGAGAGAGACAGTGTGAGCAGGGGAGGGTCAGAGAGAGAGGGAGATACAGACTCTGAAATAGGCTCCAGGCTCTGAGCTGGCAGTCAGCACAGAGCCCGACGCGGGGCTTGAACCCACGAACCGCGAGATCATGACCCAAGCGAAAGTCGGACGCTTAACCGACTAAGCCACCCAGGCTCCCCGTGTTGTCTCTGTTTAACTTTATGGGCATAAGTACGAAGAAGAACGTATGGGAAGTTGTGTTTACAGTTATTCATAAATGCAGAGAAAGGGCTTTAAAACCACAGGGGAGAATAGTCACGCGTTAGAGGTAGAGTATCAGTGAAGTTAATGAAACTGTGTTTTAAACAATTTGTAAAAAGATAGAGGAGCTCAATTTCTCTCAAATGTTATAAAGTAACATAACACCAGTTGCCCCAGGTTTAATGATAGCGGACGTTCAGTGCGAGCTCACTAGATGCCAGGTGCTGTGCTGAGTCTGTTACGTGGTATCTCGTTCAATCCTCCTTGACCCTGCAAGGTGGCCACTATTCTTTTCCTCATTTTACGGTTGGGGAAAGTGGCATAGGGAGTTTAAGAATGTGCTTGAAGAGGGGTTTTGTGAGTTCGAGCCCCATATCAGGCTCTATGCTGATGGTGCACAGCCTGCTTGGGATCCCCTCTCTCTCTCTGCCTCTCCCCTGCTCACGCTGTCTCTCTCAAAATAATTAAATAACCTTTAAAAAAATAAAAAAGGATGTACTCAAAGACACACAGCTGATGAATAATGGAGCATGCTCGCCTGTCGGACTTCAAAGTTTGCGCACTCTTGGTTACTGTGAGATGCTGATTCTTCCATGTTTATTTCCCGTTGTCCACTTTCTCTACATTCATTTCATAGAACTTGAGTGTGAATTACGTGTGTGGGTCAGGCAAATCATTCACTTATTTTCTCTTAAGTTGTTAATTCGTTAAGAAGTAGATTTATTTCCCCCACTAAAATGTGGCTTTTTCTTTGTATTTCTGTATTTTGTTTTATTTCATTTGATACCTTAACAGCTTTTTCTCCCCACTTTTCCTGATGACGTCAAGAATTGTTTGTTTGTTTTTTAACTTAATTTTATTTTTATATTTTTAAAATTTATTTATTTTGAGAGAGAGGAGGGGAAGTGAGAGAGAGAGAGTGAGAGAGAAATCCCAAACAGGCTCCATGCTCAGTGCGGAGTCTGACGCAGGGCTTAATTTCACAACCCGGGGATCATGACCTGAACTGATATCAAGAGTTGGATACTCAACCAAAAGAGTCACCAAGGCACTCTTTGTTTTATTTTATTAAAAAAAAAAAAGTTTTTAAATTGAGCTTTATGCCCAGTGTGGGGCTTGAACTCATGATCCCGAGATCGAGAGTCACATGCTCTACCAACTGAGCTACCCAGGTGCCCCAACAATTTTTTTTTAAGTTTATTTATTTTTGAGGGGGGAGTGGCAGTGGAAGAGGGAGAGAGAGAATCCCAAGCAGAGAGCCCAGAGCTCGACTTGGGGCTCAAACTCACAAACTGTGAGGTCATGACCTGAGCTGAAATTAAGAGTCAGACACTTAACTGACTAAGCCACCCAGGCACCCCAAGAATTTTTTTTAAAATATAAGTTGTTTTCTTGTTAGGGGAAGACTGAATTTGTACAGTAAGCAGAAAGAATATTATTTCTTCATTATTAACTTCTAGTTAATAATTTCATTTTTTCTTTAGTGCTGTGATTCTAGAAACCTTGTACTGTTGAATCCATTTTTTGACCTAGCCACCATTGCCCTCATCCTCTTGCTAAGGGAAATGGACAAGATAGAGCCTGTGAATTTCAGCTCTAAACTATCACGCGAAAATCAGTGCTGCTGAGAACAAGAAAATACATTCCTCCTTATTATCTGCCAGTCAGTGTCAGGCCTGGAGGTTATAGGAGGCGAACAGGACTGTGTTACGAGGTGTGGATTCCTTGCTGCTGGGGCGCCTCTCCTCCTCTCCAGGCAAAGCGGACCAGCGGTTTGAAGTCCTGCTAAGCAGCCACGTGTGCAAAGTGTGGACTCGGGTCATCTGGGTTCAGTCCCAGCTTGGTCACTCAGTGACTGTGACTTTGGGTAAATTGCTTAATCTCTGTGTACCTTAGCTTCCCAGCTGTGAAATGGACGGATAATAGTGTTCCCGTGTAGTGTTAGATGTATGTACGGTGTCTAGCATTCCACCTGGCGTATGGTTAGGTTCACGGGAAACGTGAGCTGTTGTAGTTTATTAAACTGTCATTCAAGGGATGACACTGCCTCCTTGTGAGGCCGTGAAAAACTGCACAAGTCTGTGGCTCACGTGGGGACTCGTTCGGGCTCCGACGGCCGGGCCCCGGGGGACTTGAGTTTGGCACACACGTGAGGTCTCGTGATTCTAACCGATAGCGCTGTGGACCTTGGCCTTTCCCCAACTCTCCTCTTCACGTGGGCAGTGTCCCAGCCGGAGGTGAGGCTGCGCGGGTCGCCGTTTGCCAGACACCCCCCGCCCCCGATTTCCTGACTCTGCCGCAGTCGGGCTCATGGGCTTGCAAGCCCAGAAACCTTGAGTCTCGGGTCCAGGCCTACCGCTTGTATGGGCATACCGCATTCTAGAGGCAGAGCAAAAAGGAAAAAAGGAAAGATGCTGAGGATGTAGGCTGTGCCGGGGAGGACGCGTTCTGTGCACAAGAGGAGCGCGTGTGCCCGGGAGTGAATCCACGCCCAGCACACGAGCGGACCCCTGGCCCCACGGATTCCCAGCTGTGTCACCGTGGACGGACTTGACGTCTCCGAGCTNGAAGCCGTGGGACCGGGGGAGCGCCTGGGGGGCTCATCAGTTAAGCATCTGACTTCGGCTCAGGTCCTGATCTCACAGTTCATGGGTTCGAGCCCCGTTTCAGGTTCTGTGCTGCCAGCTCAGAGCCTGGAGCCTATTTCGGATTCTGTGTCTCCCTCTCTCTCTGACCCTCCCCTGCTCGCGCTCTCTCTCTCTCTCTCAAAAATAAATAAAACACTAAAAAAAAAAATAAAAAAAAATAGAAGCTGTGGGACCTTGGGACAATGGCTTTCTGTCTCTCTAAAGCCTCAGTTTTTTTAAAGAAGGATAATGGCATTTTAATTTTATTTGCTTATTTGTTTATTAATTAAAGATTTTATTTTCAAGTAATCTGTACACCCAGCATGGGGCTCCAGCTCACAATCCCAAGATCAGAAGTCACATGCTCCACCGACTGAGCTAGCCAGGTGCCCGGATACTTGTTTTTTTTAAATGACCTTGCAGCAAAACTGATTTTCTTGATGTGCAGTTATTTGGATTTTAACACGTGTATAGGTTTGTGAAAGCACCACCATGATCAGGACATGGAACTCTTCCATCACCCCCCCCATCTACCTGCCCTTATCCCTTTATGGGTGCCTCCTCCCCCGTACACCCCCCGTCTCCCTGCTCTCTTCTCCATCACTGTAGCTGCGTCTTTTTCAGAAGATCATGGTCTGCACCCTTTGGAGGCTGGCTCCTTTCACTTAGAACAATGCCTGTAAGAGTCGCGCATGTGATTGTACGCATGAGTACTCTCTTCCTTGTTATTACTGAGTGTGTGCATGTGTGTGCATGTGTGTGTGTGTAGTGTTCAGTATGGCACAGATCCAAAAAAAAAGTGTCAACCCATGAAACAAAATGGAGAGTTTGGAAATAGAGCTAATGAGCATCAATATTTGGTATAAGATACGAAGCACATTTTTCAAAGCAAGTGGGCAGGGAAGGAGAACCTCTATCCCACCTCCTAGATAATCTCACTCAGTTCTGTGGTTCAGTGTTTTAATGTTTGTTATTTTTGAGAGAAACAGAGACAGAGCATGAGCAGGGGAGGGGCAGAGAGAGAGGGAGACACAAAATCCCAAGCAGGTTCAAGGCTCTGAGCTGTCAGCACAGAGCCCGATGCAGGGCTTGAACTCACAGACTGTGGAATCAAGACCTGAGCTGAAGTCAGACGCTTAACTGACTGAGCCACTCAGGCGCCCCTTTGGTTCAGTGTTTTATTTTATTATTTTATTTTTATTTCAAAAAATTTTTTTAAATGTTTATTCACTTTTTTAAAAAATATTTTTATTTATTTCTAGGACANGGACGCTTAACCGACTAAGCCACCCAGGCGCCCCTAAATGTTTATTCACTTTTTGAGAGAGACAGAGTGACGGAGCATGAGCAGGTGAGGGGCAGACACACACACACACACACACACACACACACACACACACAATCTGAAGCAGGCTCCAGGCTCTGAGGTGTCAGCACAGAGCCCCTTGTGGGCCTGAACCCACAAACCTGAACCATGAGATCATGACCTGAGTCGTCGTCAGATGCTTAACCGACTGAGCCGCCCAGTCGCCCCTGTGGTTCAGTGTTTTCAATAGAGTAACTAAGGGCGTGGACACTGGAGCCAGAATGCCTGGGTTCAGGGACCAGCTCTGCCATCGCTAGCGGGAGGTCACTTAAACTTTCTGTGTCTTAGATTACTCATCTACAAGGTGGAGACTATCAGGAGCCACCTCACGGGGCTGTTGTGAGGACTGGATGGGTCAGGGCCTGGCACGTGATAGGTGGTACGTAGTGTGTGCTACTTCTTCTTATGCGTATATTTTATTTTTTCGCTTTCCTGATGTATTATAATCAACAAATAAAAATTGTATACATTTAAGGTGCACAACTGGATGTTTTGATATACACTGTGAAGTTAAGTGCCACAATCAAGCTAATTAACTTATGCATCACTTATTATTACTAGTTTGGTCTTTCCTTTCTCCCTCTCTTTCTTCCTTCCTCCCTTCCTTTCTGAGAACAATTAAGATCTGCCCTCTTAGAAAATTTCAAATATAGGGGCACCTGGGTGGTTCAGTTTGTTAAGCATCCCAATTTGGCTCAGGTCATGATCTTATGGTTCGTGAGTTTGAGGCCCGTGTTGGGTTCTGTGCTGACAGCTCAGAGCCTGGAGCTGCTTTGGGTTCTGTGTCTCCCTCTCACTCTGCCCCTCCCCCAATCACACTATGTCTCTGTCTCTGTCTCTCTCTCAAAAATGAATAACATTTTTTAAAGAATTTTTTTAAATGTCTTATTTATTTCTGAGAGAGAGAGGCAGCGTGAGCAGGGAGGATCAGAGAGAGAGGGAGACACAGAATCCGAAACAGGCTCCAGGCTCTGAGCTAGCTGTCAGCACAGAGCCCGACACCGGGCTTGAACCCACAAACTGTGAGATCATGACCTGAGCCAAAGTCGGCCGCTTAACCGACTGAGCCTCCCAGGCGCCCCTAAAAAATGAATAACATTTAAAAAAAAGAAACTTTCAAAAATACAATACTATTAACTATAGTCACATTGCTGTCCATCAGATCATCTCCAGAACTTGTTCAGCTTGTATAACTAACTGAAATTTTGTACCCTGTGACCAACATCTCCCCACTTCCCCTAGCCTCCAGCCCCTGGCAAGTGACATTCTAGTCTCTGCTTCTATGAATCTGATGATTTTTGATTCCACATAGAAGTAACACACCATATTTGTCTCTCTTTGTGTGGCTTATTTCACTTAACGTAATGTGCTCTAGATTCTTATATGTCGTCACCATTGGCACGATTGCCTTCTTTTTTAACACCGAATAATACTCCATTGCATATATATTTGTTACATATACACTTTATTTTTATTCTATTAAGACTTTTTTTTTATGTTTCTTTATTTTGAGAGAGAGAGTATGAGCATGAA
This sequence comes from Crocuta crocuta, assembly GCF_008692635.1. Classification (NCBI taxonomy): domain Eukaryota; kingdom Metazoa; phylum Chordata; class Mammalia; order Carnivora; family Hyaenidae; genus Crocuta; species Crocuta crocuta. The sequence continues at coordinate 16,050,424 of NW_027529428.1, read as the reverse complement.
CGGTGGAGGGGCATAGAGAGAGGGAGAGAGAGAAAATCCCAAGCAGGGTCCACTCTGTCAGTGCAGATCCTGACACAGGGCTCCATCTAGAAACTGTGAGATGGTGACCTGAGCCAAAGCCAAGAATCAGATGCCTAACCTACAGAGCCACCCAGGTGCCCCATATGAATATTTTAGGTGATATGTATGGGCTATGCCATCTACACAAAAGAGGAATTAGGTTCTTACATGCTTTCAAGTTAGAATGGGATGGGCAAAGGATCTGTTTCCAGTAATTTATTTGCTGCTTTTATGCTATTTCATTTTTAGGGCATTGCTCCCAAAATAGAGTTTGCCACAAGGACAGCCATCAGAGAATGCGTGTTCCTGCCTAGAAACAGATTTCTTGTAAGTATAATCAAGAAGCCAGTGGTAGATCTGTCAGGAATATTCTCCACAGAATTTTTCTCAGCTCAAACTCGGTTACCAAGTTTAGATGCAACTGGGTGAATAGAAACCTGGAGACTCATGGCTGGGTTTGAATTTCTATATTTGGACGGTTCAGCCTGTCCCATTAAACCGTGTCTGACATGTATTCCTCATGGTGTGTGGAGGAGCAGATAGAAAAGCGATACAAAAGCTAAAAGCACAAGTTTGACATCAGTAGGCTAGTTAGCCTTTTTGCTAGTGTTTCATGACTTTTGCTCTTGATCTTCTCAACATGAGTGTTCCTTCCCTGTTTTGCTGAGACTGGTGCCCCAAGCTGCATTTGGGGCCATCTCTGGTGTCCATGAAGGGTCCTGGGGCATTCTGGAACACCACCTCTGTTTCACTCTCTTGTTCAGCCCCGATTTCCCCCATCATCCTTGCTTTTGCTGTTTCTTTTACCTTATTGCTCATAATTTTTAATCATTTAAAACCCTTTCTAGAACAATCTGAAGCATGACTGAATGCAATTTGTAAAGCTTTCCTTTGCTTGTCATCCCAAATCTTGGCAGACGTCCTGGAAAATCCTTGAAAATGTAGGCTGTGGTTTAAGGGGTTACTGAGTGAAAAGGGTCACTAATCTGTGCAAATGCATCCATCCTCTGGGCATCATAACTCATATAATGGGAGGCCAGTGATTAGTTTTAAGGAAGTCATTAGCTGCTTTTTAGGTTTTCTTTATTAAAAAAAAAAAAGGTTATTTATTTTGAAAGAGACAGCATGAGTGGGGGAGGGACAGAAAGGGAGAGAGAGAGAATCCCAAGCAAGCTCTATGCTGTCAGTGCAGAGCCCCATGCAGGGCTTGAACTCACAAACCATGAGGTCGTGGCCAGAGCTGAAATCAAGAGTTGGATGCTTTACCAACTGAGCCACCAGGTGTCCCCGTTTCCTTATTTACCCACTATTTTTTTCCAGGCTGATACAGGTGCAAGGTGATCATTTTCAATTTATCTTTCTTTTCCCCTCCACCATTTTAATTTTGCTTTTATCTCCTAATATAGGTCTTTACGTGGTAACTTTTTATTTATTATTATTTTTAAAATTTTTAATGTTTATTTTTGAAAGAGAGAGACAGAGACAGAGCACAAGCAGGGGAAAGGCAGAGGAAGGGAGACACAGAATCTGAGGCAGGCTCCAGGCTCCAAGCTGTCAGCACAGAGCCAGACATGGGGCTTGAACTCACAGACTGCAAGATCATAATCCGAGCTGAAGTTCGATGCTTAACCAACTGAGCCACCCAGGCACCCCAAATGTTACCTTTTTAAAGTAATAGCTTTTATTGTTTTTTTTTCTTATAACAAAAGCATTTATTTCAGAAAATTAGAAAATACAGATAAGCAAAAGGTATAAAATAAAAATTGCCTGTCATTATCTAGAGATGAGCATGACCTCTTTTTTTGAGCATATTCTTCTGTACACACACACACACACACACACACACACACACACGATTTTAATGTTAGAAGATTGAGATCATGGTATACTGCATATTATTTTGCATCTTTCCTTTTCCACCTAATATGCCATGAGCATGTTCCTCACGTCCTTAAGTATTCTTACACCAGGCAGTGTTTCATGGCTTCATCAGAGTCCTGTAGAAGGACTCTGTACAATTACAGAAGTACTGTAATTGGCCATTTTCCTGTTATTGGGCTCTTCACTGATACAGTAGTCAGGAAAACATACTGCACATGTTATTTTAGTAAAGGGGTTAAATCTTTTATTTTTTTTTGAAGTTTATTTATATTTTGAGAGAGAGGGAGAGAGAGCACGTGCACCTGTGTGGGCGGGGGAGGGGCAGAGGAAGGGAGAGAATCCCAAGCAGGCTCCACGCTGTCAGCGAAGGGCCCAACATGGGACTTGAACTCATGAACCGTGATATCATGACCAGAGGCGAAATCAAGAGTTGGACACTCAACCCACTGACCTACCCAGCCGCTCCAAAAGATTTAATGTTTTAAAGTAAAAGGACAGGGGCGCCTGGATGGCTCAGTTGGTTAAGTGTCCGACTTCGGCTCAGGTCATGATCTCACAGTTCATGGATTCGAGCCCCGCGTCGGGCTCTGTGCTGACTGCCAGCTTGGAGCCTGGAGCTTGTTTCAGTCTGTGACTCCCTCTCTCTCTGACCCTCTCCTGCTCACACTGTCTCTCTCTCTCTCTCTCTCGAAAATAAATAAAACATTAAAAAAAATTTTTTTTAAATGAAGTCATAGGACAAACGGGTTGAAGGACTTAGGGGTGAAAGGGACATCGAAGTGACAGATGTGGGAACTTCAGGAAGCGGCTTCCAGCCCTAGGGCTGGAGGAACAAAGGGAAGCAATGGAGTCATAGAGACCATAGAAGCCTGAGGAGGAGACCAAACCCAACAGCAGTGGGACCCAGACCTGGGGAGGGCCGGCTTCCTGGGTGCTTCCTCAGGAATCCAGAGGCAGGACAGTGCAGACCTGTGTGACGGACACCACTCGCCGCTGGTGACCCAGGACCTTGAAGGGGAAGGGCCCTGGGCCCCAAGTCCCAGAGCCCTGAGGGGGGACTCTGGCCAGCTGGTGCTGGAAGGTGGGAGTGGGGCGCAGGAGGCTAGCGCTGGGGTTGTGGGAGGAACACGATAAACCTGGCTCCTCTGGCACTCGGAAGGTGAAGGGTGGTGACTGGGGTGACGTTGACAGCAATGCAAGGCAGCCCTGGGCTTGGGAGCCTGGCTTCCCCTTCCTGGCTTGCTGCCTCCCTGGCGCCCTCTAGCGGTGGCGCCTGCCGGAGCGGCTAGGAAAGCACACGGGGTTTGCCGCAGCGCCGCCTAGCGGAGTATTCGAGCAAGGTGGGTTCGGAGCAGAGCGCAAATTGCTTCCTCACCAGTACAGCTGACTTCTGTTTTGAACGATTATAAGAATGTTTGTAGCTATACACATAGCTGTAATCATTTCCTTATGATAAATCTCTTGATGTGGAATTGCTGGAGTGGGGTGTGTGTCGGATTCCATTTCTCTCTCTTTATCTCCGTCTCTGTCAGTCATCTATCTGTGATAGGGGAGAAGTGTCTGATACCTTCCAACTTTCTTCTCTCTTTTTTTTTTTTATTGTTTATTTATTTTGAGAGTGAGGTAGAGGAGGGAGGGGCAGAGAGAGAGAGAGAATCCCAAGCAGGCTCCCTGCTGTTAGCGCAGAGCCTGTCTACAGGGCTCACACCCACAAACTGCGAGATCATGACCTGAACCAAAATCTAGAGTCAGACCCTCAACCGACGGAGCCACCCAGGTGCCCCCAACTTTCTCCCCGATACAAATAAATGTCACCGTTATTGGTTGAAAGATATTACACTAGTGAGTTATAAATACTAGTGATGTTAAGCTGAAGTGAAGAAAAGCTAAGTAGAAATACTACCCTTTCTAAGTTCCTGTTTTGCAAATCTGAGATGTTCACTCTTCTAGTTTATTTAAGCCAAGTTCAATTAAATACAGTTATATTCTGGTTGGATTTTTCTTCTTTTTTCTCTGTGTTCATTTGTAAAAACATTGTTTCTTCTTGGTTTCAGGAAGAAAGAGATAAATCAAGAAAGCCTTTATCTACATCACAGGGGCCAATCTTCCCCTTACATAACATGAGGATGAAGCCAAAGGACAGTAATCTCAACCGAGTGCCCCAAAGCACGCAATCCCGGGCCCCCTCGCCCTGCCCCTCCAGACGCTTCCTCCAGGACCAGCCGGCTCAACCGAGCCTCAGAAACAATTTCAGAATCTCCAGGGAAAGCAAACCCCCATTTGTAGTTAGACATGTGAGCCTAAAATCATTTTTCTGAGTTCGGAGGGGTGAAGGTACGAATGAGGGCAGACTATGCGAAGGTCGGGCCAGAAAGCCAAATGGGTAATAATATTAAATAAAGAAGGAATTCAAATTGAATCGTACCTGTGATTAAATGCAGTTTGCTTCCTGGAGTCATTGTCAGGAAAGCCATACGACGATGTCTCGTGCAGAGGACTTGCTCAATAAATGTCAGTCATCCCTATTTTTAATTTTTGGAAATTATTAATAGAGGATGATGCCTGCATGTGACAACCTGACATTATCCAGAAGAATCAGCCAGGCAACAGGGGTAGAAGACATATAACGAAGGCCGACATGTGCTCTGTCCCCATTGCAAACTGAGGCTTCATCAGTTTTAAAGAAAACGGCCCGAGTTTTAAAAATGATGTTGTTTTTACTTTAAAAAGCAGGAAAAACGAGTCTGCAGGAAGGAGCAATGATGTTCCCTACTCAAAGCCCTTAATGAAAGCTTTCTTAGGATTAGCCCTCAGGAAGTAGCGGGGAATTTAATCACAGCAGCTTACATAGCCTCCTTAAATTGTTTTGACTGGTATAAAAGTAATGGAGGGGCGCCTGGGTGGCTCCGTCAGCGTTAAGCGTCCCACTTCAGCTCAGGTTATGATCTCACGATTCGTGGGTTCGAGCCCCGTGTCGGGCTCTGTGCTGACAGCTCAGAGCCTGGAGCCTGTTTTGGATTCTGTGTTTCCCTCTCTCTCTGCCCCTTCCCCGCTCATGTTCTGTCTCTTTCAAATAAACATTAAAAAATTTTAAAGTAATGGAAAATATAGAAGTTTAAAAAAGATTATAAGCTACAGTGTAATAAAAGAAACATTTTCTTTCACTTTTTAAATATTCATAAGGTTTTATTTTTTCCACAAAGTTATAATTATACTGTATATACCGATTGGTTTCTCAATATATTTGGTCAATACTACATTAAAAGCTTTTCCTGCATTATTTCATATTCTTTATTCCACATTCTAGTTAATGATTTATTCTCCCAGAGTCGTTCAAACTCCCAATACTTAACTGTCGATATTACTGTCAAATTGATAACTTGGCTTAAAGAAGTCACTGGTGATGATGTTGGTGCATGAGACATAGGTGTGAGGGGGCACCTGGGTGGCTCAGTTGGTTAAGCTTTTGAATCTCAATTTCACCTCAGGTCATGATCCCAGGGTCGTGGGATCAAGCCTCATGTCAAACCTGCTTGGGATTCTCTGTCTGTCTCTTTCTCTGTCTCTCTCTCCCTCTGCGCCTCTCTCCTGCTCAAGCGTGCTCTCTCTCACAAAAAAAAAAAAATGATATGAAAGCGTGGCCAACCCCGAAGTCATCATGCTACTGATTGAGGTGACTGTGCGCAGAGCAGGTTTGAAGGTATAACAGAGATGGTACTTGGCTAGAGACTATAGAGCACCTGGGGTTAACTCATGGTAACCTGGGTAAAAATGGTAAAAACCTAGCAACCAATCTTTACATATTGTTGAACTGAGTTTATTGGACAGTCTGCTTCATTTCACTTGAAATACATTTTTGTGAAATACAGCTGTAGTCGAGATGCTTTGGGCTATATAATTTTAAAATCTTGTAGATTTTGTAGGGAATAAAACTTGCTGGGGTTTTTGTTTGTTTGTTTGTTTGTTTGTTTTTTGAGAGAGGCAGCGTGAGCAGGGGAGGGTCAGAGAGAGAGGGAGACACAGAATCCGAAGCAGGCTCCAGGCTCTGAGCTGTCAGCATAGAGCCCAACGCAGGGCTCAAACCCACAAACTGTGAGATCATGACCTGAGCTGAAGTCGGATGCTTAACCGACTGAGCCATTCAGGAGCCCCTTGGTATTTATTTTATTTAACAAATACTTGTGCAGCCTCTACTATGTACAAGTTCTTTTCTAAATGCTTTATATGTAGGAACTCTTTTATGTAGTCAGGCTTCCTGATGGCACATGACGTTTCTTTACGCAGGAGCATTAAAATTTAGAGGATTTAATGTCATGAAGACAGTAAATTCTAATCAATATAATTCTGAAAGTAGAATGAAGATAACATTATAACCTGCCTTCTTGAAATTAAAAAAAAATGACAAACAAGCAAGATAAAAAAAAAATCCAGCAACTCTATGCCTGAAGAATTCTGGAAGAGTTCTGTATTTCAAGTGTTTGGACCTGTTTACAGATTATGTTGTCCAACTGAGGATAATAAGGTCACCTTAATTAAAATAATGTGGCTGCCACTATTCTTTTTTTTTTTTAAGGGTACATACATTCTGATTGGAAGGGCATGGGGAAGGCTGAAATGTCACCTTGTGATAATCCCGATTTCAGGAGGACCCTACCTAGGCCAGCACTGCCCCCTGTTTAGTAACATGAAACTGTCCTGTTTTGAAAGATTTCAAAATAAACTTCACTTACTCTTTTCTGGGTGCTAAGATTTAGCCCATACCTTCCTGTTGAAGCCTCAGCAAAGATAGGACAAACGGCTTCCTTTGTTGGGATAACTTGTTCCCAACCTTCTCTTCTTCTTTTAAAATTATTTTTAAAAAATTTTTAATGTTTATTTACTTTTTGAGAGAGAGAGAGCACGAGCAGGGGAGGGGCAGAGAGAGAGGGAGACACAGAATCCGAAGCAGGCTCCAGGCTCCTAGCTGTCAGCACAGAGCCGGAGGGGGGGCTCAAATTCATGAACCGTGAGATCATGACCTGAGCCGAAGTCGGATGCTCAGCTGACTGAGCCCCTCAGGCGCCTCCCCCCAACCTTATCTTCTTACCTGCGTGGCCCGCGATTAAGGGGAGAAAGGCATTCAGGTAATGAGGAGGGGGTAACGCAAGCTATGGTGGGCTCAAATCTGATTTCTTTCCTTTCTTTCAGGTGGACAGTGCAAAGCCTTTTGGTGAGAATATTTCAGAGCTTCCGTCCCGGAAGTCTAGGAGAAGATCCAAGTTTTCAAACTCACCTTTTCCAGGGAGAAGAGGTACTGGAGTTTCTTGTTTGTTACTCCTATATAGTCCCCGGTAGGAAGGAATGCATCCTCCTTCTAAATCTTTCTTTTTTTTTTTTTCTTTAATGTTTGTTTATTTTGAGAGAGACAGCACGAGGTGGGGGAGAGAGAGAGTGAGAGAGAGAGAGAGAGAGAGAGAGACCCCCAAGCAGGCTCCGCACTGTCAGCACAGAACCCGATGTGGGGCTCGAACCCATAAACCATGAGATCATGACCAAGAGTCAGATGCTCAACTGACGGAGCCACGCAGGCGCCCCCTAAATCTTCTTTCATTCTGAAGTATCCAAAGTTTCTTTAGAAACTCTTTTGCCTAATTGTCAGGTGCCATCCAGCTGTGGAGTTTGCAGGGAAGGGAGTTTGCTCCCCCAGAGCAGAGGCCGGGGAGCAGTGTTCCCCTTCCTGGTCCCCCGGCTGTTGAAGGAGATGCTCTGAGTGGCACCATCAGCAGCTGTGCCCTGGCTGGGCCGGAGGAGCGGGGGCTTGTCCTGGTGTGCACGGCACACAGCTGACCGAGGAGGCTCGCCATTTCTCTAGATGGGAAAGAGCGGGGGGCGGGGCGGATTGGTGGAGATCAAGGATTTGCTTTACAAGATGCCAGGTCAGCAAGAGGGGCACCAGCTTGACCTGAAGCCGTTAAAGCAGAGTCTCACCTGGAGCTGTCAGGACGCTTTTGCATTCTTCAAAAACATTTTTTCTATGTTCATTTATTTTTGAGAGAAACAGAGACACAGCATGAGCAGGGGAGGGGCAGAGAGAGAGAGGGAGACGCCGAATCTGAAGCAGACTCCAGGCTCTGAGCTGTGAGCACAGAGCCCCGCGCCGGGCTTGAACCCACCAGATGTGAGATCATAAGCTGAAATCGGACACTTACCCGACTGAACCCCCAGGTGCCCCAGGACCCTTGTGCATTCTTAAATACTATTGAGGACCCCAAAGAGCTTTTGTTTATGTGGATGATATCTATTAATAGTTAGCATATTAGAAACTGAAACAGAGACATTTGTTAAACACGGGCATATAACGAGCACATGTTCCGTTAGCCGCGTGGAGTGGTGATGTCATGACACATTATGTAGCTTTTGGAAAATTCCCTCGTGAGAGACTGAGAGAAAGATAACTTGCGCCTTAGTATTATGAGAACAGTTCTGGCTTTGCAGATTTCCTGGAAGGTGTCGGTGAGCCCCGGGGAGGTCCCTGAACCAAATGTTGAGAGTCGGTGAGTTAATGTGTCTCTTGGTGGCATTTACCTTGTGATGTGTCAGCCCCGAAGATCACGGCAGTGAAATCCATCCATTCCTGCACCTGATAAAAATTCTTCGGCTAGCAATGCTGGCCTATTTTCTTGACTCCTGGTGGAACTGGACCCAGGCCATCCCTGACAACACGTTCCCTATTTTAGGCTTAACGGCTTACACTTTTAAGTGGCTGCACAGAGTCTTTTAGTGATTCACGGTGACTGTTAGCAGCCAGCCAAGGACAGAGTGCAGGGTTTGAAGCAGAAAGTGCTTTATCACCTCTGACATTTAATTTAAGTCTTTTGGATTGAAAATCACCCGCGTAGCCTATAAAAGCTGCAACTGCCTTCCCTATTACCGTGGGATCGGGCAATGGCAAGTGTCCTTTCCCGGCGGGGACGCATTGGGCTTAATGCTGGCGCAGTCACCACAGGACTCTCACGCATCACACGGTATCGGCCTCTTTGTCTTTTTTTCTTTTTAATTTAAAAAATTTTTTTTTTTATTNACCCATGAACCGCGAGATCATGACCTAAGCGAAAGTCGGACGCTTAACCGACTAAGCCACCCAGGCGCCCCATCTCTTTGTCTTTTCTTAATCCTGGAGGGTGGAGAACTGAAGTTCCAGAGAAGTTCCAGAGTGTGCAAGGCACACCTGCCTTTAGAGAAGAAGTTCAGACCTCTGGGCTCTCAGACCCTTCCAATCCCCGGAGGTCCCAAGCCAGACCTTGGCTTAGGTCACCCTAAGCTCATTCATCCAAGCCTGAGGCAGAACAAAGCAGCGGCTTCTCAAACTTGAATGTGCCTTTGAATCACCTGGGACTCTTACTAAACTGTAGATTCTGATTCAGGAGGACTGGGGTGCGGCCTGGGAGCCTTCTTCTCTTACGAGCTTCCTGGTAATAACGACATGGCTGGTGCATGGCTGCACTTGGAGAAGCAAGATGATAGGCCATTAGTATTGGCTGCTCCCTGCTCAGCTGGGAGAGCTGGGACGAGATAGTCACACACACACACACACACACACACACACACACACACGTGCATGCGGGGGGGGGATGTGACGATTACCAGTCTTTAAAAGGCCCTTTTCGGGGGCGCCTGGGTGGCTTAGTTGGTTAAGCGTCCGACTTTCGCTCAGGTCATGATCTCGCGGTTCGTGGGTTCGAGCCCCGCGTCGGGCTCTGTGCTGACTGCCAGCTCAGAGCCTGGAGCCTGTTTCAGTCTGTGACTCCCTCTCTCTCTGACCCTCCCCTGCTTACGCTGTCTCTCTCTCTCTCCTAGAAATAAATAAAAACATTTAAAAAAAAATAAATAAAAGGCCCTTTTTGTATTTTCCTTCTTATTGCCAGTGGCCGAGGGACGTTAGGAATTCACGAAAAGCCCTTGTCACTGCACAGGGCGGGGAAACCACGGTGTCCTTGGGATAGACTTGCAAATACTCATTCCAAAAGCATTTTTTCCCTGAATTTGGAGGAATCCAACTTAGTCTTGATTTAGCCTGTGTGTATGTATTACTGCACTTCCTAGTCATTCTTACCATCCTCTGGCGCGCAGTCTACCTGCTGACTCGTGATGGTTTAGGCTGATCCTAATGAGTTACCCTTTCCTGCGATAAGTTTTCCCAAGCTCTTGTTTATTCATTGTCTCCATTTAACATTCGCGTCTACCGTGGACAAGTATGCCGGTGACTTGTGCATAAATAGGATCTCCACGTAGGCCAAATGTGGAGGGAATGGCAGAAGAGGCAGAGTATATGGATGTTATATGAGAGTCACATGGTTTTCTTTTCGGCTCTGGGCAATTGGGCAAATCTGAGTTTTGTTTTCCAGGCTGCGTGAGGATTACTGAGCTAACTGCTTCACCTTAGACCCTCCTTTGCCCTTTCCACGTCCCTGTGTGCTGTCATTAATCATATAACTTCACTGGACCTCAAGAGGGCAGAAAACCTCAGAGGGAGTATTGCTGTGACTCAAGGGACGCATAAAAGTTGACAGCGTCATTTACAAGGGAGCACTTAGATTCCTTAATAATTCATTCAAGTGTCATCGTTTTGTGCTGCTGTGGAAGAAACCTAACAACAAGTTTAGGGGTTACTGGTAAAAATGAGTCACTGAAACACCTGTTCCTCTTTCTTCTAGCTGCTTCTCTTGACAGCCTTGCCGCTAACATAAAGGTAATTGTAGAAGTAGCATTTGTGAAATGATTTATTTCCAGCTTCCGACGTCGGTTCTTGTGCGTTCCCCGATGTGGGGTGGAAGGGATATTTCTAGCAAGTGCTGCTTGTGGAATTGCTGTAGTTTCACTAGAATTTAAGAGCCGCCCAGGCGCCACCGTGTACGCTTTGGATTGGTGGCTTTGTTCCCCTCATATAAGCTCTTTCCATTTGTAGAACGAATCACCAACGTCGAAGGCCCCGGTACCTACTTTACCAGTAGGTATTTTTTTTGCTTCGTTTTTTTTTTTTTTTTCCGATCAAATACTTTTTATAATACATAGAGGTGGTAAACCACTTGCTCTTGAAGTTTGGTTTGTCAAGGTGAAGGGCTCACACTTCTGTGTTACAACATGAAAATAGACGTAGGCAGACAAATGGAGTCTACTGAGCTTTTGATGCCATGGCCTTTAAATTTTTTATTTAAAAAATTGTATCTTTACCAAATATGATAATCCCGTATCCTCTCAAATCAAAGCCCAGAGCATGAGTTTATTGTGGCTTGTTAATATACACCAAACGTGGAGAATTTTGGTTCTCTTTCCTTTGACCTTGACTCCTGAGCATTTTGTTTCTAGTATCGCCTGCTTCTGCTGCTCTTTAACTGCAGGAGCTCATTGGGGGCATGTCCTCACTTAGCTTGCCCCTTCCTCATCCCACCCACCCCCGGCTCTAAATTAAGCAAACTGAAAGCAAAATTACAACTAAGGAATAATATGCATTGTCACTTAGGTTATCAAAGAGCCAGATGAACGAATTATTTTAAGGAAAGAATCACCATCAGCTTCAGATTCAAGTATGTTCGGAAAACCGTCACCCAGTTACAGTAACCAAGGGGATGCCGATTTCCACCCGGAAGCTTCCTTTGCCACCTACCAGCATTCCAGATCGTCCGGTCGTCTTCTGGATCAGCCCCTTCTTCGAGAAAGGTCGGCGGCCAGCACCCGTCTGTTTGCTTGAAGAGTGTGTTGTGGTTTAGTGGGAGTACAGGCTGGTCACGTCATCGGTTTGCTTCCTTAGGAGGGTTCAGCTGGTGATATGAAAAATCACTGTTTCTTTTCAAATTTTCCCAGAAGGAAGGATTGAGCCTTTTCTCTTGCCTGTGGACAGCATCTCTCAGAATGTATGTTGAAAATGGGACAGATAGCTCACTCGACATACATACTGTTTATCCATTTTTATCTTTTGTAAGTTTAAACCCTCAAGAGTTTGATTTCTTTATTATTTTTTAATAAAATTTTTAAATGTTTGTTTATTTTTGAGAGAGAGGGAGAGACAGAGTGCGAGCGGGGGAGGGGCGGAGAGAGAGGGAGACGCAGAATCCAAAGCAGGTCCAGGCTCTGAGCTGTCAGCACCGATCCCTACGTGGGGCTCAAACCCACAAACCCTGAGATCATGACCTGAGCTGAAGTCGCACACCCAGCCGACTGAGCCACCCAGGCGCCCCAGGAATTTGATTTCAGCACTACAAAAGTGCTCACTATAGAAAGTTGGGAAATTCCAGAAAAACAAAAAGGGGTGAAAAAAATCACCCATAGTCCTGCCACTCAAAGATAGGAAATATTAACATGTAGGCATATTTTTTCTCTTTCTAGACATGTTTTTCTGGGTTTATTTATATGATTGTCACAAATAATAAAACCCCCCACAATTTCACATATCTGGTAGGCAGGCCCAAAATTGAGAGAAGAAACTATTTTCCAAATCATATTCTCTAGTACGGTGACCATCTATCCAGTTGGCCTGGGACAATTCCGACTTTGGCTCTTTTTTTTTTTTTAATGTTTATTTATTTTTGAGAGAGAGAGAGAGAGAGGGAGAGAGAGAGAGCAGGGAAGGGGCAGAGAGAGAGGGAGACACAGAATTTGAAGCAGTCTCCAGGCTCTGAGCTAGCCATCAGCACAGAGCCCGACGCGGGGCTCAAACTCATGAACCATGAGATCATGAGCTGAGCTGAAGTCAGATGCTTAACCAACTGAGCCACCCAGGCGCCCCTGACTTTGCCTCTTAATCTCCTGCATTCTGGGAAACACTTTACTCCCTAGCAAACCAGGACAGTGTGGTCACCTTACACTGGAAGTGGCACTGTAGATAATATTTTTAAGACAGTTTTAAAAAATGAATAATTGACATATGGCATTATATTAGTCTCAGGCGTACAACATCTTGTTTCTGTTTGTATAGAGCACAAAATGCTCACCACAATAAATCCAGTATACACCCGTCACCATACATGGTTACAGATATTTTTTTCCTGTGGTGGGAACTCTGGAGGCTTATTCTCTCAGCAACTTTTAAATATGCAATAATGTATTAACTATAGTTGCCATGCTCTCCATTACATCCCTAGGACTTACTTTATTATTGTTTTTTAAAATGTTTATTTATTTATTTTTGAGAGAGAGAACACGAGCGAGCAGGGGGGTGGGTGGGGGATGAGTGACACAGAAGGAATCCCAAGCAGGCTCTGTTTTGTCAGCCCAGAGTTTGATGCAGGGCTTGAACTCACAAACTATGAGACCCTGACCTGAGCTGAAGTCAGATGCTTAACCGACTGAGCCACCCAGGTGCCCCTGGAAATGCTAACATTCAAGACCTTTGTCCTGATCTCTGAGAACTTGCACCTTAGCAGAGGATGTAAAAAACAAACATGTATGCAGAGAGCTTTCTACAAGGCAGGACTTTGAGAATAGTGTAGACCAAATGCTATCAGAGTATGAAGGACGAGGAAGGAATGCTTCATGGAGGTGGTGGTGTTTCCCATGTGGGCTTTGAAGGGAGGGGATTAGATTCTGGTAGAGTTAATGGAGGGGAGGGATTGGAGGTGAGAAGCCACAGGGCGCACTGGCAGCTTCTAGAAGTTAGAGCAGCGTGGGGGAATGGTGGGTGCCAAGGCTGAGGGTCCAAGGGACCGTGGAAGCCAAGCTAAGGAGTTTAGGCTTTGTGGGAAGGCAGTGAGGAGCTTTTTCAATTTCATTCTCAGGAGTTAGGACATTGGAGTGTAGATCAGATTTTTATCCTCAACCTCTGATGAATCAGCAAATTCTATGTGCCCAGAGTCACTCTAAATGGAGAACTTTGTAACTCATTGGACTATGAGTTTGTAAATAAGGCCATGGTCAACTGTGACAAAGGACAACACAGTCATGGAAAGGCCATTTGGTTTCCCAGGAGTGTCCAGTGTTTATTATACATTAATTAAAGAGAATGATTTCAACATATTGCTAAATTTCTTTAGGAATTTTTAGAGAACAATGTTTGTGCTTTTCTTTTAACCCTAGCATAGATTTTTTTTTTAACGTTTATTATTTTTGAGAGAGAGAGAGAATGAGCACAAGCAGGGGAGGAGAAGAAAGAGAGGGAGACCCAGATTCTGAAGCAGGCTCTAGGCTCCGAGTTGTCAGCACAGAGCCCTATGTGGGCCTTGAACCCACGAACTGTCAGATGATGACCTGAGCCAGTCTGACACTTAACTGACTGAACCACTCAGGCACCCTGCCCCCACCCCCAACTCTGCCAATTTCAGACATTAACGTAATAATGACAAAATGTCACTGGGTGAAGTGCTATGAATGATGGATAAATGGACTCGAAGTGCATGTAATGGGGGAGGTGACTTCCTCTACAGGAGGGGGCTTAGGGGAGACTTTGCTGAGATCCTGGGGATCGGGTGGGAGTGGCAGCATTCCAGGCCTATGGAGCAGTGCTGGTGGATGCGGAAGGGGGAAAATGCATCCTATGTGAGGAACTTAAAGGCATCCTAAGGTATGTGATTAAGTTTGGGTCCGCACAGCCTAAAGTAAATGAGATAAGCAATAAATTCCTGGGCGCCTGAGTAGCTCAGTCAGTCAGTTAAGTGTCTGACTCTTGATTTTGGCTCAGGTCATAATTTCATCAGTCATGCGTTCGAGCCCTGTGTTGGCCTCTGCACTGACAGCGGAGCCTGCTTGGGATTCTCTCTCTCTCTTCCTCTGTCTCTCTGTCCCTTCCCTGCTCACATGCACATGCACGCACGCTCTCTCCCTCAAAATAAATAAACATTAAAAAAAATCCTTGTGGTGGAAAACAATTGGGATTACGTTTCGTGTTAAACATTGGCAGATTAAATTTTTCAACGTGAAAGCAGGATTTATTCTTTAGTGAAATATCTGAAATGGGTGGTAAAGTACAAAGAAGAAAAGAATCCCTCAGAGCCACGCCCCCAAACACAGGCGTTCTCCACACTGTGGTGGTTTTTATTCGCCACCGTGTATCTTATGCATAGGGGTTGACAAAGACACCGAAACCACACTATGGATACTGTTACTGCTTTTTCTTACTGTTAAGCTGTAAGTGTCAGTGTTCTGTGCTCTACGTATCCTTTTTAGTAGCTGCCTAACACTCCCACCTGTTTCATTTTCTGGGTAGATTCCACCTTTATTCTCAGTCCACATGGAGGAAGATCCACGAAAGGGTGTGCAGCCTCCTGACAGCCCACAGAGCTCAGCAACACCTGAACAAGGTAGGGCTTCTGAGAAAACAAAATCGCTGACAAAGTAACATGGGAACTGGGGGGTTACAGTCTCTGAGGGGGTGTGGGGGAGACAGACATTAATCCAGTAATCGTAGAAATAAATGTAAAATTGTGACACTTACCAAGGAGGGTACATGGTGTCCTGAGAGCGTCCAAAAGGGGCTATTGACGTGGTTGGGAATCAGGGTGGGCTTCCCTGAGGAAGAGACACGGGAGGTTCCATCTGATCCATGAGAAGCAGCTACTTTGCAGCTCAGCATGCAGCAGGCAGAGGTCCTGCATCACGGGGGAGCAGGGTCCTTTCAAGGACGGAGGGAGGACCCCTCACTGACCCCAAGCACAGCCCCGTGGACCGTGCACAGGAATCTGAGCCCAGGGCAGACTGTGTTTTGGGGGAAAATGTTAAAAGTTAATAAAATGTTTTGGCTGTTTGACTTCTGGGGCGTGGGGCATGTTTCTAACCCATAGACAGATATACCCAGTACTCTACTGCAGGGTGCAGCCACGAGCTACGCGGCCTGTCGCCATTTCAAAATAATTCCAGTGAGAGGTCGGCAGTGCCCCAGACACCATGTAGTAGTTGAAGTGGTCATCTTGAGTTATGTACACACTGGCATATTCTAGATTGATAGGGCATCACTCATAAATGAATATTACAGCACCTGGTGGCTCAGCCGGTTAAGCATCCAGCTTAGGCTCAGGTCATGATCTCGCAGTTTGTGGGTTCGATCCCCGTGTCGGACTTTGAGCTGAGGCTCAGCACAGAGCCTTAAGCTTACATAGGATTCTGGGTCTCCCTCTCTCGCTGTCCCTCCCCAGCTCATGCTCTCTCTCTCTCTCTCTCTCTTTCTCAAAAGTAAATTAAAAATTTTAAATAAAAAAATAAATAGATGGATTTTGATTTTCATGGAGAAGGTTGTGAATTACTTTGCTTCCTCTCGGCAAAGTCATTGGCTTTGCTTTGTTATTTCCAATCTTTTCAAGGAACGGAATCCCTTCAGAATGCAAAAAGAAGGAAAGGAAGGGAGGAAGGGAGGGGAAGAAAAAGAAGGGAAAAAAGAAGAAAGTATCTGTATGTATTTACGTATATAGTAAACCCCATGTATGGGGCATGCGTGGGCCACGGGCCTCTTTTCTTTTCCTTTTTTTTTAAAAGTAGGCTTCGTGTCCAGTGTGAGCCCAGTGCGGGGGTTTGAACTCATGACCCTGAGATCAAGACCTGAGCTGAGGTCAGGAATCCTTTGCTTAATGGTCTGAGNCCCCCCCCCCCCCCCCCCGCCTCTTCCATGCAGAAGCACACGTCTGGGTAATTGATCTATATGACACTCTGATTAATGCAATTGCTGGGCTTGTTTTTGTTATAGGAATATCCTATCTCTGAAACAAAGTATATCCTTGAAAGACCAAGTTACCCGCTGAAGCAATACCCAGTGCAGGAACAGAGATATTTTTAAGCTGTTGTCTTATGTAAGTGAGCAGCTTAAGTGCTGTTTCTTATTTTGATGTGCTTAGATAATTTCCCGCTGTCAACATGAAGTAACTAGAAAATGTGGTGGACAGGAGGCGGGGCGGAGACCTAAGAACCACATTCTTCTTCCACGCAGTAGAACCACAGCGCAGGTCTGTGGTTGCTATAGCCCTGTCTGTCTCTGTCTCTGTCTCTCTTCCTCTCCCCTCTCTCCCACCCTCTTATTTAATGGTACCTCTTTTAGCTCTAGGTCCTCTTCCGGCCGCAGGGTCTTTGCACATGTTGCCCTCCATCTAGAATACTGCTTCCTGACCCTGCTTGGGTCACTGCTATTTATCCTTCGGTCTCATGACCAATAAAGGTATCAAAGGATACCCTTTCAGCACTCTGCACTTTTCTTTCATAAAGCATGACACAATTTGCTGGTATATTTTTATATGGGTTGATTGTTTTATAAAGGGTTGATTGCCCCTTCTTACTTGCATGAAATCTTCCCAAGGTCGGGGACTCTCTCTCCTGCTCACTGTTTTATAGCCAGACCTTGGCACCTGACAGTGGAAGCCCATTTAACATAGATGAATTCAACTACGTGTAGCAGGTGTGTGCCCTGAGCAGGCGCCTACCCTCCACACCACCACCCTGCAGCCATGCTTGTATCAGATCACCTTCCACTGTGGCTGGGGCCGGCTAAGGATCCCTTTATGAGTGTGTGTTGAATGAGGTGACGAGGCAATGCTGGGATTCAGGTATATGGTGAGTAGTTGGCCGTATGCTGGAGTGAATTCTCTTCTTTTCCTTTGCTAGCTGGGCCTACAATTAGAATAGCTCTTCCTCATGAAGTGGCTCCTGTGTGCCAGGAACTGGTCCGAACACCTTGCATTAGATGAGTGAACGTCTAATTCTCACAGCAACCCTGTGAAGTGGGTTCTGTCATTAGTCCCATTTCACAGATAGGGAAACTGAGACACAGGGAGGTTAGGTGCTGAGCTCAAGGTCAGATGGCCGGTGAATGGCGTGGCTAGGAATACGAACCTGGGTAGTCTGGCTTCCACAATCATGCCTTAAAACCATTACATTCTGTGACCTCCACAAACCTAGAGTGTGTGATAGAGGAGCCCTGGGGAGAAAGAGCAGAGCCCTTGGAAATCCGAGCAGAGTCTGGGGACAGTGCCCTTGAACATCTCTCTCGAGGATCCTATGTGGAGGTGTTATGTAGTCCCTGGCATCCTAGCAGCATCAAAATAATTCTGAGTCTTTTGAAACCATAAAGGCTTGTGGGATGATATCTTAGGTTTTCACTGTNCTTGCCCCCCCCCCCCTCCCCGGGCTGGCCAGGACTCACCGCCTTTAGCACCAAGAAGTGGGGACAGCAGCTCAGTAATAGCCCATTCTCCAAGCTTCTACCTCAGAACGTTCTGCTTGGCAGATTAAAGGATGGATTCTGGGCCACTGACTCTGCAGTTGCCGAAATCATCATCTCGGCATTTATTAGGCAGTTATACAGAACAGGGCCCACGTAATTACCACCACGGGAACAGGGCCCACATAATTACCGAATGCCAAGTTGTGTCGGCTTTCAACATGGGTGACACCAAGTTCCATAAAACCAGCTGATACGTGGATGCTGATGGGAGGGGAGAGAGCGAAGGGAAGAAAACAAAATGAGTAGCTTCTTGGAAAGTGGGTTTCCTTGGGGCGCCTGGGTGGCTCAGTCTGGTAGAGCTTGCGACTCTTAATCTTGGGGTCATGAGTTTGAGCCTCATGTTGGGGGTAGAGTTTACTTTAAAAAAAAAAAAAAGGAAAATAGGCTTCCTTCTCAACACGAGTTCCCACCCAGTGGGTTGGAATATTCTCCTAGGCCTTCTGGGAAGAGCTCCATTCCACTCTCTGTCACCCCCGCTGTTCGAGTCACGCACTCCTGGGGAGGCGGGGGTCCAGGAGGCTGTGTCAGTGAAAGTGGTCATGGGTGCAGAGAAACACAGGTGACCTTGGCTCATCTGAAGCAAACAGGGCATGTATTACAAGGATGCTGAGTATCTCAGTGAATCTAGGGAGGATCCAAACAGGCAAGATCAGGCCACTAAAATGGGACGCTAGGGTCCCCGCCGTGGGTCAGGAAGACAGTCCAGAGAGGAGCATCTGCAGAAGACCCCGTGGGCTTCCTCTGCTTGTCCCCAGCCTTGCCTTCCTCAGGGACCGTCTCCTGCTTGGAGCCCCAATTCTTACTGCCTGCCCTCGCCACTTCCACTCCTCTGCTGTTGATCAGCTGCCCCCCGCCCCCCCACCCCCCGGG
>NW_027529428.1:16021140-16031409 GCF_008692635.1 Crocuta crocuta | reverse complement strand
ATCCCACAAAAGGGTCGGTGATTCTTGACCCAGAAACAGTGAATCCTGTTGTCTGACAAAGGAACGGGCGGACGAATTGGGTGGAGGGGTTAGAGTACATCTATTTCTCCTTATTCTGGATGACTTGCGACTTGGTACTTTTGGTAGAAAACAGATGATCCCTTGTATATTTTANTGGCAGTCAGCACAGAGCCCGACGCGGGGCTCGAACCCACGAACCGCGAGATCATGACCTAAGCGAATGTTGGACGCTTAACCGACTAAGCCACCCAGGCGCCCCTCCCTTGTGTATTTTAAAATGGTTAAAATTGTATAAACCATGAACATAAAATTTTGTGTTATGTGAATTTTGCCACCAAAAACCCCCCACAAAAAACAAAAGCCCATCCCGTACACCCCTCCCCACCCGCTCCCCGACTACCCCCTCCCCAACTACCCCTCATTCTCTGGGAAGACAAGGTCGTTTCTGTGTCTCAGTCCTTACCAAGTGCGGGAGCTGACTGCCCGCATCTGGCACGTGCGCCTTGAGACTCCACTTTCAAGGGCGAGCTGACAGGGCCGTCCTCCGGGACCTTCCTGGTCCCCCAGGTCCCCTCAGGCCGCTGCCCTGTGCTCCCAAAGGAACATCCACTTAGCACCTCATTCCCACAGCCACGTGTCATAGTCGGTTTTCCTTGTGAAAACCCTCCAAGGAAGGGGATGGAGACGGACCAGGCGGCACCAACTCTGGCCCACGGAATGTTCCGGCATGATGGCTGGTCCAGAGCGAGGCCAGTCCACAGGGAATGCTGCCAGCCAGAGGGTGGGCCTCATGTCCTCAGACGCAGACAAGAACGGGAGCACAAAAACCCCTCTGAAATTACAGACTAGCAGGGGCGTCTGGGTGGCTCAGTCGGTTAAGCGTCCGACTCTTGATTTCAGTTCAGGTCATGGTCTCGCAGTTCATGAGATCGAGCCCCATGTCAGGCTCTGCTCGGACAGCTTGGAGCCTGCTTGTAATTCTCTCTCCCTCTCTCTCTGGCAATTTTCCTCTCTCTCTTTCTCTCTCAAAAATAAATGTTAAAAACAAAGAATAGCAAAATGGAAATAAAACAAGGGACAAAAAAGGACAAAAATGAATTAAAATGCTGGCTTCTGCTTCGGATCCACCTCAGCTCACTAGGCCTCCAGGCCCTGAATCAGTGGCTGGTACAGCTTTCAGCCTCACTTTGTCTACACTGGGTGGGCAGGAGTCAGTTTACTCCCTGTCACAGGGGCCCCTTCATCTCCAACCTTGGGGGGCCCCCTCTCCCTGGTTCAGTCACCAGCTTCGGAGAGACGTGTTATCTGGTGGCTTAAGGGGACTGGTGCAATGGATAATGACACACCTCTGGTCTTGTCGGTCTGACGGACCACACGGGCAGTGACTGTGCACCCACATCACTGGGTCAGCGGTCCTCAGCGTCAGAATCACCTGGGGGGCTCTGAAAAAATTCTGATGCCTGGGCCCCACCCTGGGCCAATCGAATTGGAATCTCTGGGTGGTACCTGGAATAGGTATTGTTATAAATGTTCTTCGGGAGATCCTGATGAACATTCAGGATTGGGAATCCTGCAAGCGGCTTGGGGGGGTGGGGGTTGGAACACCCCCAGTCCTGTGCTGACTCCCTCTGTGCTCAAATACATGTTCCTGCGCCATAGAGTAGAATTGATTGGGGCACGTTTAACAGTTCAGCTCAGTTTCTGCACATTGGCTATGTGCCAAGGACAGTGCTCACTCCTTATGGGAACACTGAGAGGCAGAACCTCGGCTTTTCATCATCCTGATGGGACGCAGAGAAGTCAGGTAACCCGCCCAAGGTCACGCAGCTGCTCTGTCAGGTTACCTCACGTCGCCTCCCCCTGCAGGGATGGCAAGGGGGCTCGGACACCAAGTGGTCTCAGGAAGAGCTACATGCCTAGATTAGGATCAAGTGAAATCGCCTTCTTCTCCTTGGTGCTGATCATCTCCCTTTCTCTCAGGGCCACATGCGGTGTGTGACGTTTCCAGTTTCACAGGGGAAACTGGAGGAGCATCACGAACTCACTCATCGAGTCCACTGACACGCCCTTTGAAAGAAATGCACGACAGTGTTTGTTATGTGTATGGAATCACCAGTGTCTCACCCCCTTTACATCAAACCCTGTGCTCAGTCTTCTGTACCTCGGTAAGAGTCGTTGATTAAAGTGTTCCTTGTGTGGGGCTCCTATTTCCTTGTCCAGCTGGAAAGTTTGTGATATGCCTGTGTATGTGCTTATTTTGAATCTTCTTTTTAAATAATGTTTATTTATTTCTGAGAGAGAGAGACAGCGTGAGCAGGGGAGGGTCAGAGAGAGAGGGAGATACAGAATCTAAAACAGGCTCAAGGCTCTGAGCTGTCAGCACAGAGCCTGACGCGAGGCTTGAACCCACAAACCGTGAGATCATGACCTGAGCCGAAGTCAGACACTTAATTGAGTGAGCCGCCCAGGCACCCCTGTATGTGGTTGTTTTTAGCTTGGACTTGAAAATAGCCGAGGTTGGGTGGCAGGTGCTTTTTATTTGGAGGGTGTGCCTGGAGGATTCGAACAGCACCCGATGCCCTTGCAGGTGCTCCTCATTTGTGGCAGCCGACGTGTTCTTGGAAAGTTTTTGTTTTTTAGTTTATTTTTGGGGGCGGGGCGGGGAGAGAATCCCCTCCCATTGAGAATCCCCAGCAGGCTCCGTACCATCAGTGCAGAGCCCGACATGGGGCTCGCAGTCACGAACTGTGAGATCATGACCTGAGCCAAAATCTGGAGTTGAATGCTTACCCAAATGAACCACCCAGGTGCCCCTCTTGAAAAGTTCTTAACATTTTTCCTTCCTTCCCCCTCCTTCCATATCTGCCTCCTCCCCTCCTTCCCTTCTTGATGTACATTTTACTTGAGCTAGAGGAAGCTGCTATTTTCTCCAGTTACGCCTGTAAAACCAACCGCCCTCTTCTACGTTAAGCCTATGTGTACACCCTCATTTTTAAAATCTTATTTATAATGCAGGGTCTGTAGTTTCAGCTAACTTTGGGTCAGCCAGATGCCCTTAGGGAAAATACTTTTTTGTAGGGTGGCTTTTGCGTGGAGGGCCCAGGCTCCACCAAGCGGATTTTCCCAGAGGCCTCTGCAAACCAAGAGCCCATCAAGCCTGCTTGTAAACTACAGTCCAGGCTTTGACAAATCTGCAGCTGCGAAAGTCAAAATGGGAATGATAAACTGACACAAGACAGGAGGGAATTTGTATCAAATTTGATGACACACATCTTCCCAAAGAAGTCCCAATCCGTCACAGAATTATTCACATTATTATAAGCTCCAACAGCAAAACACCTCAAGTGCAATCCTGGCCACAATATGATTCCTTAAAATGGAAATAATTCCTTGAGAAATAAAAGGGTAAAATAAGAATAATTTAAGCAATACAGTTAGCTGAGAAAAAAGATTGATTTGAAAACAAAACAACTTTAAGAATGGGCACTGAATATTTAACAAAATTTTTTTAATGTTTATTTTATCTTTGAGAGAGACAGAGCGTGAGTGGGGGAGGGGCAGAGAGAGAGACACAGAATCTGAAACAGGCTCCGGGCTCTGAGCTGTCAGTACAGAGGCCCAACATGGGGCTCGAACTCACGAACTGTGAGATCACGCCCTGAGCCGAAGGTGGACGCTTAACCCACTGAACCACCAACGCACCCCCAAGATCTTATCCTTGAATGGAATCAGGGAGTCTTTCTCAAACCATTTCAGAAAAACCGAATGATACCGTCTTGAGCTACCAATTCTCTGGAACTGATTTCCTCCAGCTATTCACACGCTTTGTAAGTGGTCCTTTTCTGAGGACTGGGCTACAGCCTCTGTGTGACACACTGTTTTTCCTTTCCGATGACTCCTGAGATGTCAAAATAACAAACTGACAGCTCTAAGTCTCGGACACCCCCAGGACACAGAAGCGGGCGTCATTTGCAGCACGTTGGCTGTTTCCCAAAGGTCAACGAAATGCTTTATGTAACACATAGGCCTTTACTTGGCTGAAAGCCGGAGAAGAGAATGAATGAGCTTTTTTTTCATGGTTTTTGTAGGCTCTTTTCTCCTTTAATTATCAATGCTGTTTTCCTAATTTACCTAACACAAACCAATTCCTGCAGTGATAATGAGAAAAGGAAATCTGATTCTCACCAAATCCTGTAAAAACTAAGAGAGATTTAGGGTATGGTAGAGGAACAGGCCAGGATATAAGGTGAAGGAAAGACGGGGTCCCCATCTCCAGGCCCCCCGGCTCTGGGCCAGTCCCCCCGAAGACACAGGAGCCTCCAGCCCCACATCATCCCGGCCGGTTCTCCTGGTGTTCTAGAAGACTGTGTGAGCATTTCATCAGGGCGCCCTTCTCGCTGGTGTTCAATCTGGTTTCAGCGGTCATATTTGCAGAATGTATTTACTTAAAGTAGCTCTTACAGAGAAATATTTGAGGAAGGTTTTGTTCCTCATATAAATGTATTTAGCACTGCTGGCAAAACGGGGGAGACGGGGTGAGAGGATGGTTTAAACGATAATCCAAAGAAATGAGCCTCTTCTTACAAATGTGTCCTAGAAAGTGACCCTGTAGAGCAAGATCTGAATTCTCCTCACAAAATGCTCCCTCTTCCTAAGTTTTCAGAGGACTTCATGTAAATCAAGTCTGACACTAAAAAACAAAGAGGAGCACCTGGGTGGCTCAGTGGTTGAGCATCTGGCTTTGGCTCAGGTCATGATCTCACAGTTTGTGGGTTTGAGCCCCGTGTCGGGCTCTGTGCTGACAGCTCAGAGCCTGCAGCCTGCTTCGGATTCTGTGTCTCCCTCCCTCTCTCTGCCCCTCCTCCACTTGTAGTCTGTTTCTCAAAAATGTACACATATTAAAAAAATATATTACAAAAACACACACAACAACAAAACCCAGAATTACCAAAAAGAGAAAATCAAGTTGACGGGTTTTTTTCCTGGAGGATTTATTGGCGTGCTGAGTTATGTGCGCAGACTGACCTAGCCCCTGAGTGCCCGGGCGCTGTTCATAATGGCCATGACTCTACTCGATTATTCCATTAACAGAGCGCTCTGGCCGCCGTGCCCGCAGCCCGGGGAAGGGGCTCTGGCCCAGGTGTGATGGACGAGTCTACAAGCGCAGTGTCCTTCTCTGAATACATGACCCAACCCAGCACTCCCCGGGGACTTGCAGGTCTTGGAGAGGACCCCTCCTGTCTTCCCAGGTCCCGGGAACCCTGCCGACAGAGGAGCTACACCCCCTCTCCACCCTACGCCCCCCTCCCCAAGCTCCTTGGGTCTGCTCCCATCAGCCCCTCTGCCCTGGGCCCAGGGGCAGCTGTAGCCATTTTGTTCATCAGAGGAAAGAGCCAATGCCTACTTTCTCCTGCAGAGCTAGGAAATTTGGCAAAAACAGGGTCGGGCGTGTGGAGCTGGGTCATTTCCAGGACGAATAGGTTGCCGAAGCTTCTTCAGCACAGCGAGGAGCTCCCAGTCTGAAATTTTCCCTTTGGGATTCTGTGTCTTTTACAGCGATCCTCCGGCACCCCCCGTAAGTATGTGTTTTCTTTGTCTTGGTTTTAAGGGGCCCCTGTAGCCCAGGGTGTAATGTCCATCTTCCTCACGCACCTGTGAGAATCACCTGGTGGCCTCGTCTGCTCTCTGGGGCTCTGTGGTGACCATGGCTTAGCCTCCAGCTGGCCAGACAGAACGTTGGGTGGGATGTGCTTTGTGTGGGAAGGTCACATGGGGTGGAGGAACGGGAATCTTCGTTTCGACACCGGGAACTCCAAGGTGACAGCACGGAGGGCCACCGTGGCCTGCCCCAGCTGTGGGCCAGGGGGCCTGGGGCCTGTGGTACTGCCGAGTCATCAGGATCAGGACTTTGAAGGGAAGAAGGAGAAGAGAGACCTCTAGCAAGGCAGAGAGTTGGCTCTGGGGTGTGCGAGTTGAAGTACACGTCGTGGGCCTTGGCCTTTGGCTTGTGAGTGGTGGGGATGCCCCTGAGCCAGCCAGGCTGTGCTCCCGCGTGTCCTGCTTGGCTCGGAAGGGTGTGGAGCGTGATTTAGTCTAGCTTCTGCCACAGAGGGGACCAGGACATGGGCAACAGTCTTTTTTAATTAAAAAATAATTTTTTAAAAAAAATTTATGCTTGAGAGAGGAGTGCAGCTGGGGTAGGGCCAGAGAGGGAGACAGAGGATTTGAAGTGGGCTCTGAGGACATCAGACAGCCCAGTGCGGGCCTCGAACTCACAAACTGTGAGATCATGATCTGAGTGGAATTCGGACGCTTAGCCGACTAAGCCCCCCAGGTGCCCCAAGGGCAATAGTCACATAAAGACCTTACCATCTAACTTTGGGAGACTTGGGATCCCAGTGAAGGGATAGGATAAAGCTTTTTATCCTGCCTGCTCTCTTTTATTTTCTTTCTTTCTTATTTAATGTTTTTTTTTTATTTTTTTATTTTTGATAGAGGAGAGAGAGAACATGAGCAGGGAAGGGGCAGAGAGAGGGAGACACTGAATCCCAAGCGAGTTCCACACTGTCAGCACGGAGTTCCTCATGGGGCTGGAACTCACAAACCGAGAGATCATGAACTGAGTTGGAATCAAGAGCCCCACACTTAACCTGACGAGCCCCCAGGTGCCTTTCTTGCGTGTTTCCATTCCTTTGTTGAGTGCCTCAGGTTGCCCGCGCTAGATCCCGTGCTCCCCAGAGGCGTTCTAGAGAGGGCTCTGCAGTGAGAACACCTGCATTTGAATCCTGCTTCTGCCATTTACTGGGTGATGGACTTGGGCAAAAAGTGACTTAGATCCTGTGTGTCTTGGGGCCCTTCTGTGTGTAGTGGAGGTAGTTACTATCTCCTTGTAAATGTTACTGTTATAAGCAGATGAGTGAACGCGCTTAAAGTGCTTTATATCAGCGCCCTGTGCAAAGTAAGTCTCAACAAGTGGCAGCTGTTACATTTGTACCTCACTGAGTTATTTGAGGAAGGCGTTGAGTCTCTTCCCCCACTTTCTTTCGCTAAGGATACTGAGGCTCAGAAAAGCTGAGAGAGTGTCAGAGCGTTTCCAAAGCCTGGTCTATTTTGTCTCCATACCTCGTATTCTCTTCTTCCACTTTCCGCCACCCTGCTGGCTGTCACCTGATTGTCCCTGAGGGCATACTGGATAATACAGCCGAAGGGGTTAGAAAACAGTGAACTCAGAACCTTTCCCTGGAGTGACAGGGCAGCTAAGATCTCTCGACAGAAGCTGGAATGAGGTTAACCGCTTCTTGTTGAGCCAGCGGGAGATGCTTTCTGCTCTCCTTTCCTGTCGCCGGAATATCATGTTTGTAAATAGCCTTTTTAGGAAGCCGGCTCCCTTCCTCTGTCCCCAACTAAATATCCCTGTTCCCTTTCCTCCGGGAACGGACACTTAAAGTGGTTATCTAGAACTGAGAGTATTACCGCACCTATTTCAGTGGGGTGACTTCCAGGGACAGACCATGTGTACTGAGAGACGTTGCTGGACGTGCCGGATTCATGCACAAGGAGCTCCCCGTCGTAAAAGTTCATTTGACATTGCACAGAGGAGGCTCAGAGAGGGCCACTGATGACGTCCTTTGTTCATCAATTCATGCCGTCCCCCAGCCCTGACAGTTCACTACATTGATTCCAGTGTCGTATGGAATCACTCAATTTGTATGAAGCTCCTACTATGTGCTCAGTGTTGTATTGTGCCCTGCGGGTGAGGTGGGGGCATGGGTGAACTATGTAAAGAGTATAAGATCCAGGGGCGCCTGGGCGGCTCAGTGGGTTAAGCGTCCGACTTCGGCTCAGGTCATGATCTCGCTGTTTGTGAGTTCGAGCCCCGTGTTGGGCTATGTGCTGACAGCTCAGAGCCTGGAGCCTGCTTTGGATTCTGTGTCTTCCCCTCTCTTTACCCATCCCCTGCTCATGCTCTGTGTCTATCTCTCAATAATAAATAAATGTTAAAACAAATTTTAAAAAAGTATAAGACCCAGCCTGTGCCCCCTCTGGACTCACTAGGGTGATGACATACTGCAAGTGTGACTCTCAAACCCTGTTACAAGCTCCCGTGTCTTCAGGGCCAGGCAGGACTCATGGCTGTGAAGCCAGTGGGGTTTGAAATAACCGTGTGTGATGGGGACCGGGTGAAGTGCACAGTGGAAGTTGACCCCTACCACTTCCTGCAAGGCATTCACATTTTTCTTTTTTCAGTCTTTCAAGTTCAACTCTAAAACAACAAAATGCTCTATGGTCACATCAAGCTGGGCTGAAACTGAATCTTGCCCACAGCCACCTGTTTTGACTTGTATTTAAGAATATCGAATAGATACTGAGTTATTATCCATAGTTTATAGAACTCAGTTTTATTATGTCATAATCCAATCTCATTACTTAAATTAATAGGGTAGTATCTGATTATGGACCAAGTACTATGACCTTTCTAGGGCCTCTGAGGTAAGAAATAATGGGTTAGAAACGATGAGGTCTTGGGGCTGAGGCCTAATAATTTATTTTTTGACACTAAGGAATGGGAAGATCAGGTGGAGAAGAGGTTTGGAAAAAGGAAATTGGAATCTGATGAAAGATACGTGTGTGGAGAAGGAAGAAACATGCTCTAGCAGTGTCTTCCGAAGCGTCGTAAATATCAGGGCAGGTAGTTCAGACTCTGCTGTAGGCGGTAAGAAGCCAGTAGAACTTGGGGGATGGGGAAGCAGGCTATTCATCTGATGATCCTTGTTCAGGGCCATTTGGGGGTGGGTAGAGGCTGGAGGCAGGTGGTTTGGGGGTGGGTAGAGGCTGGCGGCAGGGAGGCCATGACAAAGCCATTGAAGAAGTCTGGGAATTAGGACAGTAGAATCTGGACAGGGTGGGAGGGTCATAGAGAAGAAAGGAGTCATTAAACCTCAGGGTGGGAAGACTTAATCAGGCAACTTATTTTAACGGTGCTTTCATGGTGCGTGGGGTGCAGGGAGGGGGAGACTGGCTCCCTTAAGAAAGAACCAGCCGGCCTTGGCTGAGTTGTGAAGTGAAGGCGGATTATTTAATCTTCAGGAATGAAGCATTGATTGAGAGAATAATTACTCTGCCAACATAAGGACATAGTGGCCTTTATTTTATAGATGTGTAGAGATACGTGACCTGAGTGAGATGAACTTTGGGCAGTAGGGCGAGAGCAGGGAACCCTGGGATTATACTGTGCTGTGGGGTGCTCAGAGGCAGTGGGGCCTCCCCTTGGATTTAGCTGTGGGTTCTTTTTCTGTGGAATATTCTTCCTATTGTGAAGGTGCCATTTTGGTAAATAGAATTTAGAGGATTATCAGGATACATGTTGCTCATTCGAAAATTAGGTGGGAAGAGAAGATGGAGGGATGCACCCTGCCTGGTTACCGGATCTGAACAGAGGCTCAGCCTTGGGCTGCTCACTTCACAAAGAGGCAACGCTGTTGCTTAGGGGCTGCCCCAGCCTGATGCACCCACCAGAGTGGAAGGATTTAAGTAAATGAACGAGCCTCTGTAGACCTGCCTTGCAACTTCAAACTGTTTGAGGTCAAAGAGGGAAGACATTGTCGGGGCGCCTGGGTGGCTTAGTCGGTTAAGCGTCCGACTTTCGCTTAGGTCATAATCTCACAGTTCGTGGGTTCGAGCCCCGCGTCGGGCTCTGTGCTGACTGCCAGCTTGGAGCCTGGAGCCTGTTTCAGAGTCTGTGACTCCCTCTCTCTCTGACCCTCCCCTGCTCACGCTGTCTCTTTCTCTCTCCCTCCTAGAAATAAAACATTTAAAAAATTAAAAAAAAAAAAGAGGGAAGACATTGTAATCATCCTATGTTTCAGTGGAAATAAAGGTGATTTTGAAAACACGATACCCAGTTTTGAGAAAAGAGACTACAAAAGAAATTTATAAGGTTGATTTTTGGATAAGCTCAGTTTATTTTATTTTTTTCTTTCATAGCTTATTGCCAAGTTGGATTCCATATAACACCCAGTGCTCATCCCCACAAGTGCCCTCCCCCATGCCCATCACCCCCCTTTCCCTTCCCCCACATCCATCAGCCCTCAGTTTATTCTCAGCATTCAAGAGTCTCTTCATGGTTTGCCTCCCTCCCTCTCCCCCACCATGTCCCCCCTTCTCCTCCCCCATGGTCCTCCGTTAAGTTCCTCCTAATCCTCCTATACGTGCAAACATATGGTATCTGTCCTTCTCTGCCTGACTTAT
>NW_027529428.1:15970170-16021133 GCF_008692635.1 Crocuta crocuta | reverse complement strand
CGTTTCATGTGTCTGCTGGCCATCTGGATGTCCTCTTTGGAGAAGTGTCTGTTCATGTCTTCTGCCCATTTCTTCACTGGATTATTTGTGTTTTGGGTGTGGAGTTGGGTGAGTTCCTTATAGATTTTGGATACTAGCCTGATATGTCTGATATGTCATTTGCAACTATCTTTTCCCATTCCGTCAGTTGCCTATAAGTTTTATTGATTGTTTTCCTTGGATAAGCTCAGTTTAAAAGACGAAGTGGGGGCACTTGAGTGGCTCAGTTGTTAAGTGTTGACTTTGGCTCAGGTCATGATCTCATGGTCCGTGAGTTTGAGTCCCACATTGGGCTTACTGCTGTCAGACTGTCAGCATAGAGCCCACTTCGGATCCTCTGTTCCCCTCTCTCTGCCCCTCCCCCATTTGTGCTCTCCCAAAAATAAATATTAAAAAATAATTTAAAAATTTAAAAATGAATGTCTTTTAAAGAGGTAACAATCGGATACTATCATGCTTTGCCTTTTTACGTTGCAGGTGTTTTTTCCCCCAGCTTTATTGAGATATAATTGACAAATAAAATTGTAATGTAGTTAAAGTGTACAGTGTGGTAATTTGGTATATGTAAAAATGGTGAAGGGATTCGCACCACTGAGTTAATGAACACATCCATCACCTATGTACTTACTCTCGGTAAATGTCAGTTATACAGTACAGTGCTGTGAAGTATAGTCACCATGTTGTACATTAGATGAAAGTTTGTACCCGTTTACCGACCCTTCCCTCTCCTCCCCCATCTCCCCCCGACCCCCGCTGCAGCGGAAACCACCATTCTACTCTGTTTCTATGCATTTGACTTTTTTTCCCCCTGATTCCATATATAAGTGATACAATGCAGTGGTATTTTTTCTCTCTTTCTCTCTTCTTTCACAGCAGAATGCCCTTCAGGTTCATCTGTGTGGTTGCAAGTGGCAGGATTTTTGTTTTTAAGACTGAGTGACATTCCACTGTGTGTGAATGTCACTTTCGTTTTATCCACTCATCCATCAGTGGACATTTAGGTTGTTTTTGCGTCTTGACTATTGTGAATAGTGCTGCAATGAACCTGGGAGTCACATATCTTTTTGAAATAGTGATTTCATTTCCTTTGTATATGTACCCTGAAGTGGGATTGCTGGATCTTATGGTAGTTCTATCTTTAATTTCTTGAGGAGCCTCCATATTGTTTTCCACAGTGGCTGTACCATTCACATTCCCATCCTTACCAGTAATTGTTATCTCTTCTCTTCTTTGATAATAGACATACTAGCAGCTAAGAGGTAATATCTCTTTGTGGTTTTGATGATTATTTCCCTGACAATTAGTGATGTTGGGCATCTTTTCATGTACCTATTGGCCATTTGAATAGCTTCTTTTTGGAAAAATGTATATTCAGATCCATTGCCCATTTAAAAAATTTTTAAAAATTTTATTTAGGGGCGCCTGGGTGGCTTAGTCAGTTAAGCATCCGACTTTCACTTAGGTCATGATCTCGCGGTTCGTGGGTTCGGGCCCCGCGTCGGGCTCTGTGCTGACTGCCAGCTCAGAGCCTGGAGCCTGTTTCAGTCTGTGACTCCCTCTCTCTCTGACCCTCCCCTGTTCACGCTGTCTCTCTCTCTCTCTCTCCTAGAAATAAATAAAACATTAAAAAAATATTTTTATTTAAATCCAAGTTAGTTAACATATAGTATAGTAATCATTTTAGGAGTAGAATTTAGTGGTTCATCACTTAGAGATAATGCCCAGGGCTCATCCCACCAAGTGCCCTCCTTAAAGCCCATCACTCATTTAGCCCATCTCCCCACTCAACACACCTCCAGCAACCCTCAGTTTGTTCTAAGAGTCTCTTATGATTTGCATCTCTCTCTTTTTATCTTATTTTTCCTTCCCTTCCCCTATATTCATCTGTTTTATTTCTTAAATTCCACATATGAATGAAATCATATGATACTTATCTTTCTCTGATTGACTTATTTTAAATGGCATAATACACTATAGTTCCATCCATGTTGTTGCAAATGCTGAGATTTCATTCTTTTTGATCACCGAGTAGTACTCCATTTGACACACACACACACACACACACACACACACACACCCCACATCTTCTTTATCCATTCATCAGTCAATGGACATTTAGGCTCTTTCCATAATTTGGCTGTTGTTCATAATGCCTGCTATAAACATTGGGGTTCATGTGCCTCTTTGAATCAGCATTTTTGTATCCTTTGGAGAAATACCTAGTAGTTCCTTTGCCCATTTTTTAAAAAAATTTTGGACATTTTATTTATATTTTTAAAATAGTTTATTGTCAAGTTGGTTTCCATACAGACCTTTGCCCATTTTTAAATTGGGCTCTTTTTTGCTATTGAGTTGTAGGAAGGCTTGTGTATTGTGATTATGAAGCCCTTGTGGAAAGGTGGCTTATCTTCTCCCGTTCCTTACGTTGCCTTTTCATTTCATTGATAATTTCTTTCACTGTGAAGAAGATTTTTAGTTTGCTGTTACACCCATTGTTTATTTTTGCTTTAACTTTCACTTTTGCTGTCAAATCCAAACAAACCATTGCCAGGATGGATGTCAAGGAGCTTTTTCCCTGCGGTTACTTCTAGGAGTTTGACAGTTTTGGGTCTTACATTCAAGTCTCTAATCCATTTTCTGTTGATTTTTGTGTGTGGTGTAAGTTAGGGTTCCAGCTTCATTCTTTTGTATGTGAATGTCCAGTTTTCCCAGCGGCATTTATTGAGGAGACTGTTATTTCTTCATTGTATATTCTTTGCTCCTTTACCAACAATTAATTGAACACATATGCATGGGGTCATTTGTGGGCTCCCTCTTTGGTTTCACTGACCCATGTGTCTGTTTTTATGCCAATAACATACTTTTTTGATTAGTATAGCTNTTTTTTTTTTTTTTTTTTTTTTTTTTTAACATTGCTTTGATTATTTGGGGTCTTCTGTGGCTCCATACAGAAATAGAAGATTGTTATTTCTGTTTGCAAAAAATACCATTGGAATTTTGATAGAAATTGGGTTGAATCTATAGAAAGCTTTGGGTCATATGGACATTTTAAAATTCTAATTCTTCCAATCTGTGAGCTTGGAGTATCTTTCCATTTATTTATGTCTCTCTCAATTTCTTGCATCAGTGTTTTATTTTTTCATTTATTTATTTAAAGTTTTTAATGTTTGCTTTTGAAAGACAGAACAAGTGGGGAAGGGGCAGAGAGAGAGACACACACAGAATCTGAAGCAGGCTCCAGGATCTGAGCAGTCAGCACAGAGCCTGACACAGGGCTCGAACCCATGAACCGTGGTTGAGCCAAAGTCAGATGCTCAACCAGCTGAGCCAGGCAGGCGCCTTGGGTTCCATCAGTGTTTTAGTTTTCAGAGTCCAGGTCTTACAGTTTCTTGGTTAAATTTATTCCTAAGTGTTTTATTCTCTTTGATGCTAGCCTAAGTAGAATTGTTTTCTTAATTTCTTTTTCTAATAATTTGTTGTTAGTCTATAGAAACTCAACTGATTTTTGTGTATTGATTTTATGTCCTGAAGCTTGACTGAATTTGTGTATTCTAACAGTTTCTCAGTGTCTTTGGGTTTTCTATACATAATATTCTGTCATTTGCAAAGACACAACTTTACTTCTTCCTTTCTGTTTCGGATGCCTTTTATTTCTGTTCCTTGACTAATTGCTCTGACGAGGATTTCTTGTACTGTGTTGAAAAAAAGGGGGGTGGTGGGCCTTCTTGTCTTATTCCTGATCTTGGAAGAAAAACTGAGCTTTTCATCATTGAGTATGATGTTAGCTGTGGGCTTGTCAAATATGGCTGTTATTATGTTGACGGGTGTTCCTTCTATATGTTGAGACTTAATCATGAAAGGATGTTGCATTGTGTTGAATATTTTTTTCTGCATCTATTGACACGATCATACGACTTTTACTCCTCATGTTGTTACTGTGGTGTATCACCCTTATTAATTTGCAGATGTTGAACCATCCTTGTATACCAGGAATAAATCCCACTTGATCATGGCGTATGAACCTTTTAATGTGTTGTTGAATTCAGTTTGCTATATTTTGTTGAGGAATTTTGCATCTGTGTTTATCAAGAATATTGGCCTATACTTTTTCTCATAATGTTCTTGTCTGCCTTTGATTTCAGGGTAATGCTGGCCTTGGAAAATGAGTTTGAAAGTGTTATCTCTTCTTCTGTTCTTTGGAAGAGGTTGAGAAAGATTTGTATTCTTTAAAAAAAAATTTATTGTTTCAAGTTTTTATTTAAATTCCAGTTAGTTAACAGTGTAATATTAGTTTCAGGTGTAGAATTTAGAGATTCATCACTTACATATAACACCCAGTGCTCATCACAAGTGCTGTCCTTAATGCCCATCCCCCATTAGCCCATCCCCCAATGGCCTCCCCTCTTGGAATTCTCAGTTTGTTCTCCATAGTTAAGAGTCTGTTTTACGGTTTGTCTCTTTTTTATTTCCTGTATGTTCATCTGTTTTGTTTCTTAAATTCCACATGAGTGAAATCATATATTTGTCTTTCTCTGCCTGACTTATTTCACTTAGCATAATACACTCTAGTTCCATCCATGTTGTTGCAAATGGCAAGATATCATTTTTTTGTTTATTTGTTTGTTTATTTTTAGAGAGAGAGAATGTGTATGAGCAGGGGAGAGGGGAAGAGGGAGAGTGAGAGAATCTTAAGCAGCATGGAGGAGCCCAATGTGGGGGTCAATCCCACGACCCTGGGGTCGCAGCTTGGGCTGAAATCAAGAGTCAGACACTGAACTGACTGAGGGCCCAAGTGCCCCAGATTTTATTCTTTTCATGTTTGAGTAATACTCCAGTGTGTGTGTGTACACACACTGCACCTTTTTTTATCCATTTCTCAGCTGACGGACATTTGGGCTCTTTCCATAGTTTTACTGATAGTGCTGCTATAAACATCAGGGTGCATGTGTCCCTTTGAATTGTTACGGAATCTGGTCTGGATCATCTGGTGGAAGAACCAAGCAGCATCCGAAGATCTTGGAAAGCAGGAGGTTTATTTTACACTGGTGGGCTCAGAGGAGATCACTCTCCAGAGGGCTGAGCCTCGAATGCAAGTGGGAAGGGTAATTTATAGCGTCATCTTCCACATTGATGGCGGTTTTCACGTGCGCGGCAAACAGGGCAAGAAGAACCCAGAAGAGGAGTCTCTAAGCCAGGAAGCAGAGCTTGTTTTCATCTTGTCGGCCATCTTACGGTGCAGAACTTTACTTCTTTTCCCAACAGAATCAGCATTTTTGTATCCCTTGAATAGGACTGGTATTCTTTCAATGTTTGGTAGAATTCACTAGCAAAGCTATCTAGATCTGGACTTTTCTTTGTTGGGAAGTTTTGGATTACCCTTGCTTTCCATTTGCATGGATTTTTTAGACACTTTGAGGCACTGCCTCAATGGTTGGGAACACCGGCTCGGCACTCCGGTTTGAGTCCCAGCTGTGTGAATTTGGGCAAATCACTTCATCTCTCTGAGCCATAGGGTCCTTATATGGAAAATGGCAAAGTAGGAAGATATAATACCTGCTTGATAGGGGATTGAAAAGGATAAATACCATTATGCATGTAAAATATTTAGGACAGTGACAGGCACACAGTTAACACTGGGTAGGTGTTAACAATGATGATTATTTGTCTTGAAAATTACAGGCCACTCCACACTTGAGTTAGAATTAATCCTCTAGCTTCCTGGCCCTCTCTGGCTGTCAGTGTCTGGTCAAGAATGTCGACACTTTGGGGCACCTCAGTCAGTTACGTGTCCGACCTTGGCTCAGGTCATCTTCTCACGGTTCATGGGTTTGAGCCCCTCATGGGGCTGTGTGCTGCCAGCTCAGAGCCTGGAGCCTGCTTTAGATTCTGTGTCTCCCTCTCTCTGCCCCTCCCCGACTCATGCTCTCTCGTTCTCAAAAATAAAAAAACAAAAATTAAATACAAAACAGAATGTCGATACTGGAGCCAGACTGCTGTGTGACCCCTGCAATTGAACCTTTTGTACCAGTTTCCTCGCCTGTAGAAAGGGGATAAGAACAGTACTGACTTGGTGATGTTGTTGAGGTTAGATGAGCTAACCTGTGTTAGGTGCTAAGGACAGTGCTTGCCACATAGTAACTGCTGTGCAAACATTTGTCAATAAAAGTGAGCCTCCTCTTTGTTGCTGCTGCTGTTCTGAAACCCTCCCCCTTACCCGCCACCCCCCTGCACTCATTCTGGTGGGAGAAAACAGCTCACTTTGTGCCTGCAGCAGTTGGGCCAACATCTGAAGAGGAAATGGACTTTTACTTGCCTTTCAGTGTCATCTTTATGGAAGGTGATGATGCCTAAGGATAGAGTATGTGGCAGGGGCGCCGGTGTGGCCCAGTCGGTTAAGCATCTGACTTAGGCTCAGGTCATGATCTCATGGTTTAGGAGTTCAAGCCCTGCATCGGGCTCTCATCGTTGGGCTCTCTGCTGTTAGCACAGAACCTGCTTCTGATCCTTTGTCCCCTCTTCTCTCTGCCCCTCCCTTGTTCTCTCTCTCTCTCTCTCTCTCTCTGTCTCTCTCACTGTCTCTAAAATATAAATAATAAACATAAAAAGGGGTGCCTTCGTGGCTCAGTTAAGCATCTGACTTCAGCTCAGGTCATGATCTCGTGGTTCATGAGTTCAAGCCCCACGTTGGGCTCTGTGCTGACAGCTCAGAGCCTGGATGCTGCTTCAGATTCTGTGTCTCCCTCTGTCTCTGTCTCTTCCCCTGCTAACACACACACTCTCTCTCTCTCTCTCTGTCTGTCTCAAAAATAAATGGTAAAAGAAATAAGCATAAGAAAGAAAAGAATCAGGTAGGTGGCCATCTGCCAGGAATGGTATTTGAGCAAACTTTTCCTTCTTGCCAGAGGCAGACTCCCGTTCCCTTGCAGCCCAAGTTGGCCTTGCTTGCTTTTCAGATGTTCTCATCCACGACAGGTGGCAATGTTTTCCGGGCTTAACTGGCCCCTCCTGACTTAGCAAAAGAGCTTGAGTTTGTGTGTGTGCTTAATGTGAAGTTGACACATTCTTATCTGTCTTAACCTTCTGGCGACATTAGGAAATGGAGGATTAGCGTCTAAACCCAGGGAATTAAAGCCAATTTGTGGTGCTGGGAAGACAAAAAGGCAAGTGTTGGGGAAGGATCAAGCCTGTGTTCCTCTTGCTCACCGGTGCTGCTTTATTAATAACTTAGGTGTGAGTTACACATACCGGGTCAGAGTTCTTTGACACCTGTCAGACCCACCTGGGTTCCCAAAGACCTGGACATCATTACCCACAGACTCATTCTGGAGAAACACTTTCCCTCCCAGTCTTCAGCTCTGACAAACCTTGCTGCCGGCCTCTCATTATTCTTGCCGAGCTAAGCGGCTGACCTTGGAAACACAAACACTCCTTAAATGAAAATTACATTTGAATGCTTGGAGGAAGATCAAAGTCATCTTTGAAATGCACGTTGTGAAGAAGGCGTGCCCATAAAATGAAACAAGGCATGTTTACAAAGAGGCAGTGGTGCCTTTTCTCCGGTGCCCTGCGTGGACCAACCGCCCCATTCATGCATGTCAGTTGGTCGTCTCCTCACCTGGAAAACAGGCCTTTTTCTACAGGGCGGGGGTGAGATAAAGCAGATGCTCACTGGTGCCAGGATTTCAGACTCCCGCTGGCAGCCAGACCTTTGACTCTGGAATTCCCAGAGGATGCAATTTTGCATTCCCTAAACGCCCTGAAATGAGGAGAGGATGTGACCTCCTCATAACCTTGCCGGGAGCTGTCCCGAGTCCTGAGGCACGGAGGAACGTGCCGCCAGTGTGTCCGGAGAAGGCAGCTTCTCGGGGGGAGAATGGGGTGCGTGTGGGTGGGAGCGGGTCAGGGGTTGGGATCTGGACATGACCAGTGAGAAGTCTGGTTGATGCTGTATATTAGTTTCAGGATTTCTTTGCCTCCATCTTTCGATAAACGGTACTTTTCTCTCTAGGTACTATCACCTGATTGTGCGTGCCCCCCCCCAACCCCCCAAGGTCAGGGCTTGGAGCCCCAGGCCAGTGAGGCCCTCTAGAGATCAGCGAACCCTCTTTAGATGAGGCCAGGGCTTTTGCTTCCCTTTTCCTCCAACAAGAATAACAGAAAGGATATTGGTTTTATCTGGGCTTTGGGGGTTTACTAATAACGGTACGGAACCTTGCAGTATAGTCGGCAAAGTGATTTGTAGATGAACCGTTAGCGTCTGGGTAATATTACCCCAGTTCCTCCAAGTCCCGCGTGGCCTTGGATTTGCCCAGCGAGAGAAGAAACAGTGCGTCAGTGGTGCGGTCAGATCCTCCCGCCTGCTTATGAGTTTTGTGGCCTTGTTTACCCTGCTTCGGATTCTGTGCCTCCCTCTTCTCTCTGCCCCTCCTCCATTCATGCTCCCTCAAAAATAAATAAACATTAAAAAAAATGTAAGTTTACATATTTTGGGGAGTGCAGAGTGGGAGGAGGAGGGAAGGGGAGAATCCCAAGCAGGCTCCACGCCGTCAGCACAGCGCCAGATGCAGGGCTTGAACCCACCAACTGTGAGATGATGATCTGAGCTGAAATCAGGAGTCGGATGCTTAACCGACTGAGCCACTCCCCTCCCCCCAACATGATCTTTTAGGAAAGAGGAAATATTCTGGGTCTTACACTGTTTGAGAATGCCCCATTTTCAGCAAGAGCTTTCCCCTTTATAGAATGGGGGTTGCTTATTACGTTTCACCAGGTTGGATTTATTGTTTGTTCTAATGACCCAGGTAAGGCCAAGCGGTCAAAGTCAAAGCTATAACCCTCAGCCATGTCAGCTGCAAGGGCCCTAACATTTCTGAACTATTGCAGTTGTGGGTTACCCCTGTAAATGGGGGGTGAGCGTGTGCGGACTTTCTGGGGGGAGGCACTCGCATTTACAAAACACTTTATGTGCTAAGTGCATCGCGTATGTTTTCTCACCTAATGCTTAAAGCAGTCTCCCGGGTGTCCGTGATCCCTGGCTGGGCAGTTAGAGGATACAGAATATTGATCCTGATGCATAGACTCTTCTTGGCATTGTGTCAAGGCTCTGCATGACCATTTCCTCTTTCCGTTCCAGAAGGGAAGATTCTTAATATGTGCAAAGCCAACACCACGCTGGCCCACTGCTTGATTATATATAAGACAAACACAATTTTCTCAAGCTATTCTAAGAATGGGGTGTGTTTTTAATATAGGTTCTTGTATAATGATTTGCTGAGGAATAGTCATTTATTAGAGCCGATAACACCATTCCTCTGGAAAGGAGTAGACTGTGGGCAAGATAAANGGGGGTGGGGTGGGGTGGGGGGGGCTTGCTCAGGTGCACTTAATCTTGCAAACCAATCTAAGTAATTGTGGTGTTGGGTGTTTCTGTGCCATTGCCTCGAGAAGGAGATAGTTCTCAGTGAGTCTGGCCAGGAAATGACAAACATTTCTGTGAGGCCCTGCCCTCCCTCAGTAGGGCCTAGGGGGTTGTCCATCTGTTTGACTAGTGAAGGCACCAGCAGAACCCTGTGGTGACTCAGATTCGGGCAGGGCATTCCCGAATGCAGCATTTGTAGTCCCACTTCTGAGGGCAGGGACAGTCCTTCAGTGAAACCAGGTCGCCATCATATTGAGATAAGACTGCCTCCCTGTAATTTCTGGCCAGCTTGTACCTTCTCCTTCATCTCAGCCATAAAATATGGATGAACTCTTTGTAATTTCTGGCACTGTATTTCATAGTTCAGCCTTATCATCCCCACTGATTAACATGAAGAATAGATTACTTCTCCCCAAGCCCCACTTTTTCATTCTCAAGCATAAACAGTCTTGAAAACAGTAATCCGTTTACGATCTGAATCAAGTGACCCTGTCTCCGCCTTCCCACACCCCACCTGAGTGAGATAAAAGAGATCAAGGAAGAAAGAGGCGGCGGGGAAGAAAGAATGATGGAAGTATTTATTGAGACTGAAATGGAACATTGTTTTTTTATGAGTTAACAGCACAGTGTGTTAAGAGGCTGGTTACAAACTCACTCCAAAATTAGGATGACCTGCAGTTCGCCAACAGCTCTGCCAACTCCAGCGCCTCCAATCGGAGCCAAGGATGGGGGTGGGGGGGGAGGGGTAGGACCTTTCAGACCCGAGATAAATTATGAATATAGTTGCGTTGATAGTTAGGTTTACCTCCAGTGAACACTACAGTATTTGCAACTTAAAATACACATGGAATCACCAGTCCCTATTTGTGATGTTTACATGACAACCCAGGTTCATTCTCTTGTATGTTTCGGGGACAGGCGGTCAACATCGAGCATTTATTTACTTGTCCACGATCTTTGGCACAGTTTCTGGTTTCTTCAACAGAAAAGCACAGGCTTAAACTGACTACTCAATTCTGCAGAAACAGGATTATTTGGGATCTCAGTGTAAATACAAGTTTTTTTCTGTTAAGCGTTATTTACAAGATGAGAGGCGAAGCGTAGACTTTTTAAGAGGCCATCTTCATACATCAGAAGAAGAATGACAGGACGTAGAGTTTAATAAGCAGGGCCGAGGTGACTAGATTGCTAGTTAGGACAGTCCTCCCTGCAGGAGGAGACAAGTTTCACACAATGGAAGAACCTCCCTGAACCACGAATACCAATGTCTCGTGTTGTGTGTACCAACTCATGGACTTACTCTGCGAGAATCCAGGGTAGGGACTGTGCTCTTCTGGCCAATGTGACTTGTTAGATCCATCAAACCCATATTAAAAGTACAACGTGGCTGGCAGTTTGCCACTGTGGTTTGGGTCCTGATGGGTATGAAATGGCAAAGTACCCTCATTTTTTGAGTGGGTATAATTGACCTTGGAAGAACGAAGCCTTCCAGTTGGATTAAAAACACATCCAGCCTTACGTGAGTGACACGTTTGGATACAATCTCATACAGAGCTGATACGGATTCCCTCCCGGCCGTGGAGCCTGGGAGCTGAAGATGAATGGGCACCAGAGTATCCCCATAATACATGTCTGCTTTGAGGCTGATACGCAGCCGTGGAACGGACAAGATGATTTTTCATTCTCATGCTTCTGAGAGAGGAGTTCCGATAAGCCCCAAAGCAGATGTGGATTGGAATCGTAGTTATTATTCAAGTACAAGGAGAGCTCTTTATTTCACATTGACAGTTTGATTCTGATCTCTGTCTGGCAACTTACATGAAAATAATAAATATATACATATATATATCTAGCTCTATACTCAGCACTGGGGTTATAGTTCAGTGTTCAAATACAGTACCTTGAAAAAAGGACCCTTCTCGCTTCCTACAAGACCCCTCACCCATCTGGAAACTGTTATTGCGGAACTGTGCTGGTCTGTTTTCTTTCAAAGCAGTTTCTTTGAAATTGGCAGGAGATGAGTTAAAAATGGACAATTTGGCACATTAAATGGGGGGTGCAGCGGTGGTAGTATTTATAGGCATTATAATCTATAAAAATGTGAGAAGTCAAAGGAAATCCATGCCAATAGAAAGCTCGAGTAAAAATTTGTAATTAATGAGTCTTTTTTTAAAAAAACCCAAAACACTGGATTGTGTATGAGAAAGCAAGTTTTCTTCCACATTCATGACCTAATCTAACAGTTATTACTCTACATACTTCCAAACTTTGTTTCTCATATTACGTTGTAGACAATGCAGCTTTCCTTTTAATCTGTTTTCTTTCCCGTTACCCACCTCCAAAATCCCAGAACCCGGAGAGCAAAAGCTGTGAGTCCAATATAGAAAATAATCTGGAGGTCTATATATCAAATCAAATGTACAATCAGCCATTAGTGTGTTTCTTTTCCTTATTTAGTGCTTGGATTTGCTAAGAGAGGACTCTGAGGACGTGGTCCTTCAGGATTCAAGGTCCCACGATGCCAGGGGTCCTAGAACTGGGAGGTCTGGGTGAATGAGATGGTGTCGGACTTGTCTACCGCAAAGCCTCCGTTGACGTAGGACTTCTTGGTGTCTGGGTCTTCGTTATCCAGGACTGTGGACTCCAAGGCGAAGGGGTTCACAATGTTGACTTCAGAGGAAACATCCATCTGCTCCAGTTCCTTCTTGGAGAGCTTCTCCACAATGCCTGTCCCGAACGCATCACCGAGGACGTTCACCATGGTCCTGAACCGATCCCTGGGGGGAAGAGAGGAGGGGTCAGACAGGGGGCCCATATATCATTTCCATTTGCCACCGGAGGGAGAAAGGGATCTGAAGTGTTCAGTGGGGAATGAAGCAGAGGCGGAAGGTCCCATACTCGTGGCTGGATCGGAGGCTTCTGTCCTCACAGGTCTAAGGCAGAAGGTGGCTCATAAAAGTACAGAATGAGTACACAGGTCCCCGGGGGTGTGTGTTCCCAGCAACTCCCAATGACCTTCTTAAGTCCAGCACCAGTCTCCCCAAATTCCCTCCCCTCCTCCCAAAGAAACGTGAATAGAGTCTTCACAGATATTTTGGGGGAGTTGGGGGCGGGGTCAGAATTGAGCGAGCCGCTCACTCCTAACCCCTCCATCTTGGGACATTCCTGGGCTCTGTCTCGGCTCAGGTGAGAGACCCCTGTAGGGGTGGGGTATCTGCCAAAGGGGGAGGGAGTGTATGTGTGTGCCTCCACGTGTTCCTGTGCGTTTGTGGGTCCCTGTGTGGTCATTTCTCTGCCCCACTGGGTCCCTCTAGAAGGAAGCCAGCAGGGACACGGTCACAGGTCAGCCGAGGAGCGGCTTTCTCCTTGTGAGGCCCCCAGCCGGCAGTAGCCCCTGGACAGCATGGAGAGGACTCAGTGGCAGGAAGGCGCCCTGGTGACAGAATGCCAGAGCGCTGCCTTGTGTGAGCTGCACCCACGGGACAGACATCCGCCCATCTGGGTGCCCTCCTGTGACTCAGAATAAGGCCATGGATTGAACCAGACCCTGGTGTGAACCAGCTAGTGTCCTACAGATCAGACTGGACCTTTGGCTTCTCTGGGTATCTTGGAAGTGCAGGTCACTAGTTCCAGAAGAATCGGGCAAAGGAGTGAGGTACAAAACCCACCGTCACCAGAAAGACAATTGCCTGAGGGGTGGGGGGTCTTGGCAAGAGCGGGGCCACCTGGGCTGGGCCTGGGGGAACTAGCCAGTGGCTCAGGGGGGCCCC
This sequence comes from Crocuta crocuta, assembly GCF_008692635.1. Classification (NCBI taxonomy): domain Eukaryota; kingdom Metazoa; phylum Chordata; class Mammalia; order Carnivora; family Hyaenidae; genus Crocuta; species Crocuta crocuta. The sequence goes on along the minus strand of NW_027529428.1, from coordinate 16,007,906 downwards.
ACGGCACGCCTTCCCAGGGCAGGAGCCTGGGCCTTGCGGGACAGGACCGTGTCTTCGCCATCTCAGCTGCTGCTTGCAAACCACAGAGCACCGGACTCCCGCCAACCCCGGGTGGTTCTGGGTGAAGCCTCGAAGTAGAGCTCTGCTCACTCCTGAGGGGACGGGGACAGAGCGAACCCAGTGCACTAGGTGGGTATCAAGATAAAGCCGGGGACCAGGCTCCTTCCAGCCTGAACCGTGGGGGTCACACAAGGCACGTCCTTGCCCAGAATTTCCGCTGTGCTCCTCAGTCGTGTGTGTGTGTGCACGCACGCATGTGTGCGAGTTGTCGGTATCATTCTACTCCTAGGCAAACCCGCCATCTTCGGAGCACATACCGCCTGCCAGACCCTGCTGCGGCCGCGCTGCTGGCACCACCCCCCCGGGCCCCGCACCAACCTGGCGAAGAGCACAGGACCTCTCCCATCTCACCGATAACGCGGCTGGGCCTCTGAGAAGCTAAGGGATTTTTTTCCAGGTCAAAAAGCCGCTGAGACACTGAACAGCGATGCAAACTCGGGCTGATCTTACCCCAGAGCTCCTGCCACCGCCCCCTGCGGATGCTGAAGATCTCGGGAAGATGGGCTGACTACGAACCAGGCGGTCCTAAACCCACGCCGGGGCCCCCGGGGCCGGAGGAGGCGACGGTGGCCTACAGGGTTTGGAATGCTCGGTGCAGCCCCTGCAGGTTGTCATCTTGCGTTGCTCTCCTCCCAGGCCCCACTCCCCTCCTGAGCACGACCGTGTAGCAGGGGCTGATGGAGGTCCCTGGCCTTGGAAAATCACTGCCTCAGGTCACGAGGAGTTAATTTTTAAGTGCTTTATCAGATGGCCTGGCCGGAGGGAAATGAAAGCAGCAACAGATGGCTCATCAGGCAGCGGCGACCCGTGGACAGGTGACGGCTGGGTGCAGCTTGTGCAGGGCTGGAGGCCCGCCCTCCCAGCCGCCAGAGGCAGCGTGTGTACCCCGACTCACAGGAGCCAGTCGACGGCGATGATCAGGGTGACATCCTCGGCGGGCAGGCCCACGGCACTCAGCACGATCACCATGGTCACCAGGCCGGCCTGCGGCACCCCCGCGGCTCCAATGCTGGCCGCCGTGGCCGTGATGCTGCAGCCAGAACACACGAGCGCAGAAGGAGTCAGACACCGCTCTCCCTTCAGGGCCCGTCCCTGGCCGGGAACCGTTAGTCCCGATGTCCGTTGCTGCCGTGTTCCCCCAAACTGGCCTGTGAGGATCTGCAGTGAAGCCTCGTCAGGGAGCGGGGGGGGGACCAAGGGGGTGTCTATCTCCTCCCACGGGCAGATACGGCAAGTGGCTCTAACAGAAGGAAGAGGAGACGAGCTGAGTAGCACTCAGAAGACGAGCAAGAGGGCTGTTCACGAGGAAGGCTGGCGTTTGACCACCTGGGTGCTGGGGGCAGGCATCAGCTACCTGCCCACGCATCCATCACCTTCCACAAGCGCCAGTCACCTCTCTGCCTGCTTGCTTTTTCTCCTCATCCATGTGTCACCTAGCCCGTCCTTAAGTGGCATCTCCTATGTGCCAGGGATTTCTGCTGCCTTAAAGGATGGGCAGAGGGAGGGCGGTCCAGGTGGATGGCAAGGGTATTTCAGGGGAAGACAAAGGAACGAGGCAGGGGTCAAGCACGTTTTATGCACTTAAAATTTTTTTTTTTTTAATGTTTATATTATTGAGAGACAGAGCATGAGCAGGGGAGGGGCAGAGAGAGAGGGAGACACGGAATCTGAAGGAGGCTCCAGGCTCTGAGCTGTCAGCACAGAGCCCAACATGGGGCTCAAACCCACAAACCATGAGATCATGACCTGAGCCGAAGTCGGACGCTTAACCGACTGAGCCACCCAGGCGCCCCCATGCACGTTCCTGACATCACAAGGCCCCTGGCTTCTGGGAGCTGCCCATTAGGGCACTGAACTGAGAGCCAGCAATGCTTCCTGTCAAGATACAAGTGTTTACTCCTGACTGCTCCTTTTGGCCAGGGGATGCACTTGCTGCAAAAGGAAGACGGTTCTGGAACCAGGAGAGGCAGCCAAGTGAACTTCCTTACAACATATTTAAAAAGATCCCTCTTATGGGGAGCCTGGGTGGCTCAGCTGGTTAAGGTTCAACGCTTGGTTTTGGCTCGATCTCACAGTTTCATGAGTTTGAGTCCCGTGTCAGGGTCTGCACTGATGACGTGGAGCCTGCTTGGTAACCCCCACCTTGTGCTCTCTCTGTCTCAAAATAAACAAAAAAATGTAAAAATAAATAAAAAGACCCCTCTTGGGGTTGAATGGCTCAGTTGGTTGAGTGTCTGACTTGATTTCAGTTCAGGTCATGATCCCAGGGTCACGGGATCAAGCCCTGAGTCCGGCTCTGTGGTGAGCATGGAGCCTGCTTAAGATTCTCTCCCTCTCCCCAACTCTGCCCCTCCTCTGCATGTATGCTCTCCTTCTCTCTCAAATTAAAAAAAAAATTCTAAAAAGATCCCTCTTGGGTAGGTAAAATGTGGTGCTAGGGGTTCCTTTCTTTGGAAGGTGTGGTTTTTCATCAGCAATAGCATCCTTATTTAAATCTGATTGTTTTTGGAGGAAACCATACCCTGAAAAGCCCCTAAATTTGAATGAGCTTGAGGGGACACCCACTGTACTTTCTGGACCCATGTTCTCATCCTTAGTCCAAGGAGGCCACTGGGTTGAATGGGGGAAGATGTAGAAACAGTCTATTTAAACTAGAAGAATCCCTGGGGCATCTGGGTGGTTCAGTTGGTTAAGGGTCCAACTTCAGCTCAGGTCATGATCTCATAGTTCACAAATTTGAGCCCCGCATTGGGCTCTGTGCTGACAGCTCAGAGCCTGGAGCCTGCTTCAGATTCTGTGTCTCTTTCTTTTTTTTTTTTAAATTATAGTTTATTCTTTTTTTTAAATTACAGTTTATTGTCAAGTTGGTTTCCATATAACATCCAGTGCTCATCACAAGTGCCCTCCTCAATGCCCATCACTGTTTTTCCCCTCTCCCCCACTCCCCATCAATCCTCAGTTTTCAGTTTTTAAGTCTCTTATGGTTTGCCTCCCTCCCTCTCCTTAACTATTTTCCCCCTTCCCCTCCCCCACGGTCCTCTGTTAAGTTTCTCCTGTTCCACCTATGAGTGAAAACCTATCATATGCCTTTCTCTGCCTGACTTATTTCACTCACCATGACACCCTCGAGTTCCATCCATGTTGCTACACATGGCCAGATTTCATTCTTTCTCATTGCCATGTAGTATTCCATTGTATAGATGAACCATATTTTCTTGATCCATTTGTCAGCTGATGGACATTTAGGCTCTTTCCATGATTTGGCTACTGTTGAAGGTGCTGCTATGAACATTGGGGTACATGAGGCAGCCTCATCTCTGTGAGGGGTGCCAAACACCCTATGCCCCAGCACTCCTGTATCCCTTGGGTAAAGTCTTAGCAGTGCTACTGCTGGGTCATAGGTGAGTTCTAGTGTTAAGTTTTTGAGGAACCTCCACACTGTTTTCCAGAGGGGCTGCACCAGTTTACATTTCCACCAGCAGTGGAGGAGGGTGCCCGTTTCTCCACATCCTCGCCAGCATCTAGAGTCTCTTGATTTATTGTAGCCACTCTGACTGGCATGAGGTGGTATCTCAGTGTGGTTTTGACTTGTATTTTCCTGATGAGGAGGGATGCTGAGCATCGTTCCATGTGTCTGTTGGCCATCTGGATGTCCTCTCTGGAGAAGTGTCTGTTCAAGTCTTCTGCCCACTTCTTCACTGGATTGTTTTTTTTGGGTGTGAAGTTGGGTGAGTTACTTACAGATTCTGGATATTAGCCCTTTATCTGATATGTCATTTGCAACTATCTTTTCCCATTCTGTTGGTTGCCCATTAGTTTTCCTGATTGTTTCCTTTGCTGTGCAGAAGCTTTTAATCTTGATGAGGTCCCAATAGTTCATTTTTGCTTTTGATTCCTTTGCTTTTGGAGATGTGTAGAGTAAGAAATTGCTGCGGTTGAGGTCAAGGAGGTTGTTTCCTGCTTTCTCCTCTAGGGTTTTGATGGTTTCCTGTCTCACATTCAGGTCCTTCATCCATTCTGAGTTTATTTTTGTGTATGATGTTAAGAAAGTGGTCTAGTTTCATTCTTTTGCATGTTGCCATCCAGTTCTCCCAGCACCATCTGTTAAAGAGGCTGTCTTTTCTCCATTGGATACTTTCCTGCTTTGTCAAAGATGAATTGGCCATACATTTGTGATTCCAATTCTGGGTTCTCTTATTTTATTCAATTGGTCTATGTGCCTATTTTTGTGCCAATACCATATTGTCTTGATGATGACAGCTTTCTAGTAGAGGCTAAAGTCTGGGATGGTGATGCCTCCCATTTTGGTTTTCTTCTTCAATATTACTTTGGCTATTCGGGGTCTTTTGTGGTTCTATACAAATTTTAGGATTGTTTGTTCTAGCTTTAAGAAGAATGCTGGTGCAATTTTGATTGGGACTGCATTGAATGTGTAGACTGCTTTGGGTAGTAAGACATTTTAACTATATTTATTCTTCCGATCCATGAGCATGGAGTATTTTTCCATTTCTTTGTGTCTTCAATTTTCTTCATAAGTTTTCTATGGTTTTCAGCATACAGATCTTCTACATTTTTGGTTAGGTTTATTCCTAGGTATTTTATCATTTTTGGTGCAGTTGTGATGGGATCAGTTTTTTTTTTTTGGGGGGGGGATCAGTTTCTTGATTCTTTTTCTGTTGCTTCATTATTGGTGTATAAAAATGCAACTGATTCCTGTATGTTGATTTTATACTCTGCGACTTTGGTGAATTCATGGATCAGTTCCAGCAGTCTTCTGGAGTCTGTTGGGTTTTCCATGTAGAGTATCTTGTTGTCTGCAAAAAGTGAAAGTTTGACTTCATCTTTGCCAATCTGATGCTTTTTATTTCCTTTTGCTGTCTGATTGCTGATGCTAGGACTTCCAGCGCTATGTTAAACAGCAGTGGTGAGAGTACATCCCTGTCGTGTTCCTGATCTCAGGGGGAAAGCTCTCAGTTTTTTTCCCCATTGAGGATGATGTTAGCTGTGGGCTTTTCATAAATGGCTTTTATGATGTTTAAGTAAGTTCCTTCTATCCTTTCTTGCAGGTTTTTTTTTTTAATTAAGAAAGGATGCTATATTTTGTCAAATGCTTTTTCTGCATGTATCGACAGGATCATATGGTAAATACCTTTTCTTTTGTTAATGTGATGTATCACATTGATTTATGAATATTGAACCAGACCTGCAACCCAGGAATGAGTCCCACTTGATCATGATGGATAATTCTTTTTATGTGCTGTTGAATTCAATTTGCAAGTATCTTGTTAAGGATTTTTGCATCTGTATTCATCAAGGATATTGGCCTGTAGTTCTCTTTTTTTGCTGGATCTCTGTCTGGTTTGGGAATCAAAGTGATTCTGGTTTCGTAGAATGAGTCCAGAAGATTTCCTTTCATTTCTATTTTTTGGAACAGCTAGAAAAGAATGGGTATTAACTCGTTTTCAATGTCTGGTAGAATTCCCCAGGGAAGCCATATGGCCCAGGGCTTTTATTTGTTGGGAGATTTTTGATAACTGATTCAATTTCTTCCCTAGTTATGGGTCTGTTCAGATTTTCTCTCTCTTCCCGTGTGAGTTTTGGTAGTGTGTGTGTGTGTTTAGGAATTTGTCCATTTCTTCTAGGTTGTCCAGTTTGTTGGCATGTAATTTTTCATAGTATTCCCTGATAATTGCTTGTATTTCTGAGGGGTTGGTTTTAATAAATCCATTTTCATTCATGGTTTTATCTATTTGGGTGCTCTCTCTTTTCTTTTTGAAAAGCCTGGCTAGAGGTTTATCAATTTTATTTTTTCAAAAAACCAACTCTTGGTTTTATTGATCTGTTCAACTGTGTTTTTTGGATTCTATATTGTTTATTTCTGCCCTGTTCTTTATTATTTCTCTTCTTCTGGGTTTGGGGTGTTCTTGCTGCACTGCTTCTAGCTTCTAGCTTCTTGCTTCTAGCTCCTTTCTGTGTGCTGTTAGAATTTGTATTTGGGCTTTTTTAGTTTCTTGAGAGAGGCCTGGATTGCAATGTATTTTCCTCTTAGGACTGCCTCTGCTGCATCCCAAAGAGTTTGGATTGTTGTATATGCTTTTGGGGGTTTTCCAGACTTTTTCCTGTGGTTGATTTCAAGTTTCATAATATTGTGATCTGAAAGCATGCATGGTATGATCTCAATTCTTTTATATTTATTGAGGGCTGCTTTGTGACTCAGTATGTGATCATTTTTGGAGAATGTACCATGTGCACTCGAGAAAAAAGTAAATTCCATAGCTCTGGGATGCAGAGTTCTAAATACATCCGTCAAGTCCATCTGGCTAATGTGTCGTTGAGACCCACTGTTTCTTTAGTGATTTTCTGTCTAGTTGATCTATCCATTGCTGTAAGTGGAGTATTAAAGTCCCGTGCAATTAACACATTCTTAACAATAATATTGTTTCTGTTTGTGATTGTTTTATGTATTTGGGTTCTCCTGATTCAGTGTGTAGACATTATAATTGTTAGCTCTTCTTGATGGATAGATCCTGTAATTATTATATAATGCACTTCTTCATTTCTCGTTACTGCCTTTACTTTAAAGTCTTAGTTTGTTTGATAGAACTATGGCTACTCCAGCTTTCTTTTGACTTCCAGTAGCATGATAGATATTTCTCCATCCCCTCACTTTCAATCGGAAGGTGTTCTCAGGTCTAAAATGAATTTCTCATAGACAGCAAATAGATGGGTCTTGTATTTTTTTTTTTTAATCTATTCTGCTACCCTATGTCTTTTGATTGATTTTAGCCCATTTACATTCAGGGTTACTACTGAAAAATACGGGTTTAGAGTCATTGTCTTCTCTGTAGGATTCATACTTGTAGTGGTGTCTCTGGTACTTTGTGTTCCTTGCAACAATTCCCTCATAGAGTCCCCCTTAGGATCTCTAATAGGACTGGTTTAGTGGAGATGAATTCCTTCAATTTTTGTTTGGGAAAACCTTTATCTCTCCTATTCTGAATGACGGGCTTGCTGGATAAAGGATTCTTGGCTGCCTATTTTTCCTGTTCATCACATTGAAGATTTCCTGCCATTCCTTTCTGGCCTGCCAAGTTTCAGTAGATAGGTCTGCTACTACCCTTAGGTGTCTACCTTTGTATGTTAAGGCCCATTTATCCCTAGCTGCTTTCAGAATTCTATCTTTACCCTTATATTTTGCCAGTTTCACTATGATATGTTGTGCAGAAGATCGATTCAAGTTATGTCTGAGGGGAGTTCTCTGTGCCTCTTGGATTTCAATGTCTGTTTCTTTCCCCAGATTGGAGAAGTTCTCAGCTATGATTTGTTTAGGTACCCCTGCAGCCCCTTTCTCTCTCTTCTTCTTCTTCTTCTGGAATTCCTATGATAGGGATATTGGTCCATTTGATTGCGTCACTCAGTTCTCAAATTCTCCTTTAGTGCTCCTGGATCAGTTTCTCTCTCTCTTTCTATAACTGTATCTTCTAATTCACATATTCTCCTCTCTGCCTCTTCAATCCGTGCAGTAAAAAGCCTCAGAATTCTTATGGAGCTGACTCCATGACTCATTCACCTGCCCAGTGATGTGCTGTAGATGGCGTTCGAGGGTAAGGTCAAACACAGGCCAGCATTCTTTGACAAGTGTGCTTTCTTCCAGTGGCTGTGGCCACCAATTTACAGTAAATTAGAGATTTCTGGGGCGGTCCCAATTCCTTTATAAGTTTCAGGCGTACATCATCCTTTACATCTTTTCTGACTTAAGTACTCTTTGGAGAACCTAAGTTTATGTCAATACTAGTTGAAAAATTTTAAACTGAATACATCAGTGGGTTTTCTTTACCAGAAGTGATTTGTGCCCATACCCATTGATCCTTTTTGGAAGTCCCAACACATCATGGTTTACCACATCCCTGTAGCCTGTGGCTGGGCTCAAAACTCAAAATCTATCTTGTCAAAAACTCTGTCCTTGAGCCTTGAGCTAGCTTCCTAAACTTCAGCCATTTGACTTGGCTTTGGTCTGAGACTGGGAACTATACATCTCCAAATGGGGGAAAAATAATAAAAACTTATTCCTTCTGCTTGAACATATTCTACTTTGAGTTCAGAGGGTTTTCACAGAAGAACACACAGTAATCATCATTCGAAAGTACTTTTCTAGCATTGATCTAGGATTTGGACCGGCACTTAGCTCAGGTCTCTAGGCAGGCTAGGCCTGGGGTGTGAACTGAATCCAGCACGCATTTTAGCGTCAGGAAGACATGGCTCTGGGGAACCTNATTCTACTTTGAGTTCAGAGGGTTTTCACAGAAGAACACACAGTAATCATCATCCGAAAGTACTTTTCTAGCATTGATCTAGGATTTGGACCGGCACTTAGCTCAGGTCTCTAGGCAGGCTAGGCCTGGGGTGTGAACTGAATCCAGCACGCATTTTAGTGTCAGGAAGACCTGGCTCTGGGGAACCTGGTGGCTCAGGTCACGATCTTCTGGCTTATGGGTTTGAGCTCCACTTTANGTGAACTGAATCCAGCACGCATTTTAGCGTCAGGAAGACATGGCTCTGGGGAACCTGGTGGCTCAGTCAGTTGAGCATCTGACTTCGGCTCAGGTCACGATCTTCTGGCTTATGGGTTTGAGCTCCACTTTGAGCTCTGTGCTGACAGTTTAGAGCCTGCTTGAGATTCTTCACCCCCGCACTCTGCCCTTCCCCCTTGCTCATCCACCCCCCCAAATAAACATTAGGGGTGCCTGGTGGCTCAGTCATTTAAGCGTCTGACTTTGGCTTAGTTCAGCATCTCATGGTTTATGAGTTCAAGCCCCATGTTGAGCTCTGTGCTGACAGCTGAGTCTGGAGCCTGCTTCGGATTCTCTGTCTCCCTCTCTCCTGTCCCTCCCTTGCTCATGCTCTGTCTCTCTTTCAAAAATAAACATACATTAAAAAAATTAAAAAAAAATTAAAAAACAACAACAAAAAGACCTGCCTCTGCTGTTTTCAGTAACAGCATGTCCTTAGGCAACTTCCCTCTGGATCTCAGCTCTTGCCTGGAGGACAGGGAGATTATGTCTCCCTCGCAGGCTCCACGAAGATTAAATGGAGTAATATAGGGAGGGCGTCCAGNCGAAAGTACTTTTCTAGCATTGATCTAGGATTTGGACCGGCACTTAGCTCAGGTCTCTAGGCAGGCTAGGCCTGGGGTGTGAACTGAATCCAGCACGCATTTTAGCGTCAGGAAGACATGGCTCTGGGGAACCTGGTGGCTCAGTCAGTTGAGCATCTGACTTCGGCTCAGGTCACGATCTTCTGGCTTATGGGTTTGAGCTCCACTTTGAGCTCTGTGCTGACAGTTTAGAGCCTGCTTGAGATTCTTCACCCCCGCACTCTGCCCTTCCCCCTTGCTCATCCACCCCCCCAAATAAACATTAGGGGTGCCTGGTGGCTCAGTCATTTAAGCGTCTGACTTTGGCTTAGTTCAGCATCTCATGGTTTATGAGTTCAAGCCCCATGTTGAGCTCTGTGCTGACAGCTGAGTCTGGAGCCTGCTTCGGATTCTCTGTCTCCCTCTCTCCTGTCCCTCCCTTGCTCATGCTCTGTCTCTCTTTCAAAAATAAACATACATTAAAAAAATTTAAAAAAAATTAAAAAACAACAACAAAAAGACCTGCCTCTGCTGTTTTCAGTAACAGCATGTCCTTAGGCAACTTCCCTCTGGATCTCAGCTCTTGCCTGGAGGACAGGGAGATTATGTCTCCCTCGCAGGCTCCACGAAGATTAAATGGAGTAATATAGGGAGGGCGTCCAGTAAGGCACCAGGACACAGTGGATGCTTAGAAACTGATACCTTCTCTGGGGAGCCTGGGCGGCTCAGTCAGTTGAGTGTCCAACTCTTGGTTTCCCAGCTCAGGTCATGATCCCAGGTTTGTGGGACTGGGCTCCATGCTGAGTGTGGAGCCTGCTTGGGATTCTCTCTTCTGTCTGCCTCCTTCCTCTCTCTAAAATAATTTTTAAAAAAATTGCCAATATGCCTCCTTTTCTCCTCTAAGCTATTTGGAGACCCCAAATCCAGTAATTATCTTCAATTGTAAGAATATTTACCCCATCTTCAATCAGTTGTAACCTCTGATTAGTGAATACTATGATAAAACCACAAAAGGGTTTTTATTGGGTGGACGGTGCCTATGTTTCTTTGATGTCCAGCCCGAAAGGACCACGGAAAGTGATGAACTATGGGGTCTCTCTAACCATCAGTCACGTGAGCCACAACTGTAACTTGTCAAGGGAAAAATCACGTTTTATTATTTCATTCTGTCCTAGGCAGAGCCAGAGAGGGTTTCAAATTTTAGGTCAGTGATTACTCTGGGCTTCACAGCTGTGGTTGTTGGCTATGGGCCAGCAGTTACTTATTGGCAGTTTTGACTGAGGAATACAGGGAGCACCCGGCTGGCTCAGTCAGTGGAGAGTGGGACTCTTGATCTCGGGGGGTCGTGAATTCAAGCCCCACATTGGGTATAGAAAAACCCACACACAACACTAGAGCAGAGGGACGGGGTTTGATAGGAATTAGTTAGCCTCTAGGCCCAGAGTGTATTTCTCTAGCAGTCAGGTTAAAAAAAAAAAAGGGTTAGAAAAATCTAGGAAAGTTAAGATTGGGGGTGTGTGGACTTTATCACAAAGTGGCAAATACCCATAAGAATGGGCGCCACATTGCAACCACTCATTGGAAGTCAGTCCAGTGCAGATTGGGTTCCACAGGTCCAGGTCATGATCGCGTAGTTAATGGGTTTGAGCCCTGCATCAGTCTCTGTGCTGATAGCTCAGAGCCTGGAGCCTGCTTCTGATTCTGTGTCTCCCTCTCTCTCTGCCCCTCCCTTGCTCACACTCTGTGTCTTTCTCTTAAAAATAAAAAAAATTAAAAAATATATATACTGTATTAGAACACTGTTGGAACTTACTTTATGCCTGGAGTTTATGCCTGTGCCACGTGCTAGGGTTGCAACAGTTAAGTTAACTTGGAAAGCTCAGAGTCAACCTGGCGGAGGCCTAGGGATCTGGTTTAGTGGTAAACTTCCACAAACTTCCACTCTGTACTAAACAGAAGTCTCCGGATTAACTTTCAACCCAATCCATTCCTTCCATGCTGTGAGGTCCAGCAGAATTTCCCATAATGGTGGAACTTATTTTTATAATGATGGAACCTTCTGTGTCTGTGGCTACCATCTTCAACAGTGTTGTTCTGGAGAACTAACTATGGAAAGATTCAGGAGTGGCAATGTTCAGCATCTACTTGGGCAGACAATTTCAGTCTTCACTTGAGTAGCATCCTCTGCAGTATTGGACTCCGTTGAACATGTCATCCTTGGAAGTGTCTCTTCTCTAGGTTTCCGGGCCATGATGTTTTTGTGGCTCTTGTCCTACCTTTCTGTTCCTTCTTGGTCTCCCTCCTGGTTCTCCCCTTTCTGCCTGCCTCTCATACAAGGATTTCCTGGGCTTAGTCCTTAGTCTTTTTCTTTTCTGCACAAACCCTCCCTGTGTAATGCTGTCCTAACATTCTCAACATCTCCTGAGGGCTCACTATGTATACAGCATTCTAAGCATTTTGTATGCACAGACTTAATTACCACCACTTGCATAAAATGTAGGTACTATTACTATCCTTATTTTATAGGTGAGGAAACAGAAGCTTAGAATAACTTGGCCAAAGTCACAGCTAATCATGGTGAAGCTGAGACTCAAACACAGATGAGTGACTCAATCGGGACCCGTGTACGTGGTGACCACCTCTTGCTGATGAGTCCTACTTCCTTACCTGCAGTCAAGAACACATTTTTCACCACAGAGTTCTACCTGGATGTCTTAAAGGCATTTCAAATTCAACGTGATCAACAGCGTGAGCTCTTTATCTTCCCACCAATGCTTCTCTTCCACTAGTACTTGTTCTGGTGAGCACCATTCATTAGTCCAGAACCATCTACCAACCCTGGAGGTCACCTTAACCTTCCCTGTCCCTCACTCTGAATCCAGCTGACGCCTCTTGAAATTTGGAAGGCCTCCTCCACCCCCAGTGCCTTGATGGAGGCCTTGTAATTCCTTAGTTGGATTTCTGCAGTAATCTCCTAGCTTCTGCTCCTGTCCCCATCCCGTCCACCCGCCATATTGCCAAGTTACCTTTTAAAAATGCACATCTGTCCATATTATGAAAGATCATCTAACCCCTCCATGAGTGCCTCTTACAAAGCCTTTCATGAGATGATCCCTGTCCGCTCGTTTCTCTATGTTCTCCAGGCTGTACTCGTTATGCAGCTGCATCCGATAATCTGACCTCTGTAACGAGGCCATGGTTGCATCACTAACCCTTGTACGTGCTTGTCCTTTTATCCCAAGTGCTCTTAGGTTCCTTCCTCTCCTACTAAATTCTTACTCCTCTCCTAAGACTTAGCTAAACTTTGTCCTCTTCCGGGAAGCCTCCTCTCACACCTCCACTTATAGCCTGTATCACACCACTCAGCATTTATTTAGGTATTTGTACCCCCCGCCTACTGGGGCCTCCCTTAAAGCAGGGCCTGGCCCTTATTCCATCTTGAATCCTTGGCACCTACTGTGTGCCTAGCACCTAGCAGATGCACTGAACTGAACACAGTGATACCTCTGGGTATTCAGACCCCGAAGCAGAAATCTTACACACCGTAATTCCACTTCTGGCAACAAAGTTGTGTTTAGATCTTGGGAAGGGGCTTTAGACCAAAAAAGTCAATCCACCAGTGGACCATTTGTGAGCTCCCTTCCGAGGCGTTTCATTTGGCACAATTCCAGTAAAAGAAATGAAAATGAGTGTGGCCTCACGCCCTACCTGATGGTGATGATCTGCCCGATGCCCAAGTCCAGGTCATTCAACTGTGCGATAAACACGGCCGCCACTGCCTCGTAGAGCGCAGTCCCGTCCATGTTGATGGTGGCGCCGACGGGCAGCACAAACCTCGTGATCCTCTTGTCCACCCGGTTCTTCTCTTCGGCACAGCGGAAAGTGACGGGCAGTGTGGCCGAACTGGGCGACAAAGGAAGCGGGGGTGCCTGGGGGCTCAGCCGGTTGACCGTCCCACTTTGGCCCAGGTCCTGATCTCACGGCTCATGGGTTCAGGCCCTGCGTCGGGCTCTGTGCGGACAGCTCGGAGCCGGGAGCCTGCTTCAGCTTCTGTGTCTCCCTGTCTCTCTGCCCCTCCCCGATTCACACTCTGTCTCTCTTCCTGTCTCTCTCAAAAATAAACATTAAAAAAAATTAAAAAAGAGAAAGGAACTTACTCCAGCGCTCAATCCTTGCCTGGAGAGATGCTTCTATTCCCCAAACTAAACCAAGAGCCCAAAGCATGCTGGCAGCCTGCAGGTCCAGGAGTGAGGGGGCGCCGTGTCCCCCATTCTATAGGGCCCACCACAACCCCTTTCTGGGCTGCAGGCCACGGCGAGGAAATATCCAGCAGGGCGACATGGCGGGGGGTGTGGGGGGGAATACAGAGGTCCCTCCTGGAGTTAAAGCTAGCCACGGCTCTCAGCCACAGCCAGTAAGAGCTGACAGAGACTTCTTCCAGACACCCCTCCTGCATTTACCTGGAAGAGATCATGAGAGCCGTCAGAAGAGCCTGGGCCATTCCCATGGCGAACCGGAAAGGGTTCTTCCGTACGACTATGAAATAAATCAGCGGGAGAATGACAATGGAGTGGATCGCCAGCCTGGAAACAAGATGGAGAAAAAGCACGTTCATAGATGACACCCCTCCTCCGATTAATCCTTTTTTCCAAACAGCTGTTTTACTCATGATCTATCATTTGATTTTCATTATGACCCAAAAGAAAATGAGAGGGCGGGCAGGGACAGGTGTCTCCATTCCACCAATGGGGATGCGGAGACTCACTTAGAAAAATGAAGTATCTTGTCAGAGTCCGTGGGGAAGCCAGTACTGAATCCACATTTCAGAGCTCACAGAACACTCACATCATGCCGCCAGGCCTTGTGCATGCTACTTGTGCAACAGGTGCTAAAATGTCGTCACCTGCTGCTGCTGAATTCTTACCCCTCCTCTAAGACTCAGCAAAAGGTCCTCCCCCTCCAAGAAGCCTTCCTTCACCCTCCCAGGTTGGGCAGACCCCTTCCTCCTTGGTAGGTCTGTGGCTCTGCACAAACCTCTACCATACGCCCCTATCAGCACCCAGCCCCTCCGTTCCCTGGACCACACTGCTGTCCTGCTGGATGGTGCCCACCATCTAAGAGGCCAGGCAGGGGGTGGTAAGGAGGAAGTCCCTGCTCTCCTCCAGTCACACTTCAGGACTGACCCACCCTCTTTTCTTGGTTAGTCTTGCCTTCCAAAACTATTCCTCGTTTCACACAGAGAAACACAGATTACCCAAAACAGGGGGCTTAAAAAAATGAGACCAAGCCAGCAGATGTCATCAGTTATTCAAAGCTGAAACAATAAGAAAGGATCGTTGTAAACACAGATCCTGAAGGTTCATCTTGACGGTCTTCACATAGAGCCTGTGGCCAAGAGCTATGAGAAGCTGAGTTTTCCTCTAGAAACCAAGGTAGGGCAAGAGAAGAGAAATCAGCAGAACTGTGTTAGGAAATGACTGCTTGGACATAGGCCCTGGCCTTGAGAAGGGTAGACGGCCCTGGTTCTTCCCCACCGGGACCCTGGGATTTGACAGTGGCCCCCACACTGGAGGAGCCCCGGCTGCTGCCTGGCACGGCTGTACTTGTGGTAAACACAGCTGAACTCCCCAGTGCACCTGAGTTCCAACGGGTGAGCTCGCTGCTCATGTTGGGTGTCTGGGGGCCACTGACCTGTGGGAGTCAAATGATGGTATCTACTCATTCCCTTGGTCCATGTTTCTTAATACCTGTGACGAATGCTGCCCCTGCTTGGTATCTGGGGCCACCATGCCTAACTTATCCACCGCACCTCCCCTTAAGGAGCCAAGACTGGGCTGCAGTAAATATGCAAACGACCTGTCCCCTGCTGCCTTCCAGCTCTTACACCGTACCTCCCCGCTGGATGAGTTTCCCAGCATGCTCCCTGACCCTTGGGCGATGCAGGCTGCGGCCCTGGTTCAGGCCCTGCCTGCAGGGCCGGGACCACCCAGCTGTCCGCTCGGACTGGCTCAAATCTTTTTCACCCAGACACTGCCTAATTTCTTTCTTGGGGTTGGGGAACCTGTGGGCTATTCCTACTAGTCTGGTGAGTTTCCATCCTTGAAGCAAATGCCAGGAGAGGCTACCAGTTGGGGTTTGCTCACTCTAAAAAATGATTTTAACACAACTAGTAAAGGCAGCAACGAACCGCGGTCAGGCACTCCTGCCGGCATCCGGCAATTAGGGCAGTGGGACCCTCCTCCAGTGCAGCTGGTCACAGGCTGCCCTCCTCCCCCTGCTCGCTCATCTCTGAACCCCGTATTTCCCTGCGCGGGTGAAGCCCGTCTTAGCTGAAAGGCAGCTTCTCGGTGGCAATCCGCCGGCCCAGAGGTTGCTGCCTCCTCTCCGGAGTCTGCCGTACCCGCTCAGGACGGTGGCCATGTAAAGGCCCAGCTTGCGGAATATCTCCCAGTCTTCCACTTCTATGATCTTGCCGGCAATCAGGAACAAGATGCCAAGCGGCATGTAACTGGAAAGCAAGCACAACAAACAGCCTCCGTTATCTGGTGGCTTCTCGAGGTGGGATCGCCGGGGAGGGCGCGAGCCAGGGCACGTGTGCTCGGCTGAAGGGCGTGCCTGCTGCACAGGAAAGCCAACGTTGCAGCCTCGGGCCCTGGTGGACCACAGGCGCCAGGCGTTAGCACATCTCAGATCCACCTGAGCTACCCTAGATGGGCAGACTGGGCGAGAACGCGCAGGCAAACGGGTTCATATCCCACACCTCGCTCCCAGGACGCGCATCTACTGCTGATGGTCACTTCGGCAGAGCTCATCTTGCTTGACCCTCCGTATGTGGCCCCTGTGCTCTTCCTAGCCTCAGTCATCTTGTTCCCCAGGCGGTGGTGTCCGCCACAGAGCAATACAATTAGCGGTGGAAGTGGTCACAGAGCCCTGTGTGTGCAGCCCTCCTGACGTGCCTTGTGTTGGGTTAAGTATCTAACGTGCATCATTTCCCTTAATGTACTTCTCCCAGCTCTAGGGGCAGATCTTTATTATCCTGTTTCACAGGTGGTGAAGGTGAGGTTCAGCGGTAGGAAGCGGCTGAAGTCACCAAACCCTTTGAGTCACCGTCACTGCCTACATTCTAGAGTACATAATGTTGAACCGACTCTATACACGTGGGGCAGGGTCACCTAGAGAAGGCGGGCTTTTTGGCATCTCTGGGGGCAGGGTGGCGCCACCAGTCTGCTCACCCATGTGTAGTTTTCACCTGGATGTATCAGGGCCCGTGCATTACCAGCTGCAAGAATTTTGAATATCACTCATGCGCTGGGCCTAACAAGGGAATACCTTGTGTTGTGATGTGCAAATAACCCTTTCAAATCTTTAATAAAAGAAAATTTTTTTCTTTCATAGTTTATTGTCAAGTTGGTTTCTATATAACACCCAGTGCTCATCCCAATGTTTATTTATTCTTGAGAGAGAGAGAGAGAGAGACAGAGCATGAGGGGGGCAGGGTCAGAGAGAGGGAGACACAGAGTCTGAAGCAGGCTCCAGGCTCTGAGCTGTCAGCACAGAACACAATGTGGGGCTTGAACCTACAAACTGTGAGATCATGACCTGAGCTGAAGTGGGGCGCTTAACTGACTGAGCCACCCAGGTGCCCCTCAAATCCTTAATTTAAGAATTATTTCTTAGAGGGGTGCCTGGGTGGCTCAGTCAGTTAAGCATCTGACTTAATTTCAGCTCAGGTCATGATCTCACGGTTCTTGAGTTTGAGCCCCATGTGGGGCTCTGTGCTGACAGCATGGAGCCTGCTTGAGATTCTCTCTCTACTCTAGCCCCCTTCCCCACCCCCCTCTCTCTCAAAATAAATACATTTAAAAAAAAAAAGTTATTTCAGGGCACCTCGGTGACTCAGTCGGTTAAGCGTCCAACTGCAGCTTAGGTCATGATCTCATGGTTTGTGGGTTTGAGCCCCATGTCGGGATCTGTAATGACAGCTCAGAGCCTGGAGGGTGATTCTGTGTGTCTCTCTCTCTGCCCCTCCCATGCTCATGCTCTCTGTCTCTCAATAATAAATAAATGTTTAAAAAAACATTAAAAAAGTGATTTCTTAGACAAATGCTGGCTGGGTATAAAATGACAAGGGCTTTGGTAGAAAAGACAACAGCTAAAACCCAGATTCCTGCCAGTGAACGAACTCCTAAGGAATACGCACAATCACTGAATCCTCCCGTGTCTTCCTACTCTGTGTTTGCTCTTCCTGGGCTTCTTTACTCCCATTTTGAGGGGACAACTGTCAGGAGAGGCAGGCTGGCACAAACGGGCATCTGCTCACCACATAATGATCTGGACGATTTTCATGGTTGCATCGCTCAGAGCATTGAAGAAATCCACCAGAATCTGTCCTTTTTCGCCCATTTTCCCAATGACAAGTCCGAAGACGAGGCAGAAGACGATCAAGCCCAGGACGTTGATGCCGTCCGAATACGTGCCGACGATTTTGTATTCCTTCGTTTTGTTCTGTGGATCAGAACCAAGAACATGTATGGGTTCATGGTTATAATACTGTTGGCAGCAGAGGCCCCGAAATGGGAAGATCCAACAGCCACACCTACAAAACTAATAATCCACCAGTCTGAGGCCACCGTACCCGCGGACCAAAAAACAAACAACAAAACCTCAAACCACCTATGATGTATCAAGTTTTTAATGCCTCCACCAACTTTAAAGTGGTTTTTTTTTCTTGTTCCCTCTCAAAAAATCCAACCTTGAAGATTTCTTTTGAAGATGGCTTATTCTGGGATGTCTTACAGTTTTAGTAAGAACTGTGGATTCGAGGTGCTTTTCAGGGTTATCTTAACTACTAGCTACATTTGGAGTCTGTGTGAAAAACAGGAATTAATCATGCAGGAGCTGCAAAATATTTGCCAGGGTGAACATTTTTAGGACACTGGACTTTCTGTTGCATCCTGATAGTAAAATACAGGAGCATTCTTCACTGCCTCTGGTCCTGGGTGACCAGGATAGTAGAGAGATAAATATTAACCAAATAGCAGCTACTCTGAACCATTTCGTTACCTTACGCTGAGTAATAACAGCACGAGATACGCTGAGGCACCACCTCCGCTGAGTGGTGTAGCAGGAGATTTTATGGAGATTTCATGGGGAGATAACATGGCCCAGTGCTGCAAGCCAGGTTTACATGGCTGATACGTTACCGGGGCGCCAACCATTTTTTACGCTCAAACTCCTATTTACTGAGTGGCCAGCGTGTGCTGACTGCTCTGGTGACACAGAAGTCTTAAAATACAGCTGGCGAGACAAGATTAACTGTGAGAAGAGCAAACCAGTGATAGCAAGATGGTGTGTAATGAACTGCACGGCGAAGCCACAAGTTACAGGCCTCATGCGGAGACTGACTGGGGGTTAGAGAAAGCTAAGCCTGACGGGTAAGTAGGGGCAGCCAGGAGATGAAGGCCAATACCAGAAACGCGGTGTGAGCAGAGGCCAAAGTCCTCAGGCCCCAGGCCGCTGCGCCCTGCCTGGAGAATTCCTACTCAAACTAATTGAAGCCTCCGCGCTGAATGCGCCCGAGCAAGTACCCTGTTCTTCCCTACGGCAGTACTCCTCAGTCGTCACAGGCGGGCACAGGCCACGTCCGTCTTTGTTCCACTGTCCCCCCACTGCCCGGCAGGGCCTGGCTCCTGTGGAGTGCTTTAGGGGCGTGTGCGGAGCCACGTGGGCAGGCAGGAATGGGGAGTACCTGAGGCGGGTCTGGAGGGGAAAGAGGAAAGGCCACTGGGAAGGGAGCCGGGAAACCGGCGGGGAGCCCAGCCGTGATGGGCCACGGAGCCAACCGGGGTTCCATCGAATTTGAACTCCTAAGTCTACCAAACATTTAGTTTTCCCTAAATCGTTCCCTTCTGTGTGGAGGCAGAGAACCTTCAGCAGAGACGTTCTCTAGGACGACAGATGGGCTGCTCGAGGCCCACACAGTCTTGTCTCCAAGGCCGAAAGGCCAGCAGCTCTCAAAGCCCGTGGATTTTATGGACGAGGGGATGGCATTCCTCTGTCCCTGGCGGCACCGGTGTGCCCGCTGCAGGAGTGCCGATGCCCTCCGTCCTGGAGGGCGGCTCCAGCCCCTCCGAGCTGCGCTGCGTGACGTACAGGGCCTGTTCCACCTGGCCCGTCCCGAGCGAAAAACTCCGGACCCTGAACCACGTCTGGGCAGAGAGTTTCAGAGAAGCAAGGAGGCCCGCATTCCATACTGAGGTGGTCTTGCAACTCTAGAGCAAGAGGTGCCCACCTCAATTCAACGGAGCGGCGGCCATCACAGAGCCAACGGGGCTCGTCCTCTCCTTGCGCGGCCCAGCCGCTTCTCACAACGCTTGCTGGTTACGTTTTACAGGGCGGCCAGCCACCAACAGAGTTAGCAAATGCTGAATCCCTGTGCCCAGGGGAAATACGGGGTCAGGTTCTGGGGGACCAGGGTCCACAACATTTTCATCAAATAACCCAGCATATGACCCTGCTTTAGGTGTGTTTCTGTTCAAAAATATTTGATGTGTATTACTGAGTGATTAACACTGAACTCCCAACCGACACACTCAGCCTGAACGAAGCTGATCTAATAGACGTATATTTTCCACACTGGACACTACAGCCGTCCTGCCCTGAGAACCACAGACAACACCAGCATTATAATTGGGGGACGTTTTACACAGTAAAATCACCATAAAAAAGCACAGAAACATGAAGAGTGTGGCATAAACATGCTACTAAAAGGACACTTATTTACAATAAGAGCTGAAACAAGAAGGCACAGCTTGGGGAGCCTGGATGGCTCCGTTGGTAGAGGATGTGACTCTTGATTTCAGGGTTGTGAGTTCAAGCCCCACAGTGGGCGTGGAGCCTACTTAAAAAAAATACAAGAGGAGGAGGAGGCAGGGCTTAGCCTTGTCCAGCCGGAGGGGCATGTGTGCCATGGGCGACTTAAACTTTTCACCGCTGTGTGTGTCTGCAAGTGAGAGCATAGTGTTGATTCGGGATCTGCAAACACGTTTTAGCGAGTAGATGACGTTGCAGGTAATGAGGACCAACTGTATTTCTGTCTCCTGCTTGCTTGTGACTCAGCCCCTTCCTAGCGGGGAAGGGGGGGCAACAAGGTACCTTGGAAATGGCAGCTGTCATGATGGCTGTGACAGATGGCTGCGTCACGTTCATCGCGGGCTCACTGGGGGTACTCACTTCTTCACGCTTGGTTTTATACTGCACGTTGGAGGGAAGAAAAAGACCAGACAAATAAGAATTTTTCAAGCACCTGAGTTTAAACCATGGGAATATGTGACTTTGGCTTATGGAGTGCCACCAAAGGGTTTTGCCTCTGTCACCTCTCTTGGTTACATATTTTGACAGTACCTCCCATGAGGCTTAGGAAGCAAAAGTGAGACCATGAAATCCAAACCCTGATTCCCAGAGCCACCACTCAGTGATGTCAGAATGTTCTCTCTCATAGTAAAGGACAGATTAACAGAGCAGTAATGGGAAAGAAGGTATAGGGTTTTTTTTTTTAATGTTTATTTTTGAGAGAGACAGAGCATGAGTGGGGAGGGTCAGAGAGAGAGAGCGAGGGAGACACAGAATGTGAAGCAGGCTCCAGGCTCTGAGCTGTTAGCACAGAGCCCGACATGGGGCTCGAACCCCAGACTGTGAGATCATGACCTGAGCTGAAGTCAGATGCTTAACCGACTCAGCCACCCAGGTGCCCCGGAAGTACCGGTTTTATTTGGAGATGCTGCTTTAACAGATAGACTCTGTAGGGATCCTAGCAATCATTCTGTTTCTATTTGTTTATTCGTTATTTTTAACCAGGGAGAAACACCTCACTACTTGGATAACTGTAGTCACCCTGACTTCAATAAGCATCAAGAAATATATGGTTGTTCCAAAATCAACAGTCACTTGAGAGCTAGTGCAGGAGTGAGATTTCTGTTGAATCCCCTTCCTTCAGCTGTTTGGTTCTGCAAGCCTTCAGCAGAGAGGTTTAAGAAAGAGCTGGTATCCCATGACGCCAGGCATAAATGTCACTCCTTCGAGGCTCTGCCACCATCACGAAGCTCACAAATGACCACTGTGGCTGCACCGCAAAGGCACCCTTGAAATAGAGGTGGTTCTGTGCCTCTTGGAAGTCGGCAGGGAGCAACTTAACTGCCATTTTGTTGGTACACACAGCGGTCTCTGTTCATGTAATTTATGTAAATGAATTCAGCAGTTTCTGATAGACTCATCTGTCTTAAGTGCACAGATAAACAAGAGAGAAGGGCTGTAAGGAAATGGGAGTGAAGAGATTGTTCAACTGTCCTAGAGACAAAAATCCTGGCTTTGTTATGTCGCCGGGGAGCGGGAGGGTCGGCAACGAATGCATAATGATTAAGGAAAAGACCGAATACTGGGGACACCGGCCACCCGACCAGCCATGAGGGTGAGATCCTGCCCTCCCAACAGGAGGGAGAAAGGGACAGCGAGACGAAGGGTTATTTTTTCAGTGCCTGCATCTGCAGACAGTCTCAGCTTCTCCACAAACCCCACCTGGTTCTCCAAAAAACAGGCACAAGAGCCCACATTTTTAAACAGTCTTTGTTGGACGGGTTCCTGGTGGCTTCACTGGAGCCCTCTTGGGGACAAAGAAGTGTCACGGAAAAGGGGTGGGGTCAGTAACAACGGGACTTCTCTGGGACCTAAGGCCCAAAGCACCTGCTATTTGCTTTGCATTCACATTTGAGGGTGTGTTTCTACCATTTTTGATGGGCTCATCCCACTCCCTGGGTCACAGGAGGGAACAACAGTCCTAACCGCCGAAGCAAGAGTGGAGCCGATCTGAAGGCAGAAATCACTGTTCTCACTCACCTGCTGGAAACAGGCGTGGACAAGGTTCTCTGGGAACATATTCCTGTTGGAGACATGAAAAGCAGTGTCGCATTAAGGCAGAAGTGTTTTGTTTCTGTCACACCCAATACACGGGTGGACATGAGTGGAACACGGAGTACGTACTCTGGTTCCTCTTCTGGTTTCTCCTTTGCAAAACACTTCCTTGTATTAAGATTTTTTCCCCCTGTTGAGCTTCAACCAAGTCTCGAAAGCGCTCTTACACAACCGTCACTCAGCTGATTCACCGAGTAACGGGTCCACCCACTGTCCTCAGTGAAACGATGCACTGGCAGGCGGACGCTCACAGTTAAGAGACTCCTTTAATATTCTGTACGTATCTTTTCACTGACGAGAGAGTATGCCTACTGAGAGCCAGCGGCGTCCGCTCCCAAATTCTTTATGCCAACTGAGAACATCAGCATCATGACTGAATTAAAAATGATGTGAGTCAGTGAAAGGGGAGTGTGAGATGGAAGGTGTGGTTTGTCATCAAAACGAAACTCAGTGCTTGGAAACTCAACTGAACCAGTGCCTAAGATTTCCGTGGGCTGATTAGGACTGGAAAGTCCACAGAAATGGAAAGAAAAAACTGGCAGGAAGTGGCATTCAGCTTGCTTTATGGTTTCTAAGGGGTTTGCTGCTCTCTTCGTGAAAAGTGAACCTGGAAATCGTACGTGATGCCTTTATCAGTGCAGTAGGTGCAAGAAAAATATACGGAGTCACAATCACCAGACACACTGAAAGAAAAGATTCTGGCCCTACCTCAAACACTGGCAAAGAAACACGTTTAAATTTTGTGTCGACAAAATATGTAATGCGCATCTGTGTCATTTTTAAGGATTCTCTGCTCTACCTGCTATCTTCAAAGTAACCAACCAATTCCCAGACCTGATTGCTTTTGAGAAGAGGCCTTCTCCTGTGCAATTAAAAAATGTATTTCTTCAAGTATGCTTCAGAACTGACCCCCCAACCCAGCCCAGACAGAATCTTGGTGCAACAAGTGTGTTTTCTGCTTCTCTGTCTGTCCTAAATCCTGACAGAGGAGCCCGTTTTCCCATCCTCCCTTGGAACCATGGCTTGGCAGGCAGGACTGGCTGTGTCATTTCAGGGTCCTGGGCAAAATGAAAACATGCAATGATTCAAAAACTATCAGCAATTTCAAGACAGCGACAGCATTGCATTAAAGCAAGCATGTGGTCCTCTGTGACCACAGTATCACAGGCAGCATGCCCGGGGGCTGCCCCACTGGCCAAACACTCACCGGATCAGATCCAACATGGCGTCCACCGTACTGACTTCAGGGCTGCTTCCTGTCCTGTCAATCTCATCCACTTTCTGGGTCACGCCAGGCTTGATGCTCACCACCAGCACGATGCCTGCGGCCGAGGAGAGCACCACAGAGCATTAGGAACCTTCCAGAACACCTGGTACCCGTGGCGTACCCTTCTTAGAGCCAGTAGGCATGGTGGCACCAGATAAACCTGGAAGGCAGGCTCCAGGGTCCAGCCGAAATGCTGAGCCTCAGCTGGGACCTTGGGGGCAGACTTGATTATTTTTCTACTTCAATGAACCAGAAGGAACTCTTCTCATGGTTTTTGTTCTTGTTTTTTTAAAATTTAAACGAAGAGGTTGCATTCCAGAATTGGTTCTGGAGACCCTTGCTGATGAGAATATTCTATTTTCTTTTCTTTAGTTTATGAGATCAGCCGAGCCAGGGGTTGGGGTGAGGGTGATTCATTTTCCAACTCAGTTCATTTTCAACCCACTCAATATTTTATGTAACTTTTATCCCCAGATGCCGGTTATTTTCCCGAGGCTCATACAAAACAAGCCTTATCTTCCTTCCATACCACAAGCCTTCAGATATCCGGAAGGCTGCTGTGTAATCCAAAAAAGGGTCAGGGTTAGGAAAAATATGGTTCCCTGTGACTCTCGGGGTGGAGAGGACAGACAGGTGTTACAGGGAGAGACGGTTCTTGCTGTAAGGAACTATCTAAATGAGGAGCATCTGAGGGCACCATTATGGCCCCTGGAGGTAATGGGTTCTTGTCCTTTGACGTGTCCAAGCAGAGGTGGGAGGCTGGCGCACAGACCAAGGCGTCAGAGACTGCTTGACTGCAGGGGGAGAAGAAGCAAGTCTCCGTGTCCTTTATCGGTCCCCCCAAGGGAAATGCCAGTCCACGGCGGGCAGGGTGTCGGGACCAGAGCAGGTCTGATCTGCAGGTGGGAGGAGTCGGCAGGGCAGTCCGAGGACAAGGTGGGTGTGGTCCCCTCTTCCCTCTCAGTGTGGCAGGAGAGGCGCACCTGCTTTCCCCTTCATGCCTGCTTCCCTCAGGAACCTCATGAGGAGTGCGGCTTTGGTGTCAGACAGGGCTGAGGCCCCCCAGGTGCCCTGCCTACCAGCACTACACCCCGCCGCATCCAACCATCTGTTAACGCGGAGCGGCAGGCTCACGCCGGCTGCAACATCTGAGTACGTTCCAGTCCTCTCTCCCCACGCGGGGCAGCCTTCTTGAAACATCAGGTCACAAAGGGTGGACCACAACACTCTCTTCACAAAAGAATGCCAACGGTACAGGAGCAGCCTCTATTCCCTTTTTAGAACTTTCTCCCTTTTTAAGTGGAATTTATACTTGGCAAGTTGCTGTGAGCTCTCAGTACCATGTGAAATTTGAGATGCACTGAACTGCTATCTTTTTGGAAATATTTCATAATTAGACTCAACTCTACTATGATAGAAGCTCTTGGCTTCACTTCCTTCTAATAAAGGCACAGAACTATCACCCTCTGTTTCTTCCTAGGGACGTTAATAAGCAGCACCCTGGCTGAACTTGGGTCACTATTATATTTTCTTCATAGAAAAGGTGTTGTGTAGACTTGAAGCCCAAAAGTTTCCTTGTACTTTGACAATAGGACTTTCTGATTTAAAAAAAAGTGCATTAAAAAAAAAAAGCTCAACTACTTTTAAAGGAAGAGTCACAATTATACAGAAGAGTAAGGAATCAGAAATAGATTTTACCTAGAATCACAGCAATGATCGTGGTACAGAAATAATAGACAACAGCGCGTAGACCAATTTTCCCAGATACGCTGGAATCCAGGGCGGCAACACCTGCGAGGGGGGAGAACTTAAATTACATTTTTGTTTAATTTTTAATTTTATTTGAGAGAGAGAGAGAAAGAAAGAGAGAGAGTAGAAGAAGGGCAGAGTTTGACATGGGGCTCGATCCCACGACCCTGGGATCATGACCTGAGCCAAAGTCAAGAGTTGGACACTCAACTGACTAAGCCACACAGGTGCCCCAAATTCCACTAATTTTTCAAAGATTGGCTTCCAGGACTGGTGGGCATTCAATCCTCCAGGTGTGAAAGGAAGAGCCGAGAGCTGGCCTCTAACATCTGCTAGGCCCATCTCGGATGTGTGTCTGGATGAGATACAATGGGCAAAGGAAGGGCTTAAAAACTGCCAACACGGAAAGGAGACGGAAGAGGGGTGAGGTGCAGGCTCCCCTTCCCGATAATCCCGCCACCTCAGCCTGTGGCCAGAGGCTCTTGGGGCTGGTCATGAGACAGAAGGCGTTCCCCTCCTGCATCTGCTCTGAGAACTTCTTCAAGGATTGTATGTCACATCACTTCACAGCTTCAGGATAAACCACTTCCAGAATTCAGTATCCAGAAAAAAGTTTATCTTGAGGAATGGAGAGAGTTCTTTCATCACGTGATGAACACTGTGAAACTCATGATTGTTTCCCTTTCTGCCTTTTCCGTCAGGAAGCTTAGAGTCAACCAAAAAGATAACTTTTAAAAGAAATGTTTATTTTTTAGAGAGAGAGTGGGGAAGGGGATCTGAAGTGGGCTCTGTGCTGACAGCAGAGAGCCCAATGTGGGACTTGAACTCATGAACCACAAGATCATGACCTGAGCCAAAGTTGGACGCCTAATCAACTAAGCCACGCAGGCGCCCAAGAAAACTTTTATGTGTGACTATGAAAGTAATGATACATGTTTATTAGAATAATCTGAAAAAAGGAATATAAAAATCACTCCATTCCATCTGTCATAGCTGATATTCTGATGAATTTTCTGTCAATATTTTTTCTTTTTCTGTAAACATAGCTAAGAGAATTCTATAGTTTTTAATCCTCTCTTCTTAATACTGCATTATAAGCATTTTCTTATTATAGATTCCTCTGGGGGAATTTTAATGTCCACATAATCTTCTGTCTTGTGACTGTACTACAATGTATTTAATCATCCACTTACTGCCGGGGCTTCAAGATAGTCAGGGCCAACTTCAATACTAAATCACAGTAATTTCCTTATTTATCCTGGCCAGTACATTTTCTTCTTCTTTTCAAGATTTTCAAACTGCTTCTAGGTTAACCACCTTATTGTGTACGGCTCTGATGGTGAGACAACTTAAAACATCCACTTTAAATAGGATATAAAAAATTTTTTCCAATTTTTAAATTTCCAATTTAAGAGACTTAGGGCCCCACTGTTAGCTGTATGTAGTCTCAAATGGTGTTGGATGGCCATAAAGTGACTGGATGTCATCCGGAAGTGAAAGGGCTGTCTAGAATGCCAATCACAGCTGTGGAAGAGGTGGCACACATCCCTCTTGCTAGAAACCCCTGCCCTTCACTGAAGATGCTCCTATAAATGGAGCCAAATGATGCAGCTGACTGGATAGCTCCTACGTGGAAGACCGTAAGTGGTGAGGCAACCAGACCATCCTTCAGCACGCCGTCAGTGGAAGGTTTCAGAGCACCTGGGTGGCTCAGTCGGTTGAGGGTCCACCTTTGGCTCAGGTCATGATCTCATGGTCTTTGAGTTCAAGCCCCACGTTGGGCTCCATGCTGACAGCTCAGAGCCTGGGGCCTGCTTCAGAATCTGGGTCTCCTCTCTCTGTCCCTCCCCCACTCATGCTCTGTCTTTTTCTCTCAAAAATGATAAACATTGAAAAGGGAAGGTTTTAGACTCTACCCTGCCCTATTTCCAAAACGAGAATCCCACTGTGAATCAATCATCACAGAAAATGACTTCTTGAATCTTCAACATGTGTGACCTGTCCCGTAACTGTCAGCAAAGCCTGAAGTGCAGGGTGGTGGGGAAAATGAGGTTGTCGTGAGGCAGACACCAAGGGAAAAGCTGGTGGGTTACAGCACGTGCAGGTGGCTTTTGTTTTCACTCCTCACACTAAAGGCTTACCTGTTGTTTTTCAAGTGGGAGATTATGCTTCTCACATATAATTGTACATAATCGATGTACAGGACCGATCTGGAAGGAAGCTCATCAGCACCAGGATGACAGAACAAATCAGCTCTCACTGCAAACACTCCTCTGGCTGCTCTTCCGGAAGCTAGTATTTTGAGAGAAGGAATTCTGGCCAACTTAGCGACCACCTAAGATGCAGTAAGGGCCCATTCACCAAGCCCTGGGACAAGACTGTGTCATTCCCATGTGACGCGCATACCGCAACAGATACATTCTAGAATAACCCTGATGCTAGACCCTGTTCTCTCTCTGGGGGAAAAATGCACTTCGGTGCTGAGAAGACTTTCTTCTCCTCGTCGTAAGACAATGAGAAATAATGATGCTGAGAGAAATAACAGGAACAAGAAAAAATCAAGATACACTGAAGGCCACAATTTAGAAATGAATGAACTATTTCCTATTTCGCTTCAGTCTCTTAAAAAAAAAAAGAACAGACAATAATGCAAACGTGTAAGTTTGCTAAGTATATTATATGAATATAAAAATGTGCTTGAATATTCCATCTTAGAACTCTGCATTATTTTCATAATCAAATTAATTATTTATACCAATAATGGTTGATTTTAAAAAACAAAAGAGGGGCGCCCTGGTGGCTCAGTTGGTTGAGCGTCCGACTTCAGCTCAGGCCATGATCTCACGGTTTGTGAGTTTGGGCGTCGCGTCGGGCTCTGTGCTGACATCTAGCTCAAAGCCTGGAGCTGCTTCAGATTCTGTGTCTCCCTCTCTCACTGCTTCTCCCCCACTCATGCTCTTTCTCAAAAATAAATAAACATTAAAAAAATAAATAAAATTGGGGTGCCTGGGTGGCTCAGTCAGTTAAGCGTCCAACTTAAGCTCAGGTCATGATCTCACGGCTCATGGGTTCAAGCCCCCTGTCGGGCTCTGTGCTGACAGCTCAGAGCCTGGAGCCTGTCTTTGGATTCTGTGTCTCCCTCTCTCTGACCCTCCTCTGCTCACCCTCTCTTTCAGAAATAAATAAAAAACATTAAAAAAAATAAAAAACAAAAGAAAATCACCAATTCCACAAAATCCCCCTAACGTGTATAAGCCCATGGAACCCTGGCTCAAGTGAGGATGTATTTTCAGATGTCCTGCCTCGAGTCAATGTCTAATTTCAGTGGCTCCCAGCCCCAAAGGTGCTGACAAGCGACAGGCTCGCAGGGCAGCTGCAGAACTGTTCTGGGCTATGTTTTCTGTGCTCTCTTCAGGTTTTCTTCCAGCAGTGAAACAAATTAAATCTATGTAGGTAATTGTTTCCAGCATATGTTAATATGTCTTAATTTGTCTTAATGATTTGGCCATGGCTGGTGCCTCTGCTTCTATTCCAGGACCCAGCTGGCAATAAAAGGCTTCATAATAATGAGATTCTTGGTGGGAATATCTTAAACAAATACATCCCCTAAAGCAGTCAGCCAGCTCCTCTCTGCTGGAGTACAGCAACTGTATTGTAGTTACTTTCAGGAAGGGCTGGCTCTACTTCCCACTTGTCAAATCTACCTCAGTCCTACAATTCTGCAGGATAGATCAGAGATGTACTTGAGGGGCACCTGGGGGGCTCAGTTGGTTAAGCATCCAGCTTCAGCTCAGGTCATGATCTCACAGTTTGTGGGTTCGAGCCCCACGTCGGGCTCTGTGCTGACAGCTCAGAGCCTGGAGCTGCTTTGGAGTCTGGGTCTCCCTCTCTCTGCCCCTGCCCCACTCACGCTCTGTCTCTCTCGAAAAAAACCCAAAAAACACACATTAAAAAAATGTATTTCAACTAACAACTGTACTCCTCTAATTGAATATGGAAAGCCTGTCTGGATGGTGTACACACCTCACCTTCTAGTAACAGCAATGATGCGGAGAATAATTCTAATGAACATGATGGTGACCATACACACCGCAATGACTGCATGTGGAAAGTGTCACCTCCTTTATCCCTCACTGTTCCGTGGTGACGCTGGGATCCCAACCCAGATCTGACCCCACAGGCCATATTCTTAACCACTGTCTCACACGGGCTCTGTCTGCATGCTGTGAGATTACAGTCAAGGGCTGCCTCACAGAGCTGGGATAGTGAAAGTGCTTCCTTCTGTGGTTCTGTTGCGGAGACCACGGGCTACTTGTGGCTAACGAGCACTTGGGATGTGGCTAGTGTGTGGGCGCCTGGGGGCTCAGTCGGTTAAGCATCTGACCTCGGCTCAGGTCATGATCTCATGGTTCGTGGGTTCGAGCCCCACGCCGGGCTCTGTGCTTGACAGCTCAGACCCTGGAGCCTGTTTCACATTCTACGTCTCCCTCTCTCTCTGTCCCTCCCCCTGCTTGTGCTCTCTCTCTCTAAAATGAACACTAAAAAAAAAATTTAAGAAAAAGGAACGTGGCTAGCGTGACTGAGGAACTGAATTTTCATTTTGCTTCATTGTAATTAATGTAAGTAGCAGCACGTGGCTAACGGCTGCCCCACCACACAGCACGCTCACCAGAGTGTCCAGGACTTAGTGGGTGCTCAGGAACGCTGAACGAACAAACCCAAGCTGCACTCCGTTACAAGCTTCAGGACAGCCTCTCTCCTGGCTGGCACGGGGCCAGGGGAGAGATGCCGGTGAGCCATCATCTCAGGCTGTGTTCCCATCATTGCACCAACCGTGTGGCCTCAGGCTCTGCAGCCCCAGTGCATTAAACAAGGTGGCCAAAGAATTCCATATTAGAGGGGGNCCGCGTCAGGCTCTGTGCTGACAGCGTAGAGCCTCCTTGGGATTCTCTCTCTCCCTCTCTCTCTGCCCCTCCCTTGCTCAGGCTTTCTTTCTTTATCTCAAAATAAATAAATAAAACTTAAAAAAAAAAAAAAAGAAATTTGTATTTGATGCTTTCCCTGTGACAGAAAGAATTGCATCTTTTTACAGGTAGTCAGAGCGAGCCCATTTCAGAGATCCGCCCTGTGGCAGTGATTGGGACTCGGCAGGTAGTCTCCTTAGAAACCACTTGGCAATTTGGTTCGGTTCCCAGGGAGACCAAGAATGCTTTTTCATACATGACACACCTTCATGTGAGAAGGTATCTAGTACCTTGTTTCTCTGCCTATCTTTCCCCCTCATCATTGTGCGCGCTTCCTGCCCCTCCCCCAACATTTTAGACACCTTTCCCCATGACGTTGTAATACTATGGAAGACTGTACGTGTTTAGGTACTAAATGTATACATGTGCTTTTTGCACAAAAAGAGTACGTTTCTCCCCCTTATCCCAAAGAGCCAGGCTTTGCTGCCTTGGGAGCACTTCTGCTCCTGTTGAGGACAGGTGGTCTGGCTCAAGGGAGGTCACAGAATGGCACCTTACTCCAGATGTTAGACTCTGGACACAGCATCGCTCCCCCGGCACGCCAGCCTCATTTCAAGTGCTCCCTGGCCACGTGTAGCTCGTGGCTACTGCAATGGACGGCACAAACAGAGAACGTTTCTACCGCTGCAGAGGTTCTGGGAGGCAGCGCTGGTCTAGAATTTTGTGGCACATGCATAAGAGCCAGCATGACACAGTGGTTAAGAATATGGTCCCATCACTTACTGGGGGACAGGTCAAATGGCATGTGCACTTTCATCCCAAACAGGTGGGAGATCACTGTATCCTGGGGCTTCACTCTCAATAGCCACCTTGATCCCTTTCAGGCCATGCCTCATGCCTGGTGAAGCCTGGCTACCTCTCTCTGTGGCCCATTCCCAGATCCTGTCTCTTCTGGGAGCGGCCATCTGCCTTCTGGGAACTGACGGGTGAGAGGTGACTGCACACGAACACATCACAAGGCAGGTGTGATGGGGTCTGTATGGAAACCAGAGGTAAGGGTTTAAAAATCTTTATAGTAATTGCATGGTGATTTTATGATTATGGAATATAAGCACAAAAAGTAGGGCTAGCATTTTGTTTTTTATATCTTTCCTCATAACTCATCTTTAGCATACCTACAAAGCTTTGTAGCATAAGCTACAAAGGTTACTGATCTGTGACAGACTGGAAATTAAAAAAAAAAAGGATCCCTCCCATCTATTTAAGAAACTGGATGCTTTACATGAGAAGATGCTCAACATCATTCATCATCAGGGAAATATAAATCAAAACCACACTGAGATACCACCTCACACCTGTCTGAATGGCTAACATTAACAACTCAGGCAACAACAGACGTTGGTGAGGATTCAGAGAAAGAAGATCTCTTTGGCACTGCTGGTGGGAATGCAAACTGGGGCAGCCGCTCTGGAAAAGAGTATGGAGGTTCCTCAAAAAGTTAAAAGTAGAACTCCACTACGACCCAGCAATTGCACTTCTAGGTATTTATACAAAGGATACAAAAATGCTGATTCGAAGGGGCACATGCACCCCAATGTTTTTCAAGAGCCCAAATGTCCATCAACGGATAAATGGACAAAGAAGATGTGGTGTAAATACACAATGGAATATTACTCGGCAATCAAAAAGAATGAAATCTTGCCATTTGCAGCTATGTGGATGGAACTAGAGTGTAGTATGCTAAGCAAAATTAATTAGAGAAAGACAAATATCATATGACTTCACTCGTATGTGGAACTTAAGATACAAAACAGATGAACTTAAGGGAAGGGAAGGAAAAATAAGATAAAAACAGAGAGGGACGCAAAGCCTAAGAGACTCTTAAATACAGAGAACAAACTGAGGGCTGCTGGAGGGAGGTGGGTGGGGGGATGGGCTAAATGGGTGATGGGCACTGAGGAGGCCACTCGCTGGGATGCGCACTGGGTGTTATTATGTAAGTGATAGGGAACTAAATGCCACTGCTGAAATCATTATTACACTATGTATTAAGTAAATTGGATTGAAAAAAAATAGACACTGGATGCTTTGCAAAGTGCCGGTGCAGAGGATGGGCACGTGGGGTTCTGCAGGAGACAAGTTGTCCCCAGGCTGAGGTGACGTGGCAGATAACCACATCTGATCTGGGCAGAAAAAGATGAGCAGGATTCAGACAAAGATTCTTTGCTTGACTGTACTTTAGTTGGGCCCCGGAACCTTCTCCTAGGCCCGCCTGTGTCCTTCTTGCGAAATCCAGGTTTAGCAAGAACTTTGCTAAGTTAGTTTTACCAGAACCGCCACCCTCTACATCTGATCAGTTTCTCTATCTTCCACTGTCCCCCAGGTGACATCTGGGGACCCTGGCCTGTCTCAGGGGCACCTGGGTGGCTCAGTCAGTTGAGCGTCTGGCTTTGGTTCAGGTAGTGATCTCACAGTCTGTGAGTTTGACCACCATTGACAGCTTAGAGCCCCGAGCCTGCTTCAGATTCTGTGTTTCCCTCTCTCTCTGCTCCTCCCCCACTCAAGCTCTCTCTCTCTCTCTCAAAAATGAATAAATGTTAAAAAAAAAAATTAAAAAAAGGATCCTGTTGGTTCAGTTTGGCCGGAACCCTCTAGTACTCCTGATGTTCCCTCTTAGTGATTTTTCCACCCACGGACCCCCCATCCTGCTCCTTGGCGATCGATTCCCACTTGCGATGCCGTATTCAGAGTGGAGCCCCATCTCTCCCCGCCCACTGCAAAATCCCCCCGCGTGGTGCCCACACCCGCCGTGACGGTCCTGAATAGAGTCTGCCTTACCACCTTTCACAAGCGGTAACCTGCTAAACATTGATTGAGTTTTGAATTTTTAACACTGCATTTTTATTTCCTTAACAAGTCCCGTTTCCAGTGAGCCCACGCTGGTCTTTTCAAACAAGGGACTGTTTGGAGGCTGGGCTGTGGCCTAGAAACAGGGATACTATCCATGGTTGTCCTTGGAAGTCAGGGGGACCTGCTAGCTCTTCATTTTAAGAAAGCACACTTGCTTTTTACCTTGGGAGGAGGCTCTGATGAGCTGGGGATCCTGGCTCCTGGCCAGAGCTGTAATAATCTTTTAGAACCTTTTATAGAAACACTACAAAGGAAGCAGTCGCAGTGGGCTAAACAATAGCACGTTTTAAAAATAAACACCCAAGGGCAAAAGCCTCCTGCGCGAGCTCACTGATGAAGCTACCACCCACTGGGGAACAAAGTTTTCCGGACAGTCTCTCTCCACCTTGTCATTAAGGTGTCAAAATTAACTCCAATACTGGAAGGTGTTTTTGGTCTGGCATTTGTGGGCACTTCACGATCAGGAATGGAGACGAGACCCAGCGAACTCACTGCTGCGTGGGAGTTAAACCCTTTCATGCAGAGGACTCCTGTCCCTCCGTCACGAGCATGAACAAGCACGGGCTCAAATCCCAGCCTTCTCTGCCCAGACTTCTGTTTCTCCATCTATAAAAATGCAGGTTTTCGATGCCTCTACCTCCAGCAGGGTAACTGGGAGCAGCACGTGGAGAACCTCACCTTGCACAGCTGCTGTGAAGACTAGAGACAGTGTGGACAACACACCTGGGACACCGCCCACAACTCGGTTTGCACTCGGCAGACAGCCTCCATTATTACTAAATGACAGGGTCGATACGAGGGGTGGGGCTGATCAAATGCAAGGCCCTCAGCCAGAGGTAGCTTTCATTCCCTCACTTTTCTCCAGAATTCTTCTGTATTCCTTCATCGCACGGGTGCTAAAGAGATCCTTTAAAAGCACCCACCAGGCCATTTCACAATCCGGTATAGCGTCCAAGGACACATGATAACCTGGAAAATCTTTACCCTGCCTGAAGAGACCCTGTCCCCAGAGAGCCCGCCTGCCCAGCCCAGGCTGTGCTACCTTCCTGCTTAGTAGTCCTCCAGACCTCCTCAAGAGCAGACCGAGCTCCCTCCCACTTTCTGTGGGCCCCCCCTCTGCCTGACTGCCTTCCCCTACTCCTCACTTGTCTACTTTCAAGTCTTTTCCTCGGGATCCTTCCCTGAGTTATCAGGCCCCTGTGTTTTCCTCATCTGACACCCTGCTCATATCACATTTCACAATTCTTGTCACTGGGCTCATTATTTATATACCATCTTTTGCACTAGACTAGAGCGAGCTCTGTGGAGGGCAGGAGACCCAGATAACCGCGTGTCCATCAATGCGTCGCCAGTGCCCAGCACGTAGGAGCTCGATAAACATGTGCTGGTTGAATGCGTAACCTCGCTACGACTGGGTGCCCGCCCCAGACCCCTCTCTCAGGCTCTGGTCCCTGCACAGCGCAATGTCCCAGAAGGGAACTCGAGACTCCGCACCAGTCCCAGGTGCCCGTGTGACCTGTGTGGTCTTGGAACAGTCTTGGAACTGCCTTTATCTCTGAAAATGGAAATAAGGTCCCACCTACCTTACAATTTCTTTGGGTTGCTACAGGGATTAAATGCACAAGTTCATTCCCCGGGGTAAACAAGGCTGGCTAGGATCTGGCTTTGTCATTCCAGGGCACAGGGACATCTCTGCAGCCTGGATTAATATTCCTGGGACATGCCAGCGGGAGAGAAGAGGCAGAGAAGGGCATACAAAATAAATTTCTGTGCACGCCTTGCCCATGACATCTATTTTCCTTAGAGGCATCAATACAAAGAACTCCCTGAAAATAGGTTATATCACCACCCTATTCTGTGAAGTTAACACGATAAACTGGCCTTCGGTCAGAACCAACGAAAGGTCATATTTGCCGCCTCCGTCAGCAGGTCCACATCTGATGTTCAAAACGTGTGCCACGAAGCAGCAGGCTGGCCTCCGTCAGCCATCCAGGGGGCTGTTCTCAGCATCCTTCAGACCACAGACATTGGTGGTGTTTGTAGTTGGGACCAGTTTTTCCCACAAGCTTTTACAGGAGGGGATGGTTCAAGAAGAACATTGAACACACCTCAGAGGATCTGAGGGACTCAGCTGTTCTCTTCAAAGTCCATACGAAGGCTTTGACATCTGGATGGCTAACAGCTCAGTGAGACTTCTGTTTTTGTTTTTAACCAGAACCTAATTATTATTGAGCTCTCTTTTGCTTCTCCCTATCCTATAAAACCTGGAGCTCAGGATTCTGGGTAGAAGCCACTTACATGCTGGTGAACTTCATAATCTAGTGTCTTACAAAAGTAAGTCTTCTTATAATGTTTTCCTTTCTAGAATGAAATCCACTGTGTGTGCTTTCATCTGTATGGCTCAATTCTAATGCCAGCTCTGCAGCTGCCGATGCCAGTGCAGGGGCTTTCTAGAAACTTCTGACAATATCAGGCACACCACGACAAAGTACTACGACTTCCCTGTTTTATAGCTGAGTGTCCAGGTTTCACAGCTAGCAAACGGCAGAGGCAGGATTCACATCGAGGTGGTCTGGCAGGTTTAACCACCAGGCTGTCCTGCCCCTCTATGACCCACACTGACAGGGTTCTTTGTTTGACCACACTGTCAGGCTCCTGAACCTTCTACGCCCATCTGTGTATTTTCCTGCAAAATCTAGTTTTAGTGAGAACCCTGCTAAGTCGATTTAANTGCACACCTCCTCAGGCTCCCCAGCCCCGCCCCCCCCAACCCCCCTAGGTGAGGTCTGGTCGCCCTGGCCTGCCTTCAGCAAGAATCCTACTAGGTTGGCTTAGCCAGAATCCCCTTACCCCTGAAACTGCCTCTTCGTAAATTTCCGTCCCCTGATCACCCAACCCTGCTCCTTGGCTATCAATTCTCACTTGCTGATGCTGGATTCACTTGGGGTTGAGCCCCATCTCTCTCCCCCACTGCGAAATCACACCACAAAGAGGTCCCCACGCCTGTCAGGATGGTCCTGAATAAAGTCTGCCTTAGTACCTTTAACAAGTATCACTGAATTTCTTTTTCTCTAATAATACTTCCCCATCTGATGCTTGATCAGGGTGTTCCTCTGCAGAGAACGGCACGGGTGGCTGTCACTGCTAGATAGACCCCTGACGAAGGCACGTGCTCACCTTTCCCTCTCCGCTCCTCTTCCTCAGGTGGCCAGCATTCTGCTCACAGCCTCGCTATCCCCACGACGTGCCATGCAGGCTGCTGTTTTCTTCCGCTGGAGTCCCTGCCCTCTTCATCTGACCCCTATCTTTTCTTCATAACTCCACCCCAGGTCCTCATCCCCCTGAAGCTCTTAGCACAGCACATTATAATGTACTCACTCTTTCTCGCTGGAATAGGACTTATCTTTATCATGTGTGTAGCACAGAGCCTGGGACACTGAAGATGGAATGAATGAATGAATGAATGAATGAATGAATGAGTGGTATCCCAGGTCCATGCATTGAACACATAGAAGGCTTCTTAGAATCCCAGATGGTTTTTCACTCCTTTTCTTAAGAAACAAAATCAGGTTAACTTCTAGTTGAGTGGAGCTGTGAGCCAGTGAAGAGTGGAGAGGCAGGAATAAAGCTCATTTATGGTNGGTTTTTCACTCCTTTTCTTAAGAAACAAAATCAGGTTAACTTCTAGTTGAGTGGAGCTGTGAGCCAGTGAAGGAACAGGAGAGGCAGGAATAAAGCTCATTTATGGGTGATTCTCTGGCGCTGATATCTCAGAATTAGACTGATGCAA
Source organism: Crocuta crocuta (assembly GCF_008692635.1). NCBI lineage: Eukaryota > Metazoa > Chordata > Mammalia > Carnivora > Hyaenidae > Crocuta > Crocuta crocuta. The sequence goes on along the minus strand of NW_027529428.1, from coordinate 15,971,007 downwards.
GGCATACTCTCCCCTTGCCACTTTTCATTTTATTACTGCGGCAAATGGCACGCTCACTGTGGGAACTCCATTTCTTATGCGTTAGGTGCCCCTTTCTTCTTTGCAGAAAAGGCATTACGGACATCAAATTAATATAGTAAGTCCTCTGGCTTCAATAGCTGTGTTCTAACTCAACATGAATTTCCTGATGATCTTAGGAAAATGCTTCATTCATGCGTACAAAGCTGCTTCCTTCATCCTATTTTTCAGTTCCCCAACAAGGCTTGGGAAGGTTGAAAAGAGGCACTTAAATGCAGGCAGAACCCAGTGGTTAGAGATGTTGCAAATGAGGCAAGAAGCGCATCCGTGGTCTGTATGGTGTGGGCCACCGCCCTGCCTTCCCAGCATGGAACTGTAAGTTTAGAGGCCACCTTGAAATGGCAATTGTCTCCAGATGAAAGTGTGCAAGAAACTACCAACGTTTCCAGAAGAGCACACAGACTCCTCCCACCCCCAAGAGCGAAAGGGGACATTAACCACTCTCAGCTCCCCAACAGCAAGCCGCACGACCAAGTGACACATGCATCTTCCGCTCTTCCACCTTCTTGGCCACGCGGGGCCTCATGGACCTGACCAGCAGAAGTCCTGCGGTCTGTGACCGGGTGAATGGCAGGGACCTCACCCTGTCACAGGTGGTTTTCTGTTCATCTGTTTTCATGTAGTTGGGGTTAACAAATGTTGAATTTAATCAAACTCCGTTTCGGGGGGTGGGGGGAGGGGCATATGGCATGGTTCTTTCTGCCGGAGGATGTGGGATAGTACCCAGGTTCACAGCTGCTTATGAGTAAATGAATACCT
>NW_027529428.1:15950827-15970137 GCF_008692635.1 Crocuta crocuta | reverse complement strand
TTCCCCAGCCTACTCGATCCAATGTGTCCTCTCCTGCAAAGCCTGAATTTCAAAAACAGGTGTCTCTGGGGCGCCTGGGTGGCTCAGTGGATTGAGCATCCGACTTCGGCTCAGGTCATGATCTACAGCTCGTGAGTTTGAGCCCCTCGTTGGGCTCTATGTTGCCAGCTCAGAGCCTGAAGCCTGTTTCAGATTCTGTGTCTTGTGCTTTCTCTCTCTGGCCTTTGCCTGCTCGTGTTCTGTCCCTCTCTCTCAAAAATGAATAAACGTTAAAAATAATTTTTTTTTTTTAAATAGTTGTCTCCAAAAACCTTGACCAACTTCACTTACCCTGCCCCCCCCTCCATGCCTCAGTGCCTCTTCAGGGCATTTACACTCACGGCTTCATAGAAGTAGGATTTGCTCGCTGTGCCGGTTTATTTTGCCACAAGGGTTCCACCTCAACTACACTGCATCTTGAGAATTAGAATGTAGTCTTGTCCTTCATCTTGGCCAGCTGCTGGCTGGCCTCCTGTTACTGCAAATAAATGCTTTTTTGGCACACAGCCACGGCCATCACTTACATATTGTTTATGGCTGCTTTTTTGTGACAGCTGCTTGGGAAGCTGGACAGAGAGCATGTGGCTTGAAAAGCTTAAAATATTCACTATCTAGCCCTTTACAAAAACAAAAAACAAAAACAAACAACTGTGCAGATCCCTACTTGCTACGTATTTTACATCTGACTGCTCTTTAATAAATATTGTTTTTATCTAAGCCTCTATTAAGGTTATTTTTTCTTGGTTATGAAGTAGTGGAAAACTTCAGGCCTTAGAGTTGAGATCAAGCCCTAAAAATTTGGAACTCCTGATGTACAGGGGCTGGAGTGATAACCATTTAAAGTTTGAAACAAGTTGTTTTTTTTTTTTTCTTAAATCATTAAAGGGTGGAGTCTTACATTTATCCTTGAAGAAGCTTCCCACAAATGTAAATGTAATACCCAAGCAGTGCTCTTGTCAAAGGGGGAAAGTTCATCGATAAACATAATGCAAGAATCCTCTACCAAAGTCTCATATTTGGTACATGATTTGTCCAGGAGGTGAACTCAGTGCTCTGACCCAGGGACCAAGTGGTTTGGGATGGAGGGAAAGGAGAGAGTTTTCTTGGCTTGGTATAAATTCGCGATGTACTGGACTGCAAACCCACAGTACAAACCAAGTATGGTGTGGGTGCTTTTGAGGAGCCAACATGTGGAGGGAATCCGGATAAGGTGCCACAGGAACAGGCAGGAGTAAGCACTTGCTCTCAGGACAAACTGCACAGGAGCCGGCATGGACTCAATACAGCCCAACCCGGACAGAGTCCCACGTGCTGCAGTTGGGGGGGGGTGAGCCCCAACCCCGCAGGTACGAACGGTATCCATTCTGGTGTGGGTCCCCTGATGGGGTCCACAAGGCAAACCGTCCCTATGCACCTGCAGAGAGGGTTTCCTCTGAAGTGGATACTCCTCGTCGGTAAGTATCCAGGAGGAGGTCTGCTCCCAGGACGGGGCAGGAAGACCTGTGTGATGGTGACATTTTTCCTTCTCAAAACCTAGCGTCAGGTGGTGGCGAGACCCCCTTGGGGGGCAGCTGGATGTCACTGTTGGTGTTTCACCTCCTTTTATTCTGTAAACTTTCATAAAGCTTTGACCCAAGGAACAGCCTGTGAAGAACTAAGTTCTCATGCCTATCACAGGAGAGAGGGGCAAAAGGGGAGCTCCTCAGGGTCGGAGGCGTGGCCGCAGGCACAGGAGACACCAGGGAGGCAGCTGTGCCCGGGGGAGCACTTCTGGCCCAGGTGGTGGCGGCCAAGAGGCTCGATGGAAAAGATGGGGGCCTCACCCTGAGCATAGCCTAGGCGCCATCTTGGAGCGATGCTTTGGAACCTCTGGGAGCCGGCTGAGCGGCCGTTCCCTTTCCTGTGCTGGCTATCGGAGGCCCCGGTCATCATCATCATCTGTGTATTAAAGAAAACGTGCTCCGGGGGCGCCTGGGTGGCTTAGTCGGTTAAGCGTCTGACTNAAGGAAAACGTGCTCTGGATTTAAACTTACTGGTTGGTGAGACCTGGACCAGGGCTTTCCAGAGCCACAATTCTCAGGAGTGTCCATAAGTCATTTCTCTTGCTAATTCCCCGGTGGTCTGATACCAGCACAGCTCAGAAACCTAACCGTTAATGGGGCCCAAACAGATACTCTGCACATCACAGGACGCATGTCCCTCAGGACATCAAATACAAGAAGGATTCCGTTAGTGTCTACACTGCCCGTCTCTAAAAATGCCCTGATGTTACATCCACTGTGCTTTTTCCTCTTTTTTTTTTTCTGTTTTAACTAAATTCTGGACATTCTGTCATTCTATTCCTACACAATTCCATATGCATTGAAAAGGACATTTTCTTATGTAACTAAATGCCATTATCACCACTAAGAAAATTATCAACAATTTCTTGATACCATCTAAGCCTCTATGCAAATTTCCCTGATTAATGTGACACGTCACACTCATCATCACATGAAGGATGCCTCTGTTTAAAAAAACAGCTATGAAGTATTTTTATGTCAGCAGAGGCTTTGATGCCAGAGGGTTCCCCCGCTACTTATTAATTCATCAAGACAGTTTCCTTTATGCAGAAGCACAGATTACTAATCGTAGGTCTTAATTTTTTTCTACCTCTAATTTGTGTCCTTAGGGCATCCATTTAACTCTCCCCAGCATCCAACATGCATCTTCCTTTGTCCTAATAAGTGTATAAAATAAGCTACTGATCTGCTGGGTTTATAAAGGCTTTTGAAATGTGAAAACTGCTCTTCCTGTGTATTTCCACAGCCATCCTCCACTTTACCCTCCTGGCTCCGTGCTGGGCTAGGGAGGCTGAGGACCACTGCGGGGTCTCGGGCAAGGGCCACGCACCAGGGAAAAGGTGGTACAGAGCTACAGGGGGACACAGAGCACAACCCGTCTCACTCCGGGAGAAAGTGGGAAACGGGGAAAGGGGGAGAAGGGGAAGGAGAGAGAGAGAGGGAGGGAGGAAGAGAGAAAGAATATAAAACCAACCAAACAAAAATAACAAACAAAGGAGTGCCTGGGTAGCTCAGTTGGTTAAGCATCCGACTTCGGCTCAGGTCACGATCTCGTAGTACGCGAGTGTGAGCCCTGCGTCGGGCTCTGTGCTGACAGCTAGGAGCCTGGGGCCTGCTTCCGATTCTGTCTCCTCCTCTCTCTCTGCCCCTCCCCCACTCATTCTCTGTCTCTCAAACATAAAAAATAGGCCATAAAAAATTAAAAAAAAAACAACAACACCCATGTATTCACCTTGAAAATGTAAAGGAAGCGCAGTAAGTCATGTTTTCTTACTATCCTGATCCAACTGCCATTAACTATTTGGTTTTCATCCCGACTTTTAAAAATGCACATAAATTTTAATAAGATTTGGATCATATACAACATCCTATTGTGTAATTTATTTTCCTATTTTACACCATGTTAGAACATATCTACACGTCATTAAATGTTTCCAAGGTTTTTTTAATAGTTGTAGAGAATCATAACTTAGGTGTTTAACTTCCACTGAGACAGCTTATAATTTACCACCGTTATAGAAGTAATGCTACCATGGACATCCTTGTACCTAAATCTTTGAACGTATCTCTGATTATTTACGAGAAATTCTGAGAAGCAGAATTACAAAGTGGAGAGATCAGAACATGTCCCAAGCTGCCCCCCACCAAATCTGTTCCAAACTGAAAATGTATGAATGAGCCCGTTTTCCCACAACCGTGCCTGCACTAGTGATACTACTTTCCCCCTTTCATCTGACAATTTAGAACATGAACATGGGCTCACTGTTTCCATCCTGCTTTGCTCATGTCCCTTGAATCTTTCGCTCAGGGCAACAGAATGGGGTAGTGATTCTGCACTCTGTTACTCACTTAACTGCCAGGGGTTTGGTAAAGGAAAATGTAGAAATATCCAGGGGGCATCTGGGTGGCTCAGTTAGGTGTCCGACTTTGGCTCAGGTCATGATCTCAAGGTTCCTGAGTTCAAGCCCTGCATCGGGCTCTGTGCTGACAGCTCAGAGACTGGAGCTGCTTCAGGTTCTGTGTCTCCCTCTGTCTCTGCCCCTTCCTGCCTGTGCTCTGTCTCTCAAAAACAAATAAACATTAAAATTTTTGTAAAAAACTTTCCAAATCTATGATATAGCTTCAAAAAGCAGCTGGGCTCTGTGGTGAGCGGAGTGCTGAGGGCTGCAAATTATTTTCCTAGATTATCTGCAAGGCTGAGCTCGCACACGAAACAGCCCAACTGCAAAAATATCACTAGTTGTTGGCTGCCAGAAGTGATACATATTTCAAACACCACATATTATACTAGTATATTCATACATGTATTTTTACCTCTTCTCCCAAACTCGGTTTAACGCATGAGTTTTAGATCTGCTGCCTAATTTGGATCAACTTACCATACGTTCCTCCACAGACCCAAGTTTTAAGTGGTATCGATCATCAAGTGATTTATGTATCTCATGCCAAGTGCGTGCAAAGTATAGTATTCTATGTAAAACTGTGAACGTTTTCCTTGGGAGAGACTCTGAAGCTTTCATCATCTTTTCAAAGGAGCCTCAGAAGAGATTTAGAATCTTGATGCTGAGAAAATTCTAAGGGGCCATAAAGGCAACCCCTACTGGGCCAGCAGATAAATGAGTGCCATGGGCGAGGGGTCAGATGATGGGGTGGGGGGCTGTGGTATCCTCAAAAGTATTAGCTTCAAACTACATAGAGTAGCTGTCTCTTAGCTCCAGATCACTCTTGGCCTGGGGAGTGGGGGGGGGACATGGGTCCAGTGTTTTGTGATCTTAATTCTTTTCAGAGGAAGCCAGAAGTCCAGATGCCTACATGAAATCTTCCAAACTTCAGATGCTTACAATAACTTACAGTTGAACGGATAAACAACACGCGGTACAAAGCACTGGCCTGCTGATTTGGCCCTCAGGCTGCAGGGCCTAAAAGAAGCCAGGCATTTCAAAACATAATTAAATACATACATAAAAATAATTAAACACTCTTTTTAGGCTGGTAATAAGCCAAGGATACCCAGACCAGGAGATTCTAATCTGACTGGAGTTTGGCACTTGAAAAGTTCCAAAGCCAAACCTACAGCTCAGTACAGCGGATGCTGGCCCCCCGCCCCCCACCCTAGACCAACATCCAATGTTCCACACAGATCAGCCCCAGGTCTTCGTAGCGGTGGTGGGGGAAAATGTTCTAGAAGACGATGCGTCAACATTCCTAACTACAGGATTACATCAAGCCTGGGTTTTTCAAGCGGACAACACTAGCAATGATCAGGCCACATTCTACCTATTGCCAGAGCAAAGGGAAGTACAAGAAACTATGGAATGCACTAGAAGCTTACCGCACTCAGACAAGGGACATTTCTGTAAGGCAAATTAATCTCCATCTCCACCGGGGCGCCTGCTCTGTAGACACACCTTGCAAGAGAATGGCCACTAAGGGAGAAAGCCTTTTCAAAGCCAACTGTGTCATAAGTTCAGATTTGCTAGGCTTTTAAAATGCGGTGCAAACCCATAATGAAATGTTTCCTGCAGCACAGGGCTGTGAGTTTTCAAGGGCAGGTATGAGGAGGAGGGGAAGCACAGCGAGGAAGGTAGAGAGAAGCCGAGGGCAGGTGCCGAGGGCGGGTGGGGAACCAGACAAGTGAACCACTGAAAACAGCTTCCAAACTGACGCCCACATTTCTCCTGGGGACAACGGCTGACATTCTCAGTGGCCAAATATGGTGCGTGTTTTTGTTTTGTTTTTGTTTTATTCCTGTGTCCTGGAGTGTTATTTATAGTATGTTTAAAAATGGCACCTTGCGGGGCACCTGGGTGGCTTAGGTGGTGAAGCGTCTGACTTCGGCTCAGGTCAGGATCTCAAGGTTCATGGAGTTCGAGTGCCGCGTTGGGCTCTGTGCTGACAGTGCAGAGCTCGCTTCAGATCCTCCGTCCGCCTCTCTCTCTGCCCCTCCCCTGCTCACCCTCTCTCTCAAAAATAATAAACATTAAAAAAGAAAAGAAAAAAGAAAATGGCATCTTCCCCACAAGACATCACGTGGCTGGCCCAACGAAGCTGTGAGCTGTGGTGGACAGTGTCTGGGCAGAGCAGTGTCACTCTGTGAGTAATGCGGTATTTCCCCGTGAACCAATACATACTTTCCAAGTAAGCAGAGTGTGTGTGTATGAGGCATCAAATGCATTTCAATTTTTTCCATAATTAGAAAAGAACAACTTAAGAGACAGCTCCTTAAATAATCACAGAGAACCATCAGCTTTCTCACGGTACCTGTAATCATGCTGGATATAATTAATGGCAGAATGACGAGCTTCAGCATCCTCATTAGAATTTCCCCAGGAAAAGCAAAGTAGAATTTCTCCAGACTAGACAGCTTGCTGTATTCTCGAACCAAGACTCCAATGGCAATCCCTAAGAGAAGCAAAGACCGGAGAAAAGAAAAGAGGAAGAGCAATGAGTTCTTTTGAACACATTTCTATGGAAAAATACCCTCAGAGACCCTCACATTTTAATGGCATGAAAAATAGTTTAGATGATCTTCCATGAGTCTGTAAATTTGAGACTTAAAAAACAAACCACATTTTAATGAATAAAAAGTATACATTTATTCAGCAAGTCTATAAAAAATATTCCTCACTTGGAAGCTTTTGTTTTTTTATCTCTTTTATCCTCCAATTATAGTTATTATAATAATAAAACATCCCAAATCCTGCTGGGCAGGAAAAGAAATTCATCATTTTATTCAACCCAATATGACTATTTTGTTTTTACACACTCCCCTTATTCTTGGTTTACCTTAGGTATTTTACATTTTATTTACTTGTCTGTTTTTTTAAAGTAATCTCTACCGCCAACCTGGGGCTCAAAGTCATGACCCTGAGATCAAGACTCACATGCTCTACTAACTCAGCCAGCCAGGCAGCCTAGGTGCCCTAGGTTTTATAGTTTCCATACCAGTTTTGATTTTATAGGTTACATACAGTGCTCATTTTATAGTTTACATACCAGTGTTTATTTTTCTCATTTTCTCATAAATACTCATGGTAGTTTTTATGATACTCTTTGTGTATGCAACTTCTGTAATTTTATTAGCAGTATAATGTTCTCTTGGTTTGCTACATTCACACACTGTTGAACCACTGTGTTGTCTAAGGCTTTCTGTATCTTTTTTAGTTATTTCTAGATAACAATGTGTCCAAATTGGTCTCAAGAGTCTCCTGAATCTGTGCTGTGGACACTAAGGCTTATAATTATGTGAGTGTAGGAAAATGTTCAAAATAAAGAAATGTTATATAGTGGACCCCTGAACAATGCTGGAGTCCGGGGTGTCAACCCCCACCCAGTTGAAAATCCATGTGTAACTTCTGTCTCCACAAAAACATTAACTACTAACAGCCTTCTGTTGACTGTAAGTCTTACTGATAAACAAAAACAGTCAATTAACACATGCTTTGTATGTTACGTGTATTGTATACTGTTTTCTTATCATAAAGTGAGCTAGGGAAAGTATGTTACTAAGAAAGTCATGGGGCACCTGGGTGGCTCAGTTAATTAAGTATCCAACTTTAGCTCAGGTCATGATCTCACTGCTGATAAGATCAAGTCTCGCTTCAGGCTCTGGTTCTCTCTTTCTCTCTCAAATATAAGAAAAATTGAAAAAAAAAGTCATAAGGAAGAGAAAATAAATTTACAGTGCTGGACTGTATTTATTGAAAAAAAAAATGTGTGTAGATGGAGCTGCACAGTTCAAACCTGTGTTGTTCAAGGATCAAGTGCATGTTCTCCGAAAGCGTGCCCTCAGAGGTGTCTACATGAATTCTTTCCTTGTGCTGGCTTTGCTAACTACAAATCTCAGATTTCAAACGGTCCTAATATCTAACTGCCTTACTCCTTCCCACTCCTACACTCTGCTCCTTCCCAGGTCACCCCTTTTAATTTTTATTTTCATTTATTTTTTACATTTATTATTATTATTTGCAATCTCTACACCCAACATGGGGCTCGAACTCACAACTCTGAGATCCAGAGTCACTAGTTAGGAGCACCATGCCCTTCCAACCCCTTCTTTTTTAAGTCAACAGATAAGATGGACTGCGATGACTTGTACATCTTTTTTCCTCCGCTAACCGGAAATACAGTGACAAAGGGTAGAAAGAGTCAAGGAGGGGATAATTGGATATGGTCCTTTACAAACTCAGACAATGAGTCTGAAAATTTACAGTTGCTTGGGCAAGTTAAGAGCTAGAGGGTAATGAAAAGAGATGTGAATTATAATCAACACTAGAGTTTTCATTTAAATCCTGCTGTGCTCCCCGTGGCAGTTAGCAGGCCGAATAAAGGAGCCCCACACGGTATATCTACATGGTAACCTTATCCCTGATTTAATTTTAGTTTCCTACACATTTCACCTTTGTCTTGATCTCTTTGTTCATGCAGGCATTTCTAAATGTATTTCTGATCAGCCATTTTAAAATATTTTTGGAACAAACACACTCAAACCCTTCTCTTATTATAGCTAAGACACTCACTCACTCACACACACACACACACACACCCTCCAATTTCAATCCTAGGTGGTTCGTATTTCAAAACCCAGGGCTAGAGACCCCTGAATGGTTAAGAATGCCAAGGATTCAAAATATTTTAAGTGAATTTTAAAAAAAACATGTTGTGCTCACTTCCTACTTCATAAATTGCCTATGTTCCGCTGTTCTATATGAAACATACGTCTTTTACGCTGTAAGGATATACTCTATAGTACCAGCGTTTAAAAAAAAACAACCCAAACAGAGAGACATTCTCTCTCATACTATTCAGGCTGTCTCAAGTAAACGTGTGGCTTGTACGTCAAAGAAGGCTCTGTATGTAAAAAGAAAGGAGATGTGTCTGTGCTCAGAAAACAGCTACAGAAGCACTCTGTTGAGGAGCAAAAGAACTCCATGAGCTCCAGTCTTAGGGTTTATATTACTGCTGATCAACTGTGTCTCTAATCATTTCTACCCCAAATAAATGCAGGGAGATGAGAAAGGAAAGCACTTGCTGTTTTTTAGCCTTTGTCCAGATGTGGGTTTTATGGGAGAGATAAAAGAATTACCACAAAGAGCCATTTCAGAGCTATCAGAGGTGGTGATCACCAGGAAAAGGTTACTGTATTTAGTACTGAAAACTTTGTATCAAGTATGTTCTTAGAGTTGAGTATCACAAATTCTAAGTTCTTCCTCCCTCCCCCCTCCCCTCCTCTTTCCCTTCCTTTCCCCTCCTTCCTTCCTTCCCTCCCTCCTTCATTCTTCCTTCCCTTCCCTCCCTTCTTTCCTCTTTTCCTTCCCTTTTCTTCCCTCTCTCCTTCTTCCCTCTTCCCTTCTTTCTTCTCTCCCTTTCCTTCCTTCCCTCCTTCTTTCCTCCTTTCCTTTCTCTCCCTTCCCCTCCTCCCTCCTTTCCTTCCTTCCATTTTCTTTCCTGAAAAGGAGGAGATTGTAAATACCAATCAAGACCCGGAAAAGCAGTTGAGAGAGGAGCCCTGGGCCAGAGATGTCACCCTGGGACCCTCAGGTGTAAGAAGTAGCTGCTGGGGAACCTCAGTCAGGAGCTACACCTTGTAAATGGGTGTGTTTTATCTTGGTCTCAAAGCAGTTTGGAAAAACCAGATGCCTGATAAGAAAAATCACTGGAAGAATGTCCAGGTTGCAAGATGAGGTCAGGGTTTCACAGGGCACAACCCTTCTCTACCTTCTTCCAGAGCCAGAATCTTGGACTGGATTCAAGAGCACAGAGAGGTCTCTAAGGTCAAGGCTGCTAAGGATAAGAGCTCACCAGGAGGCAGATCGGACCCACGTGGCACGGCAGCTCCTGAACCAGGGAAGGGGACAGTCAAGAAGGTGCCTGAATGATGCAGCGCTACAGAGGCCCTCCGCAGGGCCAGCACGGGAGCCTGAGGGTAAGACTGTTACCAGGACGTCGGTAGCCCCAGAAATTACCAGGAACTCACTCTTGGGCAGCTTTCCCTCACAAAGGCAAGAAGATCCCAAGCAAGGAGTGAGGCAGCTGGGGAGGAACCCCACGTTAGAACAACAGGCTCAAGTTCTGGGTCCATCAACTTACAAGCTGTATAACGTGGGCCACAATTTAAACCTCTCTCTTCAGGGCAAAAGGCTTGGATGAGAGGCCTTCAAGGTCCCTTCTAATGCTCAAGATGCTGTGATCATCTCTGAGCCTTGGTGTCCTCAGCTTTAAAATGGGCTCATATGACCATTTCATTAGCTCCTACAGCTGGCCAGGCCTTCACCACTTTTTATGCTGAGTGTATCTGTGAAACGGGGAAGGAAGATCCTAGGCGGGTAGACATTAAGACCTCAACTAGAGGTTTATTCTTTAATTTCATGGTGTTACCATCAGCTGCCAGTCCAAGAGCCCTACCGCGAAAGAAATGGGGTGATTCTTTTCACTCTAAGCGTATACAAAATTACTGTTCATGACATAATTCTAGAGGGGCGCTTGGGTGGCTCAGTCGGTTAAGTGTCCAACTTCGGCTCAGGTCATGACCTCACAGCTTGCGGGTTTGAGCCCCAGGTTGGGCTTCTGTGCTGACAGCTCAGAGCCTGGAGGCTGCTTGGGATTCTATGTCTCCTTCTCTCTCTACCCCCAACCCTATCCATGGTCTGTCTCTCTCCCACTCTCTCTCTCTCTCTCCAAATATAAACATTAAAAATGTTTTCAAAAAAAAAAGAAATAATTCTAGAAATCGCAATAAGAGAAAAAGTCACACGTAATGATTTATACCAGCGTATGATCCCCTTCACCCCCATCTCCAGTTTTATCCGGCCTTTGTTCTTCTGCACATGTGGGTTTTTTTTCTTTTGTAGTTATAAAAATTAATTTGGTGATAGTTGAATGGCATTCGAGTCAGGTTTATGAAAACAGCATTGTTCCTGTTTTAGGGTATTTTCAGAAAAGAGATTAAAATCTTCTGTGGTTTTTTTCAGTCAAAGCCCCAGAATAGTTCTCTGGTACACGGACTGATTTTGGCTTGATTAAATAAGAACTATTGGCAGAGGAAAAATATTTTTAATTATCACTGAAATAGTTATCAGCCATGCCACCATGCTATGCACCATATTAGGCAAATTAGCAATATGCCTTCTTGCCCTTTGGGAGCTAATCTAAGATGAATGCTAATAACCAGAAAATAAGAAGTACAGACTGAGTAAAGTTTTTACCAAATGGCTATGTGCACACACTGAGCAGATGTCAGGATGGTTTCTCTATCCTGTCCTTCCACTGAAGTATATCTGCACCCCTTTCTCATCTTCTTGTTCGGAGCTAAGTATAAGCTCTTGACATGAGCCTTGGCTCCCCAGAGATGCCTCTGTAAAGCTCTATTTTTAAACCCTTAAAAAAATGTATTTACTGCACAAGCAGTATTATCCCAGTTCTACTGGAAATGGTAAGTTCAGAAACTCCCAATCTCACCAACTCAAATGTCTGCAAAGTGAAACTGTTTCCATTTCTTCATATACTGTTCAGGTGAATCGTGACACAATGGTTAACAATTTCCGAGCATATACTTCGTGTCGGACTCTGCGCCAAGCCCTTCAAATGAATTCCCCTGGGTATTTTCTTGTAATTTTTTTAAGTTTATTTATTTATTTTGAGAGAGACAGTGAGTGAGCAGGGGAACAGAGGGAGGGAGAGGGAGAGAGAGAATCCCAGGCAGGCTCTGTGCTGCCAGCACAGAGCCCGATGTGGGGCTTGAATCCTGACCTGAGCCGAAACCAAGATTCGGACACTTAACCGACTGAGCCACTCAGGCGCCCCTCTCTCTTGTAATTTTTAATTGCTGTATAATTACAGGGCTGGGATAAAATTCATACAACATAAAATTTATCATCTTTAAAATGTACAACTCCGGGATTTTTAGGATGGTCACAGTGTTGTGCAACTGCCACCACCATCTAGTTTGAGCGTGTTTCCACCAGGTTTACCATGAGCACCCGCTTTCCCACCCCCTCCTCCCACCCCCGGCAAGCACTAATGTGTCTTCTGTCGTGACCTGCCTGTGCTGGACATTCCGTATCAGCGGAGCCCTTCAACACGAGGCTGGGATGGTTAGTCTTACGTGTCAACTTGGCCAGGCTGTAGTACTAGTTATTCCATGAAACACGGATACAGGTGAGGCTGTGAAGGGATTTTACAGATGTGGCTGACATCGACAATTAGTCCACTTTAATTAAAGGAGGTTACCCTTGAGGACCTATGTGGTCTCCTCCTGTCAGCTGAGGCTGATGAGCAAACACCGAGGAGAAGAAGAAATTGTGCCTCAAGACAGCAGGCCCTACTTGGTGCTGCAGCTGCAGGCCTGCCCTCTGCATTCCAGACCTAAACGAACCCACGCTTATGTGAGCCAAATCCTTAAGTCAGTCTCCTGCATGCAAACGCAGGACAGTCTGTGACTCAGGAGGACCCCGACTGATACCACGGCATAGGTGGACTCTCGCACTTAGTGTGTTTTCAGAGTTCATNCAGCAGGCCCTACTTGGTGCTGCAGCTGCAGGCCTGCCCTCTGCATTCCAGACCTAAACGAACCCACGCTTATGTGTGCTGTGTTACACAGCACATGAGCAGTTTTCTTTTGTTCTTGGTGTTTCTCCTTGAACATCAGATCATAGGCATTTCCTCAGGCCGCACAATTTCATCTTTTTGAGGCGCTGGATAATGCCACTTTGGAGGGACATACTTCGTGATCACCACCCAACTGTTAAACATTTCAATTGCGGACAATTTTGTTGAATGTTAGCGACTTTTTCTGACAACCAAAGGGTCACGCAGAAACTATGATACAAAGGCTGGAGTTACTGTTCGTTTTCAGGCTCCAGGGAGGAAAGTACATTAAGTGCATCCTTTGAAGTATCTAATCCAAGAAGAAGCAAAAACAAGTGCACAGTTATTAATGTTCAAGTATATGCCAAGTACTGAGTGCAGAGGTCCTGAGGGGGAGGGGATAAGAATATAATTTTGTTATTACTGCAGTGATAAACAGTTTGCTTCATGGATGGAACTGTCCCATCAACAGGAAATGTGGTCTGTGCCGTTTTGTCAACAGCGATGATGCTTTATGCTGAATCACCTCTCCTGTCTGTTCACCACTGACCATTAAGAATTCAGCCTGGCTCAGGAAGAAAGTTGATTTTGTTGAGGGTCCATGAAAGGTTTCTATGTCTAGGGTGCCTGGGTGGCTCAGTCGGTTAAGCGTCCGACTTTCGCTTAGGTCATGATCTCGCGGTTCGTGGGTTCGAGCCCTGCGTCGGGCTCTGTGCTGACAGCTCAGAGCCTGGAGCCTGTTTCGGTCTGTGACTCCCTCTCTCTCTGACCCTCCCCTGCTCATGCGGTCTCTCTCTCTCTCTCTCTCCTAGAAATAATAAATAAAACATTAAAAAAAAAAGGTTTCTATGTCTGTATCCATTAAAATGTGTAATATCATTGGTATATGTTTGAAAATTTGACTTAAATGGTATCAGTCTGGATATAGTCTTTTGTAGTCTGCCTTTTCCTTTTGAGATGTTTTCACTCTATGATAGAGACCTATTCATATTAATACAGGTACATCCGTCCTAACAACGTGTTTAGGACTCCTACACCACACTATCGTGTTTTTGTTTTCTGTACCATTAAATTCTGTTCTTATCCAATGATTTTGTTCCAATTTTTTTTTAGAACAGGTTTGCCCTATTCTTTCTCTAACTTTGTGAGTTGACTGCTTAGTATATTAGCATGTTTGTTTCAATATATGCATGTAAGAGTTTACATTTCCTTCTAAATTCTGTTTGTGTTTCCTAAGTTACTGCATAGTAATAACTTGTTGGGTGTTTAGTTCTGAACGTCTTGCAATTGCTATTGTGATTTCTTCTTAGATCTGTAAATTCTCTAAAAAGATGCTTATAAGTATCCAAATATATGAGGATTTGGAGGCTTTTTAATATTCCTTCTAATCTCTGTGATACACTCTGACCGATTTTCTAGTACCTACTTTCCAGCTTATGCATCTTGACTTGGGTCGCACTTACTTGTTATTTCACTCATCTGCCAAGTTTCTAATTTCTGGAACTTACTGTATCCTTTTCAGAGTATCCTTCTATTTCCAAGTTTTTATTCATTTGTTTCTTTTTGCTTGTTTTGCCTTTTTGTTTTGTTATTTTTTAAAAATTTAAATCCAAGTTAACAGAGTGTAATAATGGTTTCAGAAGAATTTAGTGATTCATCACTTACATATAACATCCAATGCTCATCCCAACAAGTGCCCTCCTTAATACCCATCATCCATTTAGCCCATCGCCCCACCCAACCTCCCCACCAGCAACCCTCAGTTTCTTCTCTGTATTTAAGAGTCTCTTACGGTTTGTCTTCATCTGTTTCTCTTTAATCACTGAAAATTTTTTTTAAAAAATATTTATTGAGAGAGAGAGCGAGCGAGCGAGCAGGGGAGGGTTAGAGAGAGAGACACAGAATCGGAAGCAGGCTCTAGGTTGTTAGCACAAAGCCTGACACGGGGCTCAGACTCATGAACCTCGAGATCATGACCTGAGCCAAAGTTGGACGCTTAACGGACTGAGCCACCCAGGCGCCTCCCTCTTTTCTTTAATCATTTTAAACACACTTATTCTTTCAGATTGCTGTATTATCCCCAGTTTTTGGAATATGCATTCTCTTGCTTGTGGTGTGTATATTAACTTGTGTCATTTCCTTGTGTGGTTTCTAATTTTTGACTCAGATTTCTCTTTTGGGGTGGGGAGGGGGCAGCTCTCTTGGGGATTTAGGAGTTCCAAAACCACTAGGACAGTTTTCCGGTTAGTTTTTCAGGTTAGGAAGTTGGCATTCTGTAGTGGTATAATTTCAGATCACACACTCAGTTAAGTCTGCATTTTAATTTTTCATAGGTGCTCCTCTTCCCCTGTTACTCATCGCCAAGGGCAGATGGCAAGCTTTCCTGAGGGCTTCCTAAACCACTGGGCAGAATTTTTCTGGTATTCTTTTCAAGCACAGTGCCAATTTATATTTTATTTTAACATTTTATTTTATATTTGAGACAGAAAGCGAGTGAGCATGCTAGCGGGGGAGGGGCAGAGAGACGGAGACAGAATCCGAAGCAGGCACCAGGCTCTAAGCTGTCTGCACAGAGCCCGATGCGGGCCTAAAGCATAGGGCTGAATTTTGAGAATCTAGGCTTTACACAGAGGTCTGGTAAGATTCTAGTTCCTTTACTCATATGGTCCAAGATCATAGCTCTTTTTCCCATGTGGATATAAAAATCCCTGTCTCCCATCATTACAGCCTATAATTGGATCTAGGCCTTAACATCATTACATCACTTTTTTACACTTAGGGCTTTGAGAAGTTCCCTTTTACTTGATGTTACATGAGGGTTTTCCTTTATTTCTTTTGAGTTTAGGTTTGGCTATATATTGATATGGAGAGGGGGATTATATTTCTGTGTTTGAGATGGTAGGGATTAATCCATATTAGCTCAACCACCATACTATTAGATGTTACAACACCTCCAATTATTTATTCCTTTTCTTTCGAATATGACCACTTTAAGATGGATAAAAGAGCTCATGAAGATTAAAGCTGAGAGTCCCACAGAATACAGGAAAGAGCTTGCTTTATGAAAGCCTTGCTATATTAAAACATTCACTGCTGTTCCAAGTACTGCCATGAAACCTCATGGGATCAATTAGCCAACAATCATTTACAGACCACCTAATTCCTGAAACACATTGGCCGATGGGAAATAGAGATGAGAGTAATGCATAATCAAAGGGCCTTTAATCTGCATGATGAAATGAGGCATGTTAAATCACGTGAGACATCTTGAAGGAAGAAACTAATTCGGCACCAACTCCAGGAGGCAGGTTCTGTCGTCAGATGATCTGTGTTCAAACACTGGCCTCACCAATTAGCTGTGTGCTCTCGGGCCAAATACTTATCTCGCCCCCCGTGCCTCTATTTTCTCATCTGTAACAACAGGCATAATAAAATGCCAACCCCATAAAGCCACTGATAGATTTTAAAAATGAGACTATCTACAAAGTGCTTAGAATAAACAGTACCTGTCTCACATAGTAAGTACTCAGTCGATGTGAGCTATTACTACAGGCTATACACTCGTCACAGGTTTTCTCATGAAATCCTTAAAACAGTTTATGGCCCTCATGGGGGGGGGGGGTCATGGTCACTGAGCTCGAAAACAGTGGTGTCAGAGGTAGAGGGGAGAAATTCACATAAAATATCTTAAGTGTGCTAAGTTTATGAAGTTATTCCCTTAGACTATGATCTTTATTTCAGTAGAAAAATATTTCCTTTTATTTTACCAATGACAAAAATTTCTGGGTTAAAGAAATGGCACACAGGGTACCCAGGAGATGCACTAAATGTAAGTAAAGTATGTTCATCTCGATACTACTTGCTATTCCTGCAATAAAAGTCTCCGGATCTCAGCACCAGAAGAAAAAATAAAAAAAAATATTTTTGGTGTCTTCTGAAGTAATTTTCATGGTGTTTTCAACGACCTAATTAAATTCTGCAAATGTTTATGGTCCAAGGGATGTCAGGTGCACTGGTGCCATACAAAAGTGGACGGCATGAGACCCCTTCCCTCAAGAAGGGCCCATCACGGGCGCGCCTGGGTGGCTCAGTCGGCTAAGTGACCGACTCTAGATTCTGGCTCAGGTCATGACCTCATGGTTGGTGGGATCGAGCCCGGCATTGGGCTCTTACTGGCAGCGAGGAGCCTGCTTGGGGTTCTCTTCCTCCGTCTCCGAAGGGGACAAGGCCGAAGGCAGGCTCCGCAGTGAATACAGACAACCGTCTCTGGATTCCTACGCAGTTTCCCGGCCTGAGGGCACTTCGGGGCAACGCCGGCTGGTTTTCACCACGCGGCCACGACAAGAAGCTGTAGCCAGTGCCAGGACGGCACCCCGCAGGCCCCACCCATGGGAGCCCCNCCGACGCGGGGCTCGAACTCACGAACTGGGAGATCATGACCTGAGCCGAAGACGGACACTCAACCGATTGGGCCACCCAGGCATGCCCCTTAATTCCTGCAACCCGTTGGCCAATAGGGAATTTTTTTTTGCTCTTTAAGAGCAAAGGACAAAAACCTAACCTGGAAGCAAAAACAAGGTTTCCATCCCACCATGGGCAGAAATGCCATAAACCCTCAAGCTTCTGTGCCACGTGCACCCTCAGCCTCACGGCACCTGCCAATAAGGGGGACGGGAACCATGGCGTCCTCACGCAGAAGGACGTATGTACGACATCACTATCGAAAGGAAGCAAACAAAATGCTTCCTTTTCACCCCAAACCCCACTTCTGAAGGTAAGTTCCAGCGACCCTCCAGATACGAATAATCAGATCTGAGGCAGGGCTTCATAGAGACCACAGCATGGCAGCAAAATGCAAACCTTCTTGAAAAATTTTGCTTTGCAATTGATTCAAGAAAGGTAGGTACACAAATCATGCATGTGATAAGGGTATACACACAATTCTTACTACTCAACAATTAAAAAATGGGCAAAGGAGGGGCACCCGGGTGGCTCAGTTGGTTAAGCACTCAAATTCAGCTCAGGTCATGATCTCATGGCTTGTGGGTTTGACAGATTCCACTCACTCTCTGTCTCTCTCTCTAAAAAAACAAACATTAAAAATTTTTTTAAAAATGGGCAAAGGATTTGAATAGACATTTCTCTAAGGAAGATACACAAATGGCTGATAGTCACATAGAAAGAGGTTCCATATCATTAGTCATTAGAGAAATGTCAAATGGAAATTACAGTGAGATCGCACTCACACTCATCAGGGAGGCTCTCCAAAGAGCAAATCAACACAACAGAAAACTCCGGGTTGGTGAAGGTGTGGAGAAATCGAATGCTCCTAAATTGCTGGCGGGTGTGTAAAACAGTGCCTTCCCCATGGAAAACTATATTTCCTCGAAAAGTGAAACTTAGTCACCTCATGACCCAACAGTTCCACGCCTAACAACAGACTCAAGGAAATTTAAAACACACCTTCACACAAAAACTTGTGCTCAAATGTTCATAGCAACGTTATTCATAAGAGCTCCAAAGTGAGAAATAATAAACGTCTATCATCTTAGGACAGGATGGAGACATGGTGGCGTCTCTAAGCACTGACACTTTATTCCGCTCTGAACTGAAGTACAAACACCTGTGGGGTTTGGATGCACCTGAAGAACTTTATGCTCCGGGAAGCAAGGCAAACACGAAAAGTCCACATATGACATGTGATCCCATTTATATGAAATACCCAGGACAGGCAAATCCGTAGAGACAGAAAGCAGATTAGTGGCTGCCATAGGATGGGGGTGAGGGACAGGTACGGGGTTTCTTGTTGGGGGGACAATTGGAAGTGCCCTGAAATTACGTTAGTAATGGCTGTACAACACAGTGAATATACTAACAGCCATAGCACCGCTTTTAAATTTTATGTTGTGAGGAGCATATCTCAGTTAAGAAAACACATACACAGGAGTGCCTGGGTTGAGTGTCCGACTTCAGCTCAAGTCATGACCTTGCGGTTTGTGGATTTGAACCTCATGTCGGGCTCTGTGCTGACAGCTCAGAGCCTGGCGCCTGCTTCGGATTCTGTGTCTCCCTCTCTCTCTGCTCCTCCCCCGCTCTCTCTCTCTCTCAAAAATAAACATTAAAAAAAAAAAGGAAAAGAAAAAGGCAGATGATAATATTAACTATGATTCATTTCCATTTTGATTGGCTAACAATTTGATGGCTTTTTCATGAAGTGGAAGAGAGACAAAAATATAGGGAAACTTCTTTTTTTTCCTTTTAAATATCATACTAATAGCGCAAAGATTGCCAAAAATGTGGCATTTTGTTCAAACTTCCACTTAGTAGGCTATGCATGGGCTTCTCAGATCTGAAGGCCTCACCATCTGGAAATAACTATTTGAAAACTCCAATGAAGCCAGACATGTTTATTAACAGCTCAAAAGAAGATGATCAATTTAAAGAAAAGTTGTGATTACAGATTGCATCATGGCCCACGAAGGAGATGTATGGGAGCTTAATTTTCAATTACAGGGTAGAAAAATCAATCAAAAAAACCAACAGAAAACTGGGATTATTCTGAGAACAGTGTGACCTGAAAATCCCTGCAGGAGAAGAAAAATCAAACTGATGGTCACCGGGGGG
>NW_027529428.1:15941889-15950819 GCF_008692635.1 Crocuta crocuta | reverse complement strand
GGAATCAGCAGTCATTAATTAATGACATCCAACCACTTCCCTAAGTTCTCTGGACGGTACACTCATGGTCCTGGAGCTCATGCCATTTAGACTCCAGGTGAAGACACGGTCACATCAAAAATATGAGTATGTTGGGGCTCCTGGATGGCTCCGTTGGGTGAGTATCCAACTCTCGGTTTTGGCTCAGGTCATGATCTCAACAGTTCTTGAGTGCAAGCCCCACACTGGGCTCTGTACTGATAGCGCAGAGCCTGCTTGGGATTCATTCTCTCCTCTCTCTGCCTCCTGCCCCTTAATAAATAAATAACTTATTAAGAAATAAATAAACTTAAAGAAAATGGGGGACCCGGATGGCTCAGTCGGTTAACCGTCTGACTTTGGCTCAGGTCACTGTCTCACTGCTCGTGAGTTTGGGCCCCTGTCGGGCTCTGTGCTGCCAGCGTTGGATTTTGCATTTCTCTCTCTGCCCCTCCCCTGCTCATGTTCTGTTTCTCTTTCTCTCTCAAAAATAAACATTAAAAAAATTTTTTTTAAATAAAAATCAAAAAATAAATGTGAGGATGTCACCCAGATCTGGAGTTGAGTCTTAGCTCCTTAAACCTGTTAAGACACAGTATCCTCAGCAGCCAGAGGGACTGACAGTGGGATTTCCCAAGACTGCAGGCGAGGGCTAAGCGGGATAAGGAATGCAGAGGGTTTCGCCTCGCCCTGGGCTGGAGGGCTCAGGAAGTGAGCAACAGGTTGATAAGAGCAGCAGCAGAAGCAGAAAGAAGAGCTTTCCAAGCTTCTACTTGGGTACAGGTGAAAACCAAACGCAAAGAAGCATAAGGGAAAGGAGACCCAGGAATCTGGGATCTATTTCCATTTCTGCCACGACTTTGCTTTTTGGTTGCTTCATCTAAAAACGTCAATGCAGAAGTTTTCGTTTTACAATGTATTTATCACATTCTCACTTGGTCCTATTTCCTTGAAGACCTCCTAATTAGAGATATTTCAGTGAAAAGTTTTGAGGCCTGGAGGACCCAATGCCAGTGCAGGGCTGAACAGAAACTTCTATTTAGAGCTGGCAGAAGCTCAAGTTTTATTTATTTATTTTTTTAAAACGTTTTATTTATTTCTAGGAGAGAGAGAGAGAGACAGCGTGAGCAGGGGAGGGTCAGAGAGAGAGGGAATCACAGACCGAAACAGGATCCAGACTCTGAGCTGGCAGCACAGAGCCCAACGCGGGGCTTGAACCCACGAACTGCGAGATCATGACCCAAGCGAAAGTCGGATGCCCAACTGACTAAGCCACCCAGGCGCCCCAGCTCAAGTTTTATTTTAAGCTTAGCTTTTAATTGTCTTCAAACTCGTGAATACCCACCAACATCAGTCTCAGAAATATGGTAGGAAGGGGCTGAAGAATAGAGGCAGACAGAATAGGAGGAACGTGACATAAGTTAGATACAAGTGGCCCAAACTTTGCTCACTATTTACGTCCTTGCTCTGGGACGGAAGGTGAATAGTAGCCTCTCCGTGCCTGAGTGTTGTCATCAGTCAAGAAGGAAGGGTTCCTGACTCAGAGTCCTAGGGTGGGGATTAAACGTGACGAAGTATAAAGTGAAAAAGATTCTCCTCCTTTTTGTTTTTAAATGTTTATTTTTGAGAGAGAGAGCACGCACTCAAATAGGGGAGGGACAGAAAGAGAGACAGAGAATCCCGAGCAGGCCCTGAGCTACCAACACAAAGCCTGACTTGGGGCTCGAACCACAAGTTTTGAGATCATGACCTGAGACAAAACCAAGAGTGGGTCATGTAACCAACTGAGCCACCCATGCGGCCTCCGCTGCCCCCCCCTTCTTTCTTCTCCCTTCCCAGAGGGTGGGCCTTCCCAGTCACTTCTACCTTTCCCCTTGGGAAGGGGAGGGACTCGTGTTGAAAGGAGACTGTGGGAGCAGTGATCTGACATTTGTCCCTCTTCTCCGATGGACCAATGTGACTGATGGCTCCTCCAAGTCAAAGAAGCCAAAACCACCACAGTGACAAGTCGTTGGGGCCTCTGTCACCATAGTCTTTGTCACCTGCCCTAAAATCAAAATGAGGAACCACTCTGTTCTTAAATATAGAGTTTAAATACATTTTAATGGCTTTTCACTTTACATCAGAGACTGCAAATGTCCACGGCTAGGGGGTCAGAAGAGCAGTGAGAGAAGCATGACTCGGGGTCTATGCTGGCCCAACCGCTCCAGCCCAGCGTGGTCATGTGGAAATGAGGGTCTTTAGTGGCCTCATCTCCTGAGTTTTTTAAGAGAAACTAAAAGGGGCGCCTGGGTGGCCCAGTAGGTTAAGCGCCTGACTTCAGCTCAGGTCATGATCTCACCCTTGGTGAGTTCGAGCCCGTGTCCAGCTCTGTGTTGACAGCTCAGAGCCTTGGGCCTGCTTCAGATTCTGTCTCCCTCTCTCTGCCCCTTCTCCTCACACTCTGTGTCCTTCTCTCTCTCAAAAATAAACAAACATTAAAAAAAAAAAGAAGAGAGAAACTATGAATCTGAATCTTGGTGTGAAACCACTCAAATTTTAAATGTGAAGCTTAGGGGCATCTGGGTGATTCCATGGGTTGAGTGTCCGACTCAGGTCATGATCTCAGGGCCGTGAGATGGAGCCCTGGGCTAGGGTCTGCGCTTAAAAACAACTGTTACACTCCTTCAGGTCACATCGAATACAAGCCAATTTCTTCTTCTTCTCTTTAAAAACAAAATATTTATTTATTTATGTAGAGAGCATGACCATGTGAGTGCAAGCAGGGGAGGGGCAGAAAGAGGTGGGGGTGGAAGGGTAGAGAGAGAGGGAAAGAGAATCCCAGAGCAGGCTCTGCCCACGCAGGGCTTGATCTCACAAATCACTGAGATCACGACCTGAGCCGAAACGAAGAGGCGAATGCCTGAGCCACCCAGGCGCCCCAAGCCGTCTCTCGTTCCTGTTTTCCCACTAAAGACAGTATAGGAACACGACAAATCAGACAAGGGAGACCCACCATGCTCAGCGACAGCAAATAACCGCAGTGACCGGGAAACCATCACGACCATGATGACCTCAAGAAGCATCTGGTGGCCCTGAGCGGGTCCTACTTGTGCCCCGAGTGACATCTTCGTGCAGCACGACGGGCAGTGCGGTGGGGTGAAGCTAACTAGAGGGCGATGCTCCTGGCCGAGACCACACGCTCCAACAGGCAGGACGGGATGTGTACAATGATCACAGACCAGAGACCTTGCTGGTCTGCAGGAGAGCTACCTGAAGTCACCGGAATTCAAGGGCACCCTGAGAGAACCATTTTCGCCTGGATTAGGAGAGGCAGCAGCTCAGATGAGCCTTTGATGTGAGAATACAATTCAACAGGCAGGGATTGCTCCTGAGGAGGAAGGAGAGTGGGGGACACACCCCGAAACCAAGGGGGAAGGGGGGAGGAAACAAACATTCAAATGCCTCTGTCCTAAGCACTTTTAATGAACTATACAAATGACCCCTGGAAGTAGAGTCTTTCCTAAGCACTTTTATAGTCCATTATTTTCTGTAATCTTTGAATCTAATAAGTCTTAAATTTTTAATTTGTTTAGTAAAAAAAATTTTTTTTCATGTTTATTTTTGAGAGACAGAGACAGAGTGCAAGCAGGGGATGAGCAGAGAAGAGGGAGACACAGGATCCGAAACAGGCTCCAGGCTCTGAGCTGTCAGCACAGAGCCCGACACGGAGCTTGAAGCCACAAACTGTGAGATCATGACCTGAGGCTCCCCCCACAACAAGCCTTTAATTTACAGATAAAGTAACACACGAACGGTCAGGAAACTTGCTCAAGGTCACATGGCGAGCCCAGAGACCCAGGTCTGTCTGACCCCACAGCGCTTCCTGAAGTGTGTGTTTGGTCCTCAGTGGGGTGGTGTAGAGAACTACAGAAAAAAATTGCATATCATGAAATGCCCAGAATGCCTGTGAGGAGAGTATACATCTCTGACCCTTAAGCCCCTTCCTTATCAATAAGCTCATTGTCAGGATTAAATGGGATGAACCACTGTTAACCTTTAAAGTAAGATACAAACATTAGCTATTAGGAGAGATGATGGGCAGGCACGGAGCACAGGCAGGCACCGGCGGGGGCCCAGACTGGAGATAAACCTGAAGTGTGCAGGACGGATTAGAACACGGAGGAAAGGCAGTCAGGAGGCTCTTCCGGGCTGGAGGGTGGGAAAGGAGCCTCCATCAAGAAGGAGGAGAGAGCAAAGTCAGGAGAAGCGTGAGAATCCCACATCCATGGTTCCGGTGTGGGGAGATCTTGTAAGACGGTAAGGGCAGTTCATTTCGGAGCTTGGGTTGAGGGGGGGAGTATGAATCACTTTGATAGTTCATCTGCTTCCCAGACAGAAGAGGTCAAGTACAGCCACTCTGACTCTGCCATGTCCCCACTGCGAGCCCTCTCTTATTTTGCCCTGCTTCTGCTCAAACGAAAGCCACCAGACTGGGGCTCAGTCTGGAGNGACTGGAGATAAACCTGAAGTGTGCAGGACGGATTAGAACACGGAGGAAAGGCAGTCAGGAGGCTCTTCCGGGCTGGAGGGTGGGAAAGGAGCCTCCATCAAGAAGGAGGAGAGAGCAAAGTCAGGAGAAGCGTGAGAATCCCACATCCATGGTTCCGGTGTGGGGAGATCTTGTAAGATGGTAAGGGCGGTTCATTTCGGAGCTTGGGTTGAGGGCGGGGGGGGAGTATGAATCACTTTGATAGTTCATCTGCTTCCCAGACAGAAGAGGTCAAGTACAGCCACTCTGACTCTGCCATGTCCCCACTGCGAGCCCTCTCTTATTTTGCCCTGCTTCTGCTCAAACGAAAGCCACCAGACTGGGGCTCAGTCTGGAGGGCATCAGCTGGTGTGTACTGTATTCGACTGTCTAGATGGTCACACCATTCAGGAAAATTCATCTACCAGCTTCTTCTGAAGGCACGCAGGGGGTGAAACACTCAGCTTCCTGAAGTCACACGGACCCGATTTGGAGAGATCATAACCTGAGGCTCCCCCCACAACAGGCCTTTAATTTACAGATAAAGTAACACACGAACTGGCCCTTTCACAGAAGTTGCAGGTCACCCCCTCTTTCCTGGTGGCATCTGACAAGAGACAAGCAAGAGAAGCCTTTGCACCAGTGTGTTCTCTCCAAGGGTCTGGAACTGAAGGCCAAGTACAGGGATGTGGCGTGAATTGAGAAGCACACTTTGAGGAGGATGGAGGGAAGGACCTTACCTAATGACTTGTTCACGTACTGTTTTACTTGAGCCAAGACACCTAACTGAGAGGTGGGTTGGAGGGTCTAATTCCTTGTATCATGCTGGAGACACACAGGACAGACACAACCAGAACCCATGCTCCCTCCTGGCCTTGTGGGGAAGATGCTTGATGTGGCCAAACAGGAGTCCCGTCTGGCTAGAATGGTAACTCTTTACCAAGAGGAGGCTGGGGTACAGGGAAAGAATTCTGACTACACCATTCTGGGGGAAATCCAGGTGGGTGTGTGCAGGGACCCAGCCAGGCTGGGTGAGCACTCTAGCTCCCCACCTCTGGACCCCCCCCTCCACACTAGTGTTGGTGTTTCCCAAGGAGTCTGTCTTCCACGCTTTCTTTGGTGAAGAGGATCATCTTCCCAGGGTGGTCCTATCTGGTCTTAGAGCTTCAATTTCCATCTCTATTCTGTCCCCCAAGCACCGGACTCAACATGCAATTGTCTTCAGGGAATCTCTACCTGGCTCTACACCTCAATATGGGAAAAAGTAACTTATCCTTCCTTACCCCAGAAGAGCTCTGGCTTTTCCTCCTGGGTCATCCTGGTGGTTTTAAAACAGGTCCACAAGTCATTTGCCACTCTTCCCACCCGGATGTACAGTCTCTGTCCCTTGCCCTTGAACCTGAGCAGGCTCTGTTAATGAGAAGACAGTAGAAGTGAGGCTGTGTGGACCCATGGCTAGGTCAAAAGGGCCAGCCTCTGATGGTCTCTCTTCTTGGGCCACTCCCTTTGAAGTCCTAGGTACCATATAAGAAGTCTCCCTGACCTGAAGCTCTCATGTTGGAGACACCACATGGGAGACAGAAAAAAGAGAGCGAGACAGAGACAGAAAGAGAGAGAGACAGACACCAGAGGAGCCCCAGGCAGCAGACAAGTGATGGACCCTCACCTGACTCCCACCCAGCTACCATCTCTCTGCTGTCACAAGGAGGGACCCTAAGAGAAAACTGCTTAGCTGAGCCTTGCTGACTCTCAACCACAAGGACTGATAATATGACTGATGTTTAAGCTACTCAGTTTGGGAGGGACCAGTTACATAGAAATAGGGCCCCGGAAGAATTCCGTCCTTACCTGCCTAAACTGTGCTGTCACTGCAAACACTTCCTGAAGGCTGGCCTCGGCTTAACTACCTCTGACGGATCTTGACAACTCCGTGAGGTAAATTCATTTTCAGTGAGAAACTGAGGCACAGGAAGTGAGACACCGTGCCTAAGACCCCACAGGACAAGTGACACGCCTGAGCTCCTGAAGTAGTGTGGGTCCAAAGTGGCAGACTTCGGGGACATTCTAGACGACTGGGTGCCCCATCCAGGGCCCAGAGCATTGAGGAGCCTCAGGTTCTGCTGATTCTACTGGCTACAGTGCTCTCCGATGCTCCTCCCTCCCTCCCTCCCACCCTCACTGACACCGCCTTGGTTCAGGACCGGCTCACTTCTCACCAAGACTAATTCCTCAGCTTCCTTACACCTTCCTCCTCCAAAACCAAAGCCAGAACCAAAGCCAGAGTGATCTTTCCAAGATGCAAATCTGGCTGAGTCACTCTCCCGCGTAAAGCCTCTTCAGGGCTTTCCCATCACGAGTGGCTCCCCAGCTCCTTGGTGGAGCCCCGCCCCGCCCCGCCGCCGTGGTGCAGTTCTGCCTCCGTCGTGGTCTCCAAGCCTCCCCACGTTGCCACCTCTGCTTTCCCTCTGTACCTGTTTGCCATTTCAGCGACTTCAAAACACAGCTCTAGGGTATTTGCAAAGCCTTCCCAACCTCCTCCGCCTTCCACATGACAAGGACATGTATGTCCCGGGCCAGATAAGCAGCAGGCCCCGGCTTGCCCTGCAGATACACAGAGCTAAGAAGTGCCCTTTCTGCACGCCCAACAGCGATCGGAACCACGAGATCAGCTATCCTTGGTGGGAACGACGGCAGCATCAGACCACGGCAGGCTGTGCCCTCCACAGGAATCACACACCAGAAAGCAGAAACTCCTCGCCATTAAACACGGATCCAAACAACGGGCCTGTGTCCAGCAACCTGACTCCTGAGGCTTGCGCATGTCAGTATTTATCATACGGTAAATACTGGCACTTTGTTTTTAGCATACAGTCCTATGATTTTGAACATGTGCTAAAATTCTTACCACCACCACCAAAATTAGGATGTGGATTATAGAAGAGTTCCATCACCCCAAAGAATTCTGTCATGCTGTATCTTTATAGACAGACAGAAGGACACACACACATCGTAATGTCTGGCAAGCACTAATCTGTTCTCTATCACTACGGTTTTGTTGAGAATGTCCTGTGAATAGAATTCTACTTTATGCAGCCTTCTGAGACTGGCTTCCTTCACTGAGCATAATACTGTTGAGATTCATCCAAGTTTTGATCATGTCAATAGTATGTTCCTTTTTCTTGCCAAATATAGCACATCATATGGAAACACTGCAGTGTATGTATCCATTCACATATTGGAGCATACCTGAGTTGTCTTCTGTTTTGAGTGATTATGATTAGAGATTCTACAAACATCTGTGTACTAGTTTTTGTGTGAATGTAAGTTTTTCTTCTAGGTATATACCCAAAAGTGGGATTGCTGGGTCATATGGTAAGAACACGCAGAACTTTATAGAAGAGGCCGTCGAATTGTTTTTCTGAGACGCTGTAGCATTTCACATTCCTACCAGCAATGTGTGGCTCCACATTCTCCTCGGCATATGCTACTGTGTTTTTTATTTTAGCTCTTGGGTGTTTTCGGAGCGCCATCTCCCATGGTGTTAATTTGGATTTCCCTAATGGCTAATAAACCTGAACATCTTTTTGTGTGTTTGCCATTGGTGTATCCTCTCTGATGAAGTGTCCATTCAAATCTTTTGCACTTTTTTCTTTTTTTTTAATGTTTTATTTATTTCTAGGAGACAGAGACAGCGTGAGCAGGGGAGGGTCAGAGAGAGAGGGAGTCACAGACTCTGAAGGAGGCTCCAGGCTCTGTGCTGGCAGTCAGCACAGAGCCCGACGCGGGGCTCGAACCCATGAACCGCGAGATCATGACCTAAGTGAAAGTTGGACGCTTAACCGACTGAGCCACACAGGCGCCCCTCTTTTGCCCTTTTCTAAAGCTCGGTTGTTTTCTCACAATTTTGAATTTTGAAAACTTTTTTTTTTTTTTAAAGTTTATGTATTTTGAGAGAGAGCACACACAAGCAGGGGAGGGGCAGAGAGAGAGGGAGAGAGGGAATCCCAAACAGGCTCCACACTGTCAATACAGAGTCCAATGCAGGGCTCGATCCTACAAACTGTGAGATCATGATCTGAGCCAAAATCAAGAGTCGAGGTTTAACCAACTGAGCCACCAGGTGCCTCTGAAAATTCTTTATATGTTCTGGACACAAGTTCAGATCTGTTACTTGATGTGCAATTATTTCCTCCTGGTCTGTTGATTGTTATCTTTTATCTTCCAGCTCTGCAGAGGTATAACTGAAATTAAAAACTGCGTATATTGAAGATGTACAAGTTGAAGATTGAATGCATATTTATTCTCTTAACAGTATCTTCTATAAAACACATTATTTTTTATAAAGTCCAATTTATCCTTTTTTTTTTTCCTTATGACTTGTGCTTTGGATATCTGAAGATTC
>NW_027529428.1:15789655-15941881 GCF_008692635.1 Crocuta crocuta | reverse complement strand
TTGTGCTTTGGCTATCTGAGGACTCTTATCTAACTCTAGGTCATGAAGATTCCCCCCTGCCCAGAAGTTTTATATTTTACTCTTTTATATCTGTGATCCACTCTGAGTTAATGTTTGCATAAAATGTGATATTTATGTGGAAGTTCTTTTTTTTTTTTTTCCAGACAGGTGTACACTTGTTCTAGTACCGTCTGCTTACAAAACTATCATTTCTTCTTCAAACAGTTTTTGTACTTCTTTCAAAACCCAATCGGGCATTTCTGCAAGGGTCTATTTCCGGGATCTCTATTCTGTTCCACTGATTTATGTGTCTGTCCCTTCAGCAATTCTACACTGTCTTGATCACTGTCTTAAAATAGTAAAGTATAATTCTTTCAAAATTCTTATTTTCAGAAGTGCTCTGGGGCACCTGGGCAGCTCAGTCAGTTGAGCGTCCGACTCTTGATTTTGGCTCAAGTCATAACCCCAGGGTACCGGGATTGAGCCTCGGGTCGGGCTCCACGCTCAGCCCTGTCTGCCACCCATTCTCTCTCTCAAAAAAAAAAAAAAAAGTCTTTCGAAACTATTTTAGTAGTTCTAGATCCTCTGCTTTTTCACATAAAGTTTAGAATCCTCTTGTCTGATGTATCTACAAAAAAAACTGCTGAGATTTTGATCAGAATTGCATTAAATCTATAAATCACATTATTGTGGGGGAATTCAATCATTATTGTGAATCTTCTAATCCATGAGCAGGTGTGTATCCAGTTAATATTTTATTTTTGGAGCTATTATAAATAATATTTTAATAATTTCTATTTCCAACTTTATGTTGTTAGTGCAATAAAAAATGATTTTGGGGGACGCCTGGGTGGTTCAGTCGGTTAAGCGTCTGACTTTGGCTTAGGTCCTGACCTCACGGTTTGAGCCCCGTGTCAGGCTCTCTGCTCTCAGCAGAACCTGCTTCAGATCTTCTGTCTCCTCCTCTCTCTCTGCCTCTTCCCCACTTTCAGTCTCTCTTTAAAAAATAAACATTAAAAAAAGTTTTTTTAAATAAAAAAATGATTTTTGTGCATTAACTGTGTATCCTGCAAATGTGCTAAATCATTTATTAGTTTTATGAGTTAGTATGTAGATTCCCTGGGACTTCCTATGCAGAAAATCATAGCATCTGTGAGCAAGGGCAGTTTTCTTTCTTTCTTTTCAGTCTATGCCTTTTATTTCTTTTTCTTGTCCTGGTTCTGCACCCAGTGAGTTACTGAATACAGGCGGTAAGAGTGAACATCCTTGCCTTATTCCTGATTTTAGGGGAAAAGTATTCAGTCTTTCACCGTTAAATATGATATTAACTGTAGGCTTTTTACAAGAGAATTTTTAAGAGTTTAATGCAAATATTCAACTGTCATCTTTGCTTAATTTTTCTTCTCCTCTCTCAGATTTTAAAGTGGTTTCTGCGAGTGCCTGGGTAGCTCAGTCAGTTACACATCCAACTTCAGCTCGGGTCACGATCTTGTGACGGTTCGTGAGTTTGAGCCCCACGTTGGGCTCTGTGCTGACAGCTCAGAGCTTGGAGCCTGCTTGGGATTCTGTCTCCCCCTCCGTAAACTTTCCCTGTTTGCATGCTCTCTCTCTCTCAGAAATAAATAAAACGGTTGCCTGGGCGGCTCAGTCGGTTAAGCGTCCGACTTCAGCTCAGGTCATGATCTCACGGTTCAGTTTGTGAGTTCGAGCCCCGTGTGAGGCTCTGTGCTGACAGCTCAGAGGCTGGAGCCTCCTTCAGATTCTGTGTCTCCCTCTCAACCCCTCCCCTGCTCACATTCTATCTATCTCAAAAATAAGCAAACATTTAAAAAATTAAAAAATAATAAACATCAAAAAATAAAATGGTTTCTATCTAAAATTCATCAATTTCAAGGTGTGTGGTAAATACCTAAACAAATGTGTCTGTAACACTATGAATACAATAAAACCTGACCTATGATTATGCACTAATTGCACTCAGGAAATAGCTTAGGAACACAAAAGATAAAAGGCAGGGCATTTGTTTTAACTGCAACCTGATATTATCCACTGTCCCTGCAGCTGACAGCGCCCCCTGCGTCTCTCAGTCGGTCTCAGCTGCAGCTGGTCGTGTAACTGGCTCAGAGCGGGTGGGGGAGGAGACTGGCCCCTGCCAACCAGACAATCATATTCCCTTCCTCTCAAGACTGACTGAGGAATGGGTATATGACCCAAGTAGGGCTGCCTGAGGCTCAGGCCAAGGCAAGGGAGTCTTGTTGGAACCGTCGGATCAGAAACGTTCTCTTTTCTGCTGGGCACGAAGAGGGAAATGCAAACCCTTAGCTGTCCTCACAGCTATCTCACCGCCTCTGGGAGCCCCGCCTGCGGGAGAGAACAGAGGCAGGCAAAACCTCCATGTAAAGGGGCGCCTGGGTGGCTCAGTCGGTTAAGCGTCCGACTTCGGCTCAGGTCATGATCTCACGGTTCGTGGGTTGGAGCCCCGCATTGGGCTGTGTGCTGACAGCTCGCTCAGAGCCTGGCCTGTTTCGGATTCTGTGTCTGTCTCTCTCTCTCTGACCCTCCCCTGCTCGTGCTGTCTCTCTCTGACTCTCAAAAATAAATAAAAAACATTTAAAAAACAAAAAACAAAAAACCCCTCCATGTAAAGACAGAACCGGCCAGGACGGTATGGTCTGAACCCCTGCATCCAGCTGTACGTGAAGCCAATTACAATTTCTGAGCTCTGAAATTATCTGAGCCATAAATTCTATGCCTCACCCTCCCCTCTCCTCCCCTCCCTTTTGTCTTAATTAAGCATGTTTGACCTGGATTTTCTGTCACTTCCAATTAGGTGGGTCCTAAATTACAGGTGGGGAGACAGGGTGTCACTGGTATCCTGGGTGTCTCCAGCATCAACCGCATCTGCCATGTGCATGCAAAACAAGGCTGGCTGATGTGGGGGCAAGGCTCCCCCGACGACGTGGAGGCCAGGAGGCTGGGCTGTGGGACAGGCCAGGGCGGCAGACGTCAGGCAGGTGCAGAGTTCTAGAGGCTGCAGAACCCATCATGCCACTCATTCCCATAATGCCCATAAGCAGCGGCCACCGGTATGAGCAGACATCCTCGCACTCACTTCTCGGCCACCATTCACAGAGCTGGTATCTTTTCAACACTTTTTTTTTTTTTAGCTAAGAGTGTCCTAAGGAAACCTTTTAGCACTCGAAGCCATATGGCTCTGTGCTGGTTATTCTCTCTGACTTTCAGATCTAACTTCTGTCCTTCCTCGCCCTGCTTCCTGTCCCAGGAGGCTGATCTCTACAAAGTGTGTAACTCAGGGTTCCTTGTCCTCTGGTTTTGGGGGAGTTCAGCCAAAGAGAGGCACTATCTGCAGATCTCAGAGAGAGAGAGGGGTCAGAGTTATTGATTACCTACCTTGCCACGGTTCTAGCAGTGCGTTCCCGAGGCCACACAGTCATGAGGCCCCTGTGCCACAGCCACAGCCCTCACTGGATGCGGTAATACCGTCCCCTCCTCGTGGCTGTTCAGGCTTAGAGGAGCTCACAGCCTCCCGCAGGGATTAGCCCCGGGTGCCTCACCATCTCCTGATGGTTTCCTTAACCCTCCTCAACTCGGGAAACGTGCCCTGATTAAATTCTGTTCAGTTGAAAAGTTTTGAGGGGTGTCTGGGTGGCTCAGTTGGTTAAGCATCCAACTCGTGGTTTCAGTTCAGGTTCATGAGTTCGAGCCTGCTTGGGACTCTCTCTCCTTCTCTATCTCAATCTCTTGACCATGAGCCACCCCAATGCCCCATTTTTGTGCCCTTTTTTTTGCATAGATTCCCCTCTAAGAAAAACCTTTTGTCACTATCTTTGCCTAGTGAACTCCTATTCACCCCTCAAAACCTAGTAAAAATGTTACCTCCTCCAGAAAGCCCTTCCTGGGCTGTCTGCCCTGCAGGAATGAGTCTGTTCTTTGGCCCCGCGGAGCTACCTCTGCATCTGTTATCCCCTCTAACAGAGCCAGTCTCGGTGCATCCCCTCTTCTGAAGCTCCTGACGCATAACCACTGCAGGCCCCCTTCTGTGCTCCCACTGCCCCAGCACCGAGCCTGACCCCCCACAGCTACTGGATCAAAACCTGCTGCATTGAGCAGAATCAGGGATGCAGAGCTGACATCCAATCACATGCCCAGGAGGCCACTGCGTTTTCTACTCTGTATTCAACAAACCTGCTTACAAAAGGCAGGAGAAAATAGCGGAGGGGATGCGACTGGCTGAGCGTGACAACAGGGCCACAGGAATGGGGATGCAAACTCTGCGACATTGTCCAGGGCCATCCAACCTAGAACGGGCATCATAAATACGGCCTCTCCGGGAACTCCTGACCATGGGATTGTCCTCCTTTGACAATGGCCATGGTAACGCACCCATGTGAAGCGGGACGCCTGGTTCCTATGCCTCTGGACCTCTCCCAGGTTTCTGGGGTTCCAGGAGTCCAAAGAGCCGCTTGGGTTCAAATGAGGATGAGGTCATTGTAGAACCAGCCCACAAGAACGCAGTGTCTACAGTGAAACGACTGGCTGAGAGGCCATTTGTGGGCGAACCTTTCAATCTGGGAACAAGCAGACGCGCGCTCTCTCTCTCTCCCTCAAAGGTGTGTCAGTCCCTCATTTGTAAGCCTGGGTTATTTCTGAGCTACATACCCATGACGTGACTTGTGGGTGTAAAATCTCCCATTTTCTACCATATGTGATAATCTCATGGATGAGGTCACCTCTCGTGGTCTGTGGAAGCTCTTCATCCACCTTGTGATTACACTCTATTCTCTCGTTGGTGCCTGTGCAGATACTTGGCCTCCAAGTCACTGGAGGAATCGTCAGTTCTCGCACCCAGACTCGTACGGTGTGGAGGACACACCTCTTCCTCAGGTCTAACACCAGAGGTCTGGGTACTACCTCTCTACATAACCAGTTTTACAACTCCTGTAAACACCTTCTCGGCTCATTACACAATCTCAGAAAGCCTTCTCCCCATGAGTAAACGAAATCCAACCATCTTCCCCACTGCTGGTTTTAGTCACGAGCAACTGGAGAGACTAAAGGAAGAGATGGACCTCTGGCAGAAAGAAGGCAGTCTTTCTAGAATCTAGAAGGCTCAGTCTAAGTAACTGGGACTCCTCGACGTTCCTCAGCTGTTTCCTCACCTCTGCTTGGAAAACGTGTGTCCCCTTGAACTTTGGTCTGTAATGAACCCCACCATGCTGCCTCGCTGCCCACTGTTTACCTATCTGCCCTCTGTTCTGTGGAGCTGTTATTTTGAACCATCCTTCCCCCGCCCTGACAAGGGCCACAGAAATATTCACATTTATTTTCAAGTGCGTTAAGACACATTTGAAGAATTTTATGGTATTTCTTTAATCAAAATCAAAATGGTTCCCAGCGTTAAGAGGTTGTGTCAGGAATCTGTCTATAAATACCTTGGATACTTCTCTTAATCTTCACTGGAAGAAAGAAGGCAAAGACAGCCAACTTGTTTGATTATTGTTTGTGAAAGGAAAGAACAATCATGTTTTAGAATGTTAAACATGCCATATAGTCACTCAAAGGAGCCCAGATGCCTTTTCACACAGAATGAGAGTATGGCCCCAGAAAACACACAAAGAAGATATTGTGTCTTCAACGAATAACACTGTACCCAGGATCCAAATTTCACCCTCTGCACCCTTCCCCTTGACAATAAGAGACTATAATAAACATTTATAAGGCGCCTGACAGGTTTATAAAGTACCACGTAATAGCTTGTTTGAGAACAATGGATTAGATCGAAGGTCTAGAAAGACCTATGAATGCATTCCAGGTGACCACCAGAGACCCCCCAAAATCAAACATGGGGAGTATCATCTTTTCACAGTAATACTTTAAGGGTTTTGTTTACTTCTGGGATCTCAGAAGGTTTTATGTTGCGAGGCTCTTTTCGCCCCCTTTCTCGGGATCGTTCTTATGGGCCACAGATGGTGCCCGGGGCATGGGGGCGGCTTGTGAAGGCGGAGAAAGGAGAAATCTGAGTAAACAGCCCCAGCTGCAAACCCACCTGCCGTGATCCCCCCACCCCTTCCTCCAGAGCCCACAGCACCGAGAAGCAGAGCAGCTTTGGCAAAAGCCGAAGGAAGCTCAGGGCCCTGCCCTACAGTAGGGAACTTCTGCGTTCTAGATCTTAGATTCACGAAGTCCTGTCTTCTAAGGTTAGGTTATTCTACTTGAGGTTAAAGAAGCAACCAAACAACTCAATCGTTCCCATTTACATGACAGTAGATGTAAACTCCTCCCGCCCCCCCGCCCCTTCCCAAATAAGGAAGCTGGTTGGCAGTTACTGGAAAATTCTAATGTTCAGCACAGGTGGCAAACTAGTTGCGGAGGAGACCTGGGCATGTTTCCCTGGGTCTGTGGCTTCTGAGCTGGCAATATTTCCATCTCCATAGAACTCAGAAGTTCCCCCCACGATGAGAGCTCAGGAAATTCTCCAGGTGTAAGAAAGGAATCAATGAAGAGGAAGCAGAAATGGGGCCAACCTCGTCCATCTCCGGGTTGACAATTAACTTTTGCCAATAAAAAAAGTAAAAACCCACCTTCGAACTCTTTAATGACCGAATTTAGTGTTTATCTAAGCAGTTCAAGCTCAAGGTCTACTGGAACAGGCAGCACAGACAGGCTAATTAATTCCTTATCATAGAAAATCATCTCTGGACAGGGATGGAAACAGGCAGAATGTGGACAAGGATTTAAAAAATGTGTGTGTTGGGGGTACACTTAGAAATAAATTCACAGGAATCACTAAATACCACTTTCAAAAAAGCTCTGTCATTCAGGGCTGATTCAGCTTTATGCCATGACCAACTCTGGCAGACCTAACGGATCTTTTGTCATCAGTCCAAAGAATTCCCTGGAGGGGCACCTGGGCGGCTCAGTCAAAATCGGACCAGGTCATGATCTCACGGTTCGTGAGTTCGAGCCCCACGTCAGGCTCTGTGCTGACAGCTCAGAGGCTGGAGCCTGCTTCAGATTCTGTGTCTTCCTCTCTCTCTTTGCCTGTGCCCCCTTCTCATGCTGTCTCTCTCTCTCAAAAATAAACATTAAAAACATTTAAAAATTTTTAAAAATAATTCCCTGGAGTTCAAGGCTGGTTCTGGTGGTGGTTTCCCGAAATGGACAAACCTTCAAGGTGAGGAGATGCCCTCCAGTCTGGTAGCATTGAGGCCGTGCGGAGCTCACACAAAAATGGCTTCCAACACTGTTAACAGCCAGGTTTCCTCTTACTCTGAGATCCCCACACTAGAAGGAAAGTGTATTTGGGGTGACTCGGGCTTGATAAGAGTTCCCGAGGTCTTCAGTCAAGAACCCACAAAACTAAGCAGTTAACTAGGGGGTCAATGAGAGGATTACCAAGGATTTACCTCTACTTTGATGAAACACAGTGAAAAAAAGATTAGGGGGCATCTTCCACAAAGTAGGTGCACTGCTAGATGCCGTGTGTGACAGACCCAAATGAGACAGCACTTTCTTCTATCCTCAGGAAATTGAGGTAAGAGAAGTTGTAAAAACACAACAATACATTAATTACACAGCAGTTGCACACAATACTGAGATTGGATGCAAGACAAGATATGGGCTTTTGTACTTAAATGGTTATCTCTATGTGGGCTGGTAATATTTCTAATCTTCCAGCCCGGGAATCCGCCTACACCTGCTCCAGACCATTCCCAGCTTTCTCCAGGAGTTCCTTCTCAATTCTACCTCTCCTCTATCAAGGCCCAAGGCAAGATGTAGCTTTCTTGCAGCATTTACCACATTTAGGCTACTGCTAGTGGTATGTGCACGCACACTGCCTGACACTCTGAGACAAAACACAGACGTGAACCCCAATAACACCAACACTTGCTCCATTTGCACTGAGCTCCTAATTGATTGCTAAATGAATAGATCCTCCTAATCACAGACAACACTTTTCATCTTACATGTCAGCTTCCTTTGATTGACAGGGGTTGCCTGGAGGGTAGTTTTGGGGATTCTGAGACCATAACTGAGCTCCGTGGTAAAGAGTGCTGTCATCAGTGATGTCTGCCACAGGGCAGAGTTCGGGGAGAGGGGGTGCAAACGCAGTGTGATGTGGGGATATAAATTAAGGGTTACCAGAGCACAGAGAAGGCAGATTAGCTCCAGCTGAGCGGCCAGAGAAGTCTACACGGTAAAAGTGGGAATTAGATGGTCCATCTTCAAGGATGGGTAGGATAACAGCGGGTGACACACATGAGCAAAAGCATTAGAGCAGCCATTATCAGGGAAATACAGCTCAGAACCATGATGAGATGCCGCCTCACGCCTGTCAGAGTGGTCAAAATTAATAATACAAGAAATAACAAGTGATGGTGAGGACGGGGAGAAAGGGGAACCCTTGGGCACTGCTGGCGGGAAGGCAAACTGGTGCAGCTGCTGTGCAAAACAGTGGGGAGGCTCCTCAAAAAGTTACAAACAGAACTACCCTACAACCCAACAATCGCACTACTAGGTATATACCCAAAGGATAAGAGGTACAGCTTTGAAGGGGCACATGCACCCCAGTGTTTACAGGAGCACTGTCAACAACAGCCAAATTATGGAAAGAGCCTAAATGTCCACTAACTGATGACAGGATAAAGATACGGTATATGTACACAATG
The DNA here is from genome assembly GCF_008692635.1 of Crocuta crocuta. Classification (NCBI taxonomy): domain Eukaryota; kingdom Metazoa; phylum Chordata; class Mammalia; order Carnivora; family Hyaenidae; genus Crocuta; species Crocuta crocuta. The sequence goes on along the minus strand of NW_027529428.1, from coordinate 15,933,191 downwards.
CAATATTGCTCAGCCATCAAAAAAAAAAATGAAATCTTGCCATTTCCAATGATGTGGACGGAGCTAGAGATTATTATGCTAAGTGAAATAAGTCAGGCAGTGAAAGACAAACACCATATAATTTCACTCATACGTGGAATTTAAGAAACAAAACAGATGAACATAGGGGAAGGGAAGAAAAAAATAAAATAAAAACAGAGAGGGAGGCAAACCAGAAGAGACTCCTAAATACAGAGACAAACAGAGGGTTGATGGAGGGGTATTGGGTGGGGGATGTGCTAAATGGGGGGTGGGCATTAAGGAGCCCACTTGTTGGAGGGTGCACTGGGTGTTGTATTTAAATGAGGAATCACTAAATTCTAGTCCTGAAACCAATATTACACTACATATTAACTAACCAGAATTTAAATAAAACTTTGAAAAGCAAAAATAAAAAAGCATTAGAGCAGAAAAGAACATAGCGAGGAAAAGCAATCCGTAGACAAGCTCAACTAGAACACAAGTTCAAATAGAAGGCTTTGTGGAGGAGAATGGGGGAAAAGGTAACCACTGTGGACGGCCCCAAGTTAAGGACAGGATAAAGAGGAGCCATGAAATAGACAAGGGAACGAGAGGCTTTATTTAGATACCAAACAAGAGTGAAATCTAGGAGCGTAATTTAAACCATCCCTTAGGTGTATCAAGATTTGCTAGGAAGGAAGGAGCCTTGCTTAATTTACTCTGGGAGTCAGACAGTCCTGGGTGTAAATCCCAGCTTTGACTGGGACCTCAGCCACAGAAAAGGCTTTTAAGTTTCCTTCTCCTCATCTGTAAAAGGGTAAACTTCCTACCTCATTGTATCAAGGGTCAAAGGAGAAATAAATGTGCATAAAACTCATAGGAACCCTCCGACAAATATTAGCAAATAGCAGGCTTGATTAACCACAAGAGAAGTAACTTTTCAAAGGAGAAAATGTGTCTCCCTCATTGTCTCATGATTTGGGGAATCTTGTAAGAAACCTGTAAAGCAGTTAAGGGAATCAGAAAACAACGAAGTCTACGAAATACCCAGAGAGACTGAGCAAAATCAGTTTATCTTCCAGGAACGGGAAGAGGTTTGGAGATCAGGCTTTCCGTGGTTAGATATTTCTGGTGACGATGCATTTTTATTTTGTTGTTGACTTCATTCTTTACTGAATTATAAGTAACCAGGTAACTCTCAAGCAACAGAACAGCAATAGAAAGATAATCTGTTTGTATAATCTCACTTAAGCACTCTTCCCGAAGGGTTTCCTCCTTAGTTGAGTAAGCAGATGAAGTTTCAAAAACCCGAGAGCACTGAACCCGGGTGGTATTCTCAATGCAGTTCCAAGAATAAGCACACAGTGTGGACATGCCCTTAAGTCCTTTCTGAATGGAAGTTCCGGCCCCAGAGACCACCACTTTGAGGCCCTCACATCAATATGCGGACCTCACATCGTCACATGATGCTCACGTCAGGACCATTCCTAGACACACGAAGATGTGTGGACACAGTCAGGGACCCTGAGACCAAGAAGGGTTGGGGGAGCAGAGACCTCAGCCTGGGTGTAGAGGAGCGGGCTCTGGGTCGGTCTTGTCCTGGCTGAGCAGATGCCCAGAACTCACACACCCCGGGGCTGGGGCCTAGGACAGACAGTACGAAGCGTCTGTGGGCTGGGTCAAGGTCCGTCCATCTCGGGAAGTGCAGGAGCATTCGCTGGAAAGGGAATGTTCTACCTCTGGCAATGGAACCGGCAGTTGGCAGATACTTTTCGAACGTAGGGTAGTAACATTTCTTGCAACGAGTGAGTCACCAAAACACTTCCTTTCCATCAACAGAGGTGTTACTGTGGAGTGGACTAATTGCAACAGAGCGCTCTTTGTTGTAGTTCGGGCTGTTTCCTCAGCAAGTGTAATGAATTAGCTCCTTCTAAATCTATGCACTGGGCTAAACGATAGCTCCAAAGTGAGTTACTGGCTTAAAAGTAACTGTCTCCAATACTCTCTGCTATTAGATGTATGTTTAATATTCTAAATAGGAAAGGCCACAGAAAATATTTGCTTCTGTAACAGACACTGCTGCCGGGGCGTTTAAATGGGCCACGTGACGTCATCGAAAATGAATTCATTTTCTTCGAAAGTGCCGGAGTCCCCACAGCATACGTGACTCTAGGTTTCCAGCACCACCGGCACGGGAGATGTGCGGGTTCTCAGGCGAACAGAGCTACCCTGGCACTAGGCCACCGTGTCGCGGACTCCCCACAGGACAGCTACGCTGGCTCAGCTCTGGTAAAGGTAATCATGATTTCTCACAAGTAATTAATGTGGAAAGCTTTCTCTCTTCCCAAGCAAGTGCTCCAGGGCTCTTAGCTGTCTGAGCTACTATATTCTGATCTGGCACAGAGATCAGATCTTTCTTTTTTGTTTAAAAAAATTTATGTTTATTTATTTTTGTGACAAAGAGAGAGGGAAGGGAGGTGTGTTTGGGGGGGTGGGGAGAGGAGGATCTGAAGCAGGCTCTGCACTGACAGCAGAAAGCCCAATGCAGGGCTTGAACCCACAAACCATGAGATCCTGACCAGAGCTGAAGTCAGACACTCAACTGACAGAGCCACCCAGGCGCCCCTAAAGTTTCCTTTGTTTCCTCTGCCTGCTGTTCAAATATTTGACAGGTGGGTACCTTTGATTCTACAGAACCTTTTTGTACTACAAAAACCAAACACATCTCACATTAAGCAGTATCTAACAAGACACTGAGTATCTCTGAACAATCTTCTCTTTTCTATTAAGTTGAACAGACACATACGCACATGTGCACACACCGTCTTTCCCTTTCTCTGTACGTCAGCAATTTACCCTCAAGGTCCTCCCAACAGATAGAACGTGTATACAACACAAGGTGTCCAGTCTTACACCTGCAATAATTTTTTAAAGATTCATTTTGTAATGTGTGCTCGTATAACTTTGGGTGGGGTTTTGGTCTGACAGACTTGAGGTGTTTACCATACAGAGAACCACCAAAAATCAGAATCTTCTGGGTGAGTCCCAAATTCCCCTTGGTTCTGATTTGGCTTCAAAAATGAAAGCGTCAGGCACAGACATTCAAAGCCCAAAATTCTTTTGCTAATTCTTTAATATGCGGAACTCAGGCCAGCTAAGGGGCCTCTTCCCTAAGGTTCGTAACTAAGCAGAGACATGCAAGGTATGTGTACATATCCAGCAACAAAGTAAGTTCATGAGGCCTCATGTTCCTGAATAATCTCCTGCTGACATGGGACGCTGCCCAGGTAATGGTCTTACATACAATTTACATTAGTATTATTCATTATTATTAATTTTTTTTTTTTTTTACAGTAGGCTCCATGCCCAAAGTGGGGCTTGAACTCAGGACCCCTGAGATTAAGAGTTGCATCTTCTACTGACTGAGCCAGCCAGGCACCCCCAATTTACATTATTAAACCCAATTCACAGAGGTTTCTAGCTGACTCAACATCAAGGTCATTTCGTCCTCCCCTAATGACTTTCCCCACCCTGTGCCCTATGGAGGAGGTCCTCTGGCTCCTAGCCATACACGGAGCAGTGATGATATAATCACTGAGCTGCAGGATCTGAGCTAGAAGGAACCTCAGAGATTTTCTACCCCAGGGTCAACAGTGCCCCTGCTCTCTGCTCCTTAGCCCTTGGCAGACCTCCACCTCATCCCAACTCCTTTTCTTTTTGATAAGAAACAAAGACCCAGAGTTTAAGTATCAGGTACACTTTCCTCCATAGCTCTTACACGTGAGTCTCATTACTTTACCATCCCATTTCATTTTCCTGTGTCTGTTAGGAGTGGTAGGAGTGATTTTGCCCTCAAGGGGTTTNGGGGGCGGGACAGTGAGGCAGGATGAAAAGGACCTGAAGGGGCTCTCACACTGACAGCAGCAGGCCTGACGCGGGGCCTGAACTCACAACCAGAGATCATGACCTGAACCACATCTGGATGCTCAGCTGACTGAGCCACCCAGGCGTCCCTATAAATCTAGTTTTGAGCAAGAAAAGATTAACAAGCTTGATATATATGTAGACTGGTGTGTTAATCTGGGTCACTGATGCAGATGAGAGGATGCCGAAGCAGGTAGAGGAGAATTTATGGAGGAAACGGAGTTCAAGCCAAGTTTGGGACTCATTTATTCACTCAATAAAAAAGGACAATGTCTTACTCTCTGGGTCATAAATGGCCCAATAAATCAACAAATGTATTGCATCTACCAGGCATTGTGACAGGTGCTATGGGTTCAGGAGGTTCACAGATTAGTGGGGGAGGCGCGCGCGCATGNGCGAGCATCTAGCTGCAGAATAAATAATACATACGAGTAGACAGTCCTTCTGAAGCAGGTTCCACGCTGAGCACAGAGCCCAATGCAGGGTTTGATCCCATGACCCTGGGATCATGAGGAACTGAAATCAAGAGTCGGACGTTGAACGGACTGAGCCCCCCAGGCGCCCCCAGCAGATATTCCTTCTGCACAGCGGGAGGGCACAATAGTTCTTGAACAATCCCGTGGCACTTCTAGGAAGGACGCCCTCTCCTCCTAGAGACTGCCACTTCCTTCCCCTACAGGACCAAATTCAGCCATACTCCATCAGGGTACCCTGCTGAGCACCTCAAGTTCACTGTCATTTCTTTTCCACTCCCACTGTTGCTGCACAGCCGAGGCCCCTCTCTCCTCCGGCCTGGACATGGACGTGAATCCCCCTGGGTGGTGTGCCCACCTGCAAGACTGCCCTCCCAGGATCCATTCTGCACATCATCTGCCTCCGTGATCTTTTCCAAGCACAGCTCTGACCGTGTCATCGCCAACCTAACCCTCAGACCAGGTCCGAACTCCTCGGCGTGGCATTCTAGGCCCTCCAGGGCCTGCCTCCTCAGCAGCCTTGCTCTTTTTGTTGAAAGGGTCCCTCCCTCCATCACATCCTCTGCCACAGTCATGCCGCATCTCTCTGCTAGAAGGCAAGAGAGGCAGACTTTGAGTAGCCGGGCAGCCTCATGAACAGAGGCATGAGGGTGGGTCTGAGCCCAGAGCGGAGACAGCCCAGCTGATGAGGCAGGCAAGACCCTCCGGAGCAAGTGTTCCCCCAAGGGCACACCCCGCCCTTCCCAGAGTCCAGGAGCCGTGTTTCTGCCCCTTCCCAGTCTCAGGCGGAGAGAAGGACACCACAGACCCAAGTGCGCAGTGCGGATTCCGCATTCTCCACCTGATTCGGCACTGGGCCACACTCCTGATTCCCAGGAGGGCCAGCAAGGACCAGGTGTGACAGGGAGACGGGGAGCAAGCCAGAGGTGACTGTGGCTAGGACCTCCCCTGTGGAGTCTCAGTTTCCTCATCTGTCTGTAGGCATCTATAGTTTCCTCATCTCTGTCTCTATCCCTACTTATATTTTATAAACTTATGTATATAAGCAATACCTACTTTACAGTTGCAAAACTTTTTGACTTTTTTCATAAGCATTTCCTAATATTTCACCAGCCATCGCAGAAATGTGATTAGAGGGGTATAATAAATCAAGTACATAGTAGGTGAGGCACACCAGCCTCCTCAACCAGCCTCTGTTTCCACCGTTGCTTCTGCAGTCTGTGGTCAAAACAGCGGCCAGGACGAGCCGATTAAAATACAACCAGACCATGTCACGGCTCTGCTCAGAACCTTTCCATGGCTTCCCAGCTCTCAGTACAAGTCAAAGTCCTTAGAGGAGCCCACAGTCTCCAACTAGTCTGTCCCCTCCAGCCTCCAGCCTCCCTTCCTTCACTGCACCCCTTGTTCTTTCTCAAACAAGCCAGATGCTCCCCAAACACCCACGTGAGCACAGGAGGGTTCCTTCACCTCTTCCTAGTCTGCATTCAGCTGTTACCTTCACAGTGGGGGGCTTCCCTCTTGCCCCTTTAAAACTGCAACCCCCTCCCAGTCCCCTCTCTGCTTTATGTTACTGGAGAGCGCTCTCCCGTCTAACATACTGTAGTTTACCTATTTATTCTATTTATCTCTCTCTCCACTTGAATGTAAATTCCACGAGGAAAGGGGTTTTTATTGTTTTGTTCAGTGCTGTGTGCCCAAGCCCTAGAACAGTCCCTGTTGAATGAACAAATGCTTTAAGTGTTCGTCCCTGCAGGTATATTCCAAGGCTGAGCTGATTAAAGGCCCAGCGGTACCAGGCATGGCAGCTACAAGACCACTCGAGCTTTAGCAACAACGCTATGCATTCTGGAATGTTGCCACATGCAAGCCTCTGTGAAGGTGGGGGACAGCCTGAGCGGCAGCCAGCCCGTCATCAGAGGCTTCACAGACGCACAGAAACAGAGGAAGAGAGCATATACCATGACTCAACTTAGCACTGCCAGATAGATGTTACCAGAGCCTTAGAATACGAGACAATGAGCCGGGGCAAGGCTATCACCAATAACGTGAAAGCACTGTTCTCCATTTCAGACAATGGAATGTGAATCTCTAAACGATTGCTTCCTTAGCGTGCTAGAGACATTATTCAGAATGAATCAGCTCTCCAGCTCTGTCATGTAAATAACATCTACTTCCTTTCCTGAAAATCAGTAAGGTGGAAATCAGGTGTTTTGAATGACTGAAATAAAGCACATCCTGGATGGAAAGATCAAGCTAGATGCTGGGAGCAGGGTTAGGATTTCACGAGAGCTTTACCAACATATACACGTGGTCCCTGACTCACGGCGGTCCCACTTAGGGCTTTTCAATTTTACGGTGGTGCGGAAGCCATGCCTGTTCAGCAGAAATCGGACTTCAGATTTTGAACCTTGATCTGCTCCTGGGCTAGCGAGATGTGGTACAATCACCAAGCTGCTGTTCTGACAGCGAGGCCATCATGAAGATGCACAACGACACACTCACAACCATCCTGTGCCCAACAACCACTGTTCCTTACCTCCGGCACCGTGTTCAACAAACTATAAGAGCTGTCCAACACTTCGTGACAAAATGGGCTTTGTGAGAGATGATTTTTCCCAACCGCAGGCTAAGGTAAACGCTGTGAGCGCATTTAAGCTAGGCTAGGCTAAGCCATGGTGCTCGCTCGGTAGGTTTGGTGTGTTAAATGCATTTCTGAATTATGATACTTAATATCTTCAATCTACGATGAGCTTATTTGGGACCTAATCCTATCATAAGTGGAGGAAGATATGTGCATGATATGATCATTATTGGGCTACGTGAATCTGAATGCTCTGACCCAGAGTGTTACACCTGGTGATTCTGCTTGGACGGATTTCCCACGTGGAGCACAAAAATTCTACCCATAGAATTTCTGCCTGTTTAAATGAATTGAGAGTCAGGCTATGGGGCACAAAACAAAATGGTTTATCCTACCCATATCTTTTTGAAAAAAAATGAATGCTCTTTAATTGCATTTCCCCTCACATCTCAGGTCTTAAAAAAATCAGAGGCTTTAAGCTAGCTCATAAAAACCTTCACCCCCTCATTTCAATACTCAAAATATTTTAAAGTGTCAGATCTGCTGAATTATAGCAGGGAACCAAACATTTGGAGGGCTCTGATCAGAAGGGGACATTCTGTCAGGGTAGTTAACACATTTAACAGTTTCTTCTTCTTAAAGAAAAGGTCCAGAAAAGAGGCTGCAGAACCGTGCTTGTGATTTTCTGTATCAATTAAGACTGTTTTAAAAATAAACTTACTTGGGGCACCTGGGTGGCTCAGTCCATTGAGCTTCATGATCTCACACTCATGAGTTTGAGCCTCGCCTCAGGCTCTGCGCTGAAGGCTCTGAGCCTGGAGTTTGCATTGGATTATGTCTCTCTCTCTCTCTCTCTGCCCCTCCCCAACTCACACTCTGTCTTTGTCACACTCTCTCTCAAAAATAAACATAATACATTTTTTTTAAATAACTAAACTTACTCTCAGTTTATATGTGGACTGAGTCTCGCTGTTATAAGTTAGTTGTAATTTCATTCTGAGTAAACTGAGCTAGCCAACAGAGGTATGATTTGCACTCAGACCCAGTGTTCAGGAGAAAGAAAAGAAAAAAAAAAGGAAGACCCCCAGGGCAGGGGTAAGGCTAATAGGGATATCGCACACTGGAGGTGGCCCCAGGCTTGACACTTCCCAGACCAGGGGCAGAAAGGAAACCTTCCGGATCGCCCTGTGCTGCTCCTGGAGGAACAAATGTCTGGAGAGAGCACTTAAAATTTTTATATGGCGGCTTTCCTTTCTTGAGAAGAGTGTCTGAATCGAGCTCCTGTGGCTCACTCAGATTAGAAGCTATTGGAAAGTGCCCCGATGCCAAAGGCCACATCTGCAAAACGGGCGTGTAATCCCTCTTGACTCTGAAGATGTATTTATGCAACGTTTCCGAAGGCCAGGGAACAACCGCTCAAAATCCTTTACAACCCCTCGCCCGGGGAATGGGTACACTGAACAGTGGTGTGCAACATTTTTTCACCAGATGAGAATTTGAGGCTAAAAAGGCAGGGTAATTCCACTTTCACAAGGAATTGGGAGGCAAATGCCAGCCTTGGGTTATCCAGTAACCATCCTTAAAAAGGGTTTAACAATTAATTCTGGACTCTTATTGCTAAGAAAACAAACAAGGATATGGTATCTACTTAGATGCATGGAAATAGAATCCGTCTCTCTGTGGTTTCTTATTTAAATGCAGTGGGGGCAGTATCCTGCCCCTAAAAACCTTCCCTGGAGACCCCTAAGCCACTTGGCCTTTGGGGGAAATGGAGTAAAGCAGGTAAGAAAGACCTGCTTCCCTACTTCTTTGCTCCCACAAATGGCCTCTGCTGAGGCGCTTCCAGGATGTTATGTCTCTACTAGCAATCTGACTTAATTTTGCCCAGGGTTCTGGAGGAGCACATCTGACTGAGGATTCCACAGCTTCCACAGGGTTCCGGCACAGGGGCATCAAGAGTGGGAGGGGTCAATGTCAAACACTCTGATCAGCAGAAGCATCCCGGACAAGGAGCGGCTGGCCCACCCCCCTCCGCAGCAAACCCAGCTCGGGTTTCCAAAGGGAAGGTGGGGACTTCAAAGGAATCTCACCTGCTGCTGCAAGTCCCCACATGTGTGCGCTCAGAGAGGGAACGGGACTCCATCCCCAAAGGCGAGCATCCCGGAGCCCAAGTTGGGCGACGGGCAAATTGGCAGAAATTCGTAGTCTACACAGGAACAACTCCTACCTCTGAGCAATAGCCACACATCAACCTGGTCCAGTAATCTGTCAGGAGTGAATCATGTAAATACACCCTTGTCTGGAAGCAAGCGAATAGGACTTGAAAATGATTTTCAATCGAAAAACAATGCGGCGAGCAAGGCGGCTCCGGGAGGCTGTTCGGCGGGTTACCGGGGGCGCGAAGGAAGAAATCTCGGCTCTCTCGTCTTTCTTCCCCCCGTGACCTCCTGGGGGCCATAACCGCACACCCGAATTCTGGCAAGAATTTGGCCCGGCGGGAGCGGCACACCGTCTCCCTCCCTCCCCTCGGGNAGTGAGGGCTGCCGTGGGGCCCTCTGCTCCCCGCCGCACCCGCGGGTGTGCCCCCAGTCTGGTGAGCCTGAAGCCCCTAGCGGGAGGGGCAGGTGGGGTGCTGGGGGAGGAACGGGGTGCAGAGCAGGACTCGGGTAACCCTCACCTCTGCCCCCCTCCCGCCCCCAGCCTGTGTTATTAACTCTCCTCTCCGAGCAGCGGGCGGCGAGGTTGGGCCGTCTGTGGACACAGGGCTTGGAGGGGGGCCCTCTTAGAACTTGACTGTCCCTGGGGCCGCCAAAGGCCCCCAAACTTGAGACTTGGCAGAGTAATTAGGTCTGAGCGCCCGGCCCTGCGGGGAGACGGTGGGCGGGCCCATCCCTAAGGCCAAATGCACTGGAAAGGCAAACAGGGGAGATGGAGAAACCAGGTAAGTGGTGCCAAGTATATTCTGTGAGGCTGAGCGAATTTTCGAATTGTATTTCGTTCTTCTACCCCATTATATCACCCTCACTGAAACCTTTTCCTCTCCTTTCCTTTCTTCTATCACCGCCTCCGCAGCCCCAGGGTGCCTTCTCGCCAGCTTTCCTGACATTAAGTAAGCCCTGCACATTTTTGTTAGTCTGGTGTCTACTCGCTGAATGGGGAGGGTGGGGGAGCTCCCCAACTAGATTATCTGATGATTAACACCCCACAATTAGAGCTTCATTCCTTTGGCTGAAATTGATGGAAGCATTCTTAAAGAGAATTCATTCAGCTTTATGAGCCACATACACTTTAGTATGAATGACTTTGTCAGCTCCTTTCTAGAAAATACATTTTGAGAGAAGGAAGGACAGAGGAAGACCAAGGTTTTTGTGTGCCTGAGGAGGAGCTGAGGAAACGTCAGGAGGGAAACTATCACGAAAGAGAGGAGAGCGATATTCATCCCACAGTAAAACCAGAAATACACAGGTGTCCAACATGAAAGGAAGGGCAAGTATATTACAGGATGGTGATGCAGTAGTACCTTATGCAGCCTATAGAAAGGAAGTTTGTGCAATTTCTAATTGCACAAGATAGCCCACATTACAATATTATGGGAGGGGGGGAAGGAAGATTAAATTGTATATACAGTTTGGTCAAAGTCATGTAAAACAAACATAAAACAAAATCAAGTGCTTTGGGAAAAAGTCTAGAAGGAAATATGCCAAATTTTAACACTGGTCATCTTTGGGTGCTAATAATACCTTGTTCGAATCTTTTTGCTTTCTATCTTTCTGCATTTACCAAAGTGTTTACCATAAATATAGTCATGCCCATTACAGTTGCGGGTAGAGCTTTATTTAAGAGAGAAACAGAACCCAATGAGAGAGAAAAAGGTGGAAGAAACGAACATGAACTTGTACCTCACAACTTTTTGAGGTGTATTTAAGAACAATTAGGTTTAAATCCCAGCACTACCACTTACCAGCTGGGCAACTTGGGGCAAGTTGCTTAAGTTTTCTTGGTCTCAGTTTCTACATCTGCAAAATGGAGGCATTAATACTCTTTGTCTTGTGGGGGTCTTGTAAGAGTTGAAGACAACGTGTGTGAAAGACTTAGTGCCTGGCAGGGAAGTACCGTCACTAGTTTTACTTGGAGCCCACCGAGCAGGCATCTGTTACTCCCTCTCGCTTGTGGCCTGCTTGTTACACATGAACACACCTGCAGTGCTTCAGACCCACTAAGAACTCTTGCATATTTATAAATAGTCATTGCCTTTTAAAGTTGCAAAGGACTCTCAGTCTACTACATTTTCACACTCAATGCCTATATAGTGCATAGTTGCTTTATGCTTATTTTTTATGTGTATTTATTTATTCTGAGAGAAAGAGTGAACGCCAGTAGGGGAGGGGCAGAGAGAGAGAGAGAGAGAGAGAGAGAGAGAGAGAATCCCAAGCAGGCTCCATGCTCAGCGTGGAGCCCACAGCACGCAGGGCTCCATGTCACAACCATGAAATCATGACCTGAGCTGAAAGCAAGACTCAGGTGCCAACTGAGCCACCCAGGAGCCACCATACTTATTTACGTTATGCAGTTTTAAAATAGTGTAGTATTAAAGTGAATAAGACCAAAACATATACACTCGTTTTGAAATAAAAATCTCCTGTATTGAGAAAACAAGTCAAGAATCTCAGAAGTTCTAAGCGGGTGGGTCAGGTGAATTGTACGCTGTGTCTACGCTTGCTGCTCCGTGGCAATCCCACTTTAGCTGGCAATAAAAAAATAATTAGAAAGCAGACACAATGCACAAAGCATGTGCCAGGCACCTTTCCAACCACTTTGATCCTCCCAACAACTGAGTGTGGTAGGGACTGTGGTTCCCTCATGGGGCTGTCGTAAGAATCAGATGAGATACTGTGTGTCATCATCCTCTTCGTTTTACAGCTGAGGAATCTGGGGCAAAATGAAGGTTAAGTAACTTCCTCTAGTTCGCTCTGTTAGGGAGACGACAATCCAGGTGAGAGACGTGGTCTCTGGCGCAAGGTGAACGCACCAACTCTGTGCGTGAAACAGCCATCTCTTAGATGAGGAACAAATACAGAATTGTCACAGCGAAATTGCTTGAGTTACTCTATGCGAGATCTTCAGGAATCCATCCGTCCGTATCCAGGAGCCACGAGGCTGTCCTGGAGTATTGTGCTCACACGGAAGCGATCTACATTTTATGGGGCGCCGCGTGCACTCTTGAATTCGCTCTCCGTTGCTGCTGTTGGCTCCTAATGTGATTTCCTTGCCTCATCTTAGGCAAAGATAAGATCATCACTTATAGGTATAAGAAGCATCACTTTGGAGAGGGAGGAGATTGGAGACCCCTAAGGCATAAGTTTTACTTTTTTATTTTCATTGCCTGTGATAGTCATAGACACAAATAATCTCAAATTGGACAAGAGCCAGGAGGCATTTTTCTTGTTAAGTTGTCCCCTCCAGGGAACTTCACCACTCAGGTCCTGGAGCAAAATCATCACTCTCCTGGGGTAACACCTTAAAGCCAAGAAGAAAGAATTGTTAAGACNAGACCTTAAAGCCAAGTAGATTAGGACTTTCCCCCTTCAATAGGTGTTAACATCCACTTTTTTTTCCCCTGACCCCACCCCTCAAACCCCTTTACCCTGCTGTTTCTTAATACATTACATATTGCCAGTATGCTTTTTAAAAAATTTTTTTAATGTTTTAATTTTTTGAGAGAGAGAGAGATTATAGAGACAGCGTGAGCAGGGGAGGGTCAGAGAGAGAGGGAGACACAGAATCGGAAGCAGGCTCCAGGCTCGGAGCTGTCAGTACAGAGCCCAACCTGGGGTTCGAACCCACGAACAGAGAGATCATGACCTGAGCTGAAGTTGGATGCTCAACCGAATGAGCCTCCTAGGCGCCCCCCCCCTTTTTAAAATAACATTTAAGTAACTGGCATTTCATTTATTGTCTGTCTTTCTTTCTTTCTTTCTTTCTTTCTTTCTTTCTTTCTCCCCTTAATTGTTGACTCATGGACTCTCTTGTTAGTTATTAGAGAAGAGAGACTTTGACTTTGCCATACAAGGTTACATCGTCAGGTGACAGCATGGGCTTATATATTATTTGGGACAGAAGTGAAGAGCATGCGGAGACAAAAAGTAAGGCACCAGCTTCTGATCAACTCTAGAAATAGTATGCTGGTTGCATTCTGCCCTCATAAAACATCTGCACTTGGGTGGTTTGTCCTCATGCTGCGGTGATGGGGAGAAGGAGGTCATGGGGCCCCAGAGTCTCCTTCAGCATCTGTGGCTGTGCGACCATTCATGACTGATGGATAGTAAGAAGGATGCCGTCAGCATGTTCAGACACCCATTTAGCAATCTCTTCCTTGTTGAATTCATCTCGCAATTATAAATTAAAAGATAAAAAACTGTAATTTATTAAAGGGTCACAATAATTCTCCAAGAAATATTTTATAAAGATGATCTGGCCTGAAGAGACTTATATATTATTTAGATGTCCTTGAACTCCGAATTCAACAGAACTTTGCCCATGGGCTGTATTGCTTACTCTGGCAAACTGAAGAACAATTCTATTTCACTTTAGAATCTACATCTATTTATCTATATCTATATATATATTTATATCATGTATCTATATCTATATAGGAAAAAGGTATCTGCTACATAGAAACTGTGTGTCCTTCAACAAGTCATTTAACCTCAACCTCAATTTCCTCATCTGAAGATACCATTTGAAGTAATAAATATGAATGGCCAATACATATTTGAAACATGAACACATTTTCAATCTCATTAGTACTCAAGGAAATGAAAATTAAGGTCAGTATTTCTTTGCCAGCTAAACAAAGATATTTTAAAATGTATAATATTAACATTATAAATTGTAAACCTAGAGAAAGTTTGCAGAAATGGGCAGTGTCACATGCTGCTGGTAGAGCTAAAAAATGCTATGACTTCTGAGGATAATTAGGCAATTTGTAACGTCTTCCATCAAGAGTGTTTATATTCTTTAACTCCATCATTCCACCTCTACAAATTCCCCCCACCCAAAATAGGGCTGTCCATACCAGCTCAGTGGGAAACAATTAAGTTATGTAATAATAAAGTGGATTGGCTCTAGATGGATTAAGTGTGTACAGATACACTTAATGTCAATTCGATATCTTAGCAATAGAACACCATTCAGGTATCGAAAAGCCTATTTCAGGAAAACACTGAATTACATGGGAAAATGGTAAAGACACAGTTGTTTTGAAATGGCAAAAGTTGTAAAGCAGTGGGTGAGTTTTTTTTTTATAACGAGGCTATAGTCATTTATTATTTGTATACCTAAAAATATGAAACTTAAAATATGCATATTTTAATTCTACTTAAATCTGTGCGTGTGTATAAGAGTAGTAATATCAATGTTATTAATGTACAAGCACATGTTCTTTGCCCTGCTAGCCCAAGATGTTGATATGCTTGGGAGATTAGGATTTGTTACAGTAGGAATTGAAAGAAAAAAATGTGCTAACATGCCACTTCTGCAGGAAGTGTGGGATTAGGTAGCAGGAGAGACTGTTATCATGGGGAAGAATGCTTCATATTCTTTCATCTCCACGTTAATATCAAAATCCCATACAGAAATGCTGATGCATAGGAGCACACGTNGTGGGGATGAGTACTGGGTGTTATGTGGAAACTAATTTGACAATAAACTATTTGTAAAAAAAAAAAAAAAAGAATATCAAAATCCCAACATGGAAGGTCCATCTCATAGAGCTCTCCTATCGTGTAGGAAATAGAGACACCCGGTTACCTACAGCAGCTGTCACTCTGTTGCAGCAGGAGGTGAATACATAGGAGAATAGAAGAAACGCTTGCCCCTTTCTGGTCAAGGGAATGGGGGGGAGCATGAGAGGAGATCAAAGGGAGAGTAAGAGAGGTGCTGGTGTGATTTTCTCTCTCCAGGCTTTGTCCAGGAAGGGGGTATATGTCAGAGAAAAGAGGGTGGCAGCTCTGTCCCCTACCGCCCGTTAGGGGGCTGCCTCCCTGGCTATCCCTTACCAATCTGGGGGGCAGCCACGTCAGCACAAATGTGGAGGAAGGGGGAGGATCCGAGGCTTCAGTTCCCAGCCACCTTTGGTTCCTGGGGGGCAGGGATGCTGAACTGAGAGCCGTGACTGGTCGTTGTGGTGTAAGGTGACGCTCAGAGTCTCGGGCGGGAACGGGTAGGTCCCATGTGAAATGGCCGATGCAGAGACTCATTTATTTGCTACTAGCAGCAGCTGAAGAGAGACTGAGGCTGTGGTAAATGTCCCTCAGCTCTAACGAGGCCGAGAGAAAGAGCAGAATACATCTTCCCAATTACAGCTTTCAACCATGAAGTCTCACAGGGCAAGTTGTAACCAGGGACAATGCTCTGGACACCAGGATCCAGATGCGTCCATATATTACGTTGGATTGTTAATGTTTTTTTTGTTTTTTTTGTTTTTTTAAATATTTTTATTTATTTCTAGGAGAGAGAGAGAGACAGCGTGAGCGGGGGAGGGTCAGAGAGAGAGGGAGACACAGACTCAGAAACAGGCTCNGGTAGGTCATTTGTACAAAATTCTCCACATTCTGGATTTGGCCGATTGCTTTTCCATGGTGCCAATTCATGTTTCTCTGTCTCCACTGTTTTTCCTCTAAGAGAGTGGTTAGATCTGGAGATTTGATAGTTGGCAATGCTAAAATCGAATGAACAGCGGATTCTGATGTCAGCCTGATTCACCCATAATCAATTCACCATCAACCTTTTGAATATAGCTTTTGCATCTGTTAGTGATGCTTGCTTAAGACCATTTTATTTAATTTGTTCTAATTCTATCATTCCTCTGAATACATTTGCTGGCATTCTTCTATAAAAAGGATTTTTACCTCATCAACTAATTGGTTACCCTGAAATAGAGTTTGCACAGAAAAAGCAGGATCCGTGGTTAATTTTTTCCCTTTATTGGTTTCTCTCAGTAATGAATTGGTGCACTAGCAGCCTTCAAGGGCAACAGATGAGGTTTTGTTTCCTTGTTTTTTAAATCAGTGTGATTATGAGCATGCAGATTGATTGACTGATTGATTTGTAATGTTTATTTAGTTTTGAGAGAGAGAGAGGAGGGCACTTGCAAGTGAAAGCGGGGGAGACCCAGAGAGATGGAGAGAGAGAATCCCGAGCAGACTTCGTGCTGTCAGGGCAGAGTCTGATACAGGGTGCAGTCCCACAAGTTGTGAGCCAATGACCTGGGCTGAGATCAAGACTCAGTCACTGTAACCACCTGAGCCACCCAGGCACCCCAAGAAAACGCGGATTTATGTTTTGGGTGCATTTGTAAGTTTCAGTCGGTTACAGTCATGATTCTTTTCCTTGCTCAAATTGTCCCATCTGCGGCTAATGGGAGCCCCTCATGTTGGCTCCTGTGTCTTTCGGCAAAACCGTTGGTCTTCAAATATTGTTCTTATTTTCCGGATCAGCAAGATGTTCCAAGACCCTCTCGTACATTTCTTGCCCTGGAACTGGAATCAGCCATTTCTCCAAAGGTTCCGGGCTCCTTTTCGTGGAGAATAGTATTTAGAAACTATAGTCTTGGTGCTGGGGGTGCTCATTGTTACCGGGCTCTCAGTGTTTCTAGGCCTTTGAGTGGACAGCACTCAGAATTACATATCTCATAAAAAGGGGCAAATAATGAGTTCATACGGATGTCTCCTATCCATTTTTTTAATTATCATAGACTATTCATAATAAATTAAATATATTTTCTTAAATTTGCAGTTTTGTGGCATTAAGTGCATCCACACTGTTCTGTAACAATTGCCACTCTCCATCTTTCCCAAACTGAAATTCTGCCCATTAAATACTAACTCCCCACTCCCTTTTTTCTCCAGCTCCTAGCAACCCCCTTTCTACATTCTGTCCCTGTGGCTACTTGTGCTCTCGTGACTGGTTTGTTTCACTTAGTGTAACATCCTCCCGGGTGATCCGAGTTGGCTGCCAGAGTTCTTTTTACAGCTGAATCACATTCTGTGGTATTTAGGTACCACATTCGTTTATCCCTTCATCCATTGGTGAACACTTGGGCTGTGAATAATGCTGGTGGGAAAATGAGTGTATCAGTATCTGTTCCAGTACCTATTTTGAATTCTTTTGTGTACGTATCAGAAGTGGAATTCTAGGTCTCACGTTTTGAGGGGCGGCCATACTCTTTCCGACATTGGCTGCACCAGTTTACAGCAACGTAAGGGTTTCCACTTTCTCCACATCCTCACCAACCTTGTTATTTTCTCTCTGTTTGTTTTCATGGTAGCCATCCTAATGGGTGTGAGCCAACTCAAATTTAACACTACAGAATTTTGATTAAACTTCTATTTTACTCTTATATCACTTTTTTCATTATTGTGAGGATCTTGGTTCTTAAAGACATTAATTCAAGTATTGATTTCCTAATCCTAGAATGTGCATGTAATACTAAAATAAAATATATATGTACATGTATATATATACATATATATGTATATATCTCAACATTACTTCTAATAATAAGACCACTGACTCCAGCTTAAGATTTCTTCATGGTTCTTTTGCCCCTGGAACATATCTCTAGAGATATATGCAGCCAAATTACTGTGTGTCTTAGTCACTTAAAGCAATTCTCTTCCCTGTGTGGTTATGACATCAATTCAATATGCAGTTAGGACCATGGGTGTCCATTTGTTCTGCAATTTTAGAAGTTGTTTTTAAAAAAATCTCATAAATTTCATTTTTTTAATTAAAAATTTTTTTAATGTTTTTATTTACTTTTGAGAGAGACAAAGAGACAGAGCATGAGCAGGGGAGGGGGAGAGAGAGACACACACACACAGAATCCAAAGCAGGCTCCAGGCTCTGAGCTGTCAGCACAGAGCCTGATGCCGGGCCTGTACCCACGAACCGCAAGATCATGACCTGAGCCGAAATTTGGTGCTTAACCGATCGAGACAGCCAGGTGCCCCTAAAAATCTAATAAATTTTAAAGTACGTAAAACATAACCTATAAATCAGCATAATCAGAGAATTCTCATTTTACTCTTGGTTCCCTCTCCCTCTCGCCCTATGCAACACTTCGTAGACATCTATTGCTACTTGGTTTATCCTTCCATTGGTTCTTTTTAGAAAACACAAACCAGTATTTATATTTCTATTCTCCTGCCCATGATTACACAAAGGTAACATTTTCTAAGCCCTGCCCTGTCCCTCGCTTTCCTTCCATTTATTCTGTTGCTCACTCAATATGATACAGGGATCTTGTTCATTCCTTTTTCTGTTCAATAGTCCTTTGTGTAGTTGTTGGTATAAAGAAGTCTTCCTCATTCCTTTGAACTGCTACAGAATACTATGCTGTGTGGCTGTACCCTTCGTTTTTTAACAGCCTTCCCACTGACAGACCTTTGATTTGTCTCCAGGATTTTGCTATTATGAATAATATCACAAGAGATAGCATTGCCCTCCCTCAGTAGTATGCTGACAAGTGTTTGCTAACAAGTTCCCCGGACAAAAAAAAAAAAAACAAGAGACAGAAAAAGAAAAAAAGAAGCAGCCTTGATTTTTAACATTTGCTGAGTTCTATGGTAAAAGACTTCCATCATGGCCAGTTTTAAGTTACCAGCATGAAATCATGGAATTCGGAGTTAGGAAGAGATGTACAGTAATACCATTATGAAATATTTCTACCATACATATAGAGCAGATGTAAATAACCTTAAGGGCACAGATAATAGTCAAAGGCCATAAAAATAAATAGGAAATAGTGAGCTTTTGAGTATTTCTTGCCTTTGAGTATTTATTGAGTATTTACTTAGCTTTACATCTATATGATTTTGTTTTTTAAAATGGAAGTGCTTAACAGCCGACTCACAGATATTTCTGAAAATTAAACGATTGGCTCTTGGGAGCCACTATAAGCCCTCATACCATTAAATCCACACCTCATTTTAATACCTGAATAGAAAGTTCTATATGATGAAGCTAGAGATCATCTGTTTTTCTCTCAGGAGGAGTTCAAAGGTAGGCAGCCTCGTGCTTATGCTGGAGCTCCATGGTCATTGGGATCCCATGCTCCTTCTTCCTCTCTGCTCTGCTGTCTTAGCCTCATGGTCCAAAGTGGCTGATGGAGTGCCAGCTGTCATGTCCATGTGCCAGACAGCAGGAGGAAGGAAGTGAGGAAAGGCAGAATAGTTACACTACTCTATGGAGTCAGTTAACTTTAAATTTTTTCTTTAATATTTGTTTTTAAGAGAGAGACAGAGACAGAGACAAAGAGACACAGAGAGAGAGAGAGACAGGGGTGAGCAAGGGAAAGGCAGAGAGAGAGAGGGGGAGACACAGAATCTGAAGCAGGCTCCAGAGTCTAAGCTGTCAGCACAGAGCCTGACATGAGGCCTGAATCCACAAACCGTGAGAACGTGACCTGAGCTGAAGCTGGTTGCTTAACCTACTGAGCCACCCAGGCGCCTGAGTCAGTTACTTTTTAGGATAGTCCCGGGGCTCCATCCTGTCCTCTGCTTACAATGTGCCATGTAGCACTTGGCTACCTGGTCATATCTAGCTTTTAAGAAAAGCTGGAAAATGGGGATGATTGTGCAGATTGTGGTCTCAGATAAAATCAGTTACTTCTCTTACTAAATAAGAAATAAATAACTATTGGGTAAGCAACTAGCAGTCTGCACCCCCTCCAACTAAGTATTTTAAGCTCAGCCCCTTCAAATAACTGCATTTTACTATGTCCTGTCTCCGTCTCTTCTCTAAAGCCTAGTGCTTATGCTCCAGCAATCATTTTGAGTACAATATCACATACTTTCTGAGATTATTGTTCTGGTGTTTTACGTGTATGTCAGCCTCCTACTTCCTAATCCACTAATGCTTATATACAATTGTAAGTTCATATAGGAATGTCTATATTTTACATTTCTTTTTTATTTCTCTTACCTCTTAAAAATAATTTTAAGGTGTAAAATGAAGTCAGTGATATTTGTAGTCTTATTGGAAGAGGTCAAGAAACAATACATATGAAAAATTAAAATATACAGTGTCTTCTTTTCCATTATTCCTTCCTTCCTCTGGTTCCATATAAAGGGAAACCTAGGGAAGATGGAATGTAAAGATTTTGCTTGGCTGGAGAATGCCACATGCAAATTACTGGCATCTTTCAGGACCTCGAGTTAGAGGGACATCCACTTGTGTTGGGTCCGATTTTCTCTGTTCTGGGCATATCATGAGAATGACTCTTTAAGTACATACCTATTATCCTACCTACTATTAACATATTTTCTTGTCTTTGAGCTTTGCAATTATAAAATCACACCTCACACTCTATTGGGTCTGGCTTCTTTCAATCCACATTACATTTGTGAAATTCATCCCTGCTGTTTTATACACAATAGTGTTCTCTGTATGACTGTGCCACAGTTATTTACCCGTTGTATTGTTGACAGACATTTGGGTTGTTCTCAGTTTTGGACCATTAAATTACGCTGCTTTGAACATTTTTGTACCTGTCTTTTGGTGCAATATGTATGTGTTGGGTCATAGAGTATGCATGTGTTCAGCTTTCTTAGATATTTCCAGATGGTTTCCAATGTGGCTGTACCAAACTATGCTCACATCAGGACTGTGTGAGAGATCGGTTGTTCCCCATCTTTACCAATACTTGGTGTTTATAGAGAATTCTGTGGTATTCCACCCAGACCCTTCTTTGTGGCCAAAGTGCTCATTCGCTTAATTATTGGTAATGTTGGTGGTGCATTTCCTGTAGGCAAAGAGTGTTTCCACACCCAAGGTCATGCGCCTTCCGCTGGGAGTAACACATACAATGATGTGTGGTGTTTATGATGGTGCTGGTGGTGATGGTGAGGTAGAGGCACTTTCCAAGGGCCATCCCAACTTGAAAGTTTCTTGCAAGATTAACTAAGGCCTGTATTGCAGGATTCTCCCCTCTGCCCGATCCTACTTCCCTCACAACTTAGAGATATTTTCAAGAGCATCCCCAGTCAACCTCCTTGCATACAAATTTGAACGTACCAGAATATGTTTCCCTGGGAAACTGATCTATGACAGTATTGCCAGATTTTTAAAATTTTTAATTTTGGCCATTCTGGTGAGCTTTACTTTGGGTGAGTAATTGTGGCTTTACTGTCCATTTCTCCAAGGGCTAATGAGAATCATCACCTTTTCATGTATTTAGTGGGCCTTTGGATGTCTCCTCTTTCATGAAGTGTCTGTTCAAGTCTTCAGTCACTCTTCTATCAGGCTGTCCATTGTATTCTTTTCTTGATATGAGCCATTTACTGGATAGATGTATATCGAGGATACCAAAAACATGGTGGAGAATTAGGGGGATCCATACTTCCTGCCCATATCTCTCAAACAAAGAAGGGCTGAAGCCAAAGGACTCTGAACCCCAAGAGCCTGGGAGGAAAGGAGACGGAGTCTACTAGGAAGACAGCCTCATAGGTGTGTGATTGCGAACTGGGAAAGATAAAAACAGGTTAGGACACTGAGGTGCAGAGGGGAGGGAGCCCCTTCTGTGGAGAGACAAAGGGAAGAGAAAGAGCGGCTGGGGAAGTGTAGGACTGTATCTGGATAGATGTGTATCAAGTATCTTTTCTGACCATGGCTTGCCTTTTTACTCTCTTAATGATTTCGTCTGCTTTCCTGAATTTTAAAATTTTAACATAATTCAGTTGAACAGAACTGTGTGTTAAATTTGGTGAATACGCATTTTAAGAAATACTTGTGCACCCCAATAGCATGAAGATATTATATGTTCTATTTTTAAAGCTTTATTGTCTTCTCTCATTTGATCTAAAATCTTCCTGGAGTTCATTGCTTTGAATGGTGTGAGGTAGAGATCAAGATCCATTTTTCTGTCTATGGAAAGCCAGTTAATCCAGCAGCATTTATTGGAAACATCATCCTTTGTCCATGGCATGGCAGTGTCACTTTTGTATATGTGTATGTGAGGATCTGATTCTGGACTCTGTTTGTTTTTTATAATTTTTAAAAAATGTTTAGTTTTGAGAGAGAGACAGACAGACAGAGGGCGAGCAGGGGAGAGACGGAGAGAAAGAGAGACACAGAATCTGAAGCGGGCTCCAGACTCTGAGCTGTCAGCACAGAAGCCGACGCGGAGCTCAATCTCGCAAACCACGAGATCATGACCTGAGCTGAAGTGGGACGCTCAACCGACTTAGTCACCCAGGCACCTCTGGACTCTCTGTTTCATTCCGTGTATCTATTTGTCTATCTTTCCACCAATCCCTACTCTGTCCAAATTATTATAGCTTTATTATTAGCTTGGATATTTGATATACTCTATTTATCTTTCTCTCTATTTCTATTTCTCTTTAAGGAACAAAAGAGAATGATCCTATTAATGATCCTTTGGATTTTCATGTAAAGTTTAGACAGTTTGTGAATATGCACAGAAAAACTTTATGGGATTTTGTTTGTAGATCAATTTCAGGGAGATTTGGCATCTTTAAAATATACCAAGTTTATGGATTTTGAGTCTTTAAATACATGAGCTTGATATGTTCCTTCATTTCTTTGGGTCTTCTTTAGTTTTTAAAAATAAATGGAGTTTTCTGTGTAGAAGTCTTGTGCATCTTTTACTAGGTTTTAATATTGTAAATGATGTCTTTAAATTTTTTTAATTTTCTAATTGTTTTTTAATGATATCTAGAAAATGCAATTGATTTTTGTTATATTAATCTTCTTTCTAGCAGTCTTGGTAAATTCATTTATTAATTCTAATAAGTGTATATTATTTTTGATTTTCTGGATATACAAATATGTTATTTGTAAATAATGACAATTTTAGTCCTTTTTAAAATCTCCTCTGTTCCCTTCCTTTTCTTGTCTGGTTAAAACATTGAATAGATGTGGTGACAATAGACATTCATGTCTTCTTCTCAGTCTTAGGAGGAAAGCTTTAAATGTTTCACCTTAAATAAAATGTGAACTATTCTCTATCAGATTCTGAGAGCTCCTTCTAGTTAGCTAAGAGTTTTCTTAATAAGTGGGTCTTGAATGATATCAATCAAGATTTTTTTGCATCTATACAGATATTTTTTTTGGTCAATATGGTGAATTATGGTAATTATAATTGAATGTTAAACACTTGCATCCTGGAATGAGCCCAACTTGGTCATGATGTATTATACTTTTTATGTTTTTTCTGTATTAAATTTGCTAATTTAAAAAATAAATGTTGCTTCTATATTCATGAGCCATATGCTAGCATATTACTTTGTTCTCTTACATTGCCCTTGTCAGGTTAGAGTATAAAGGTTTTGTAGGCTTTAGGACTTAGCTAAAGGTTATGTATTGTTTTGCTTTCTCTGGAAGAGTTTGTATAGTATTTGTTCTTTTTTTCCTTTTAAATGTTTGGAAAAATTCACTAGATAATCTTTTGTTATTTTCTAGCTGAATTCCACTGAATTCATAAACATTCTGAATGATTTTAATATTTGAAAATTTTTGGTGCATATTTTATGGCCTACCATCTAGTCAATTGGCTCTGTGTTTCATATATGTTAATTATATCTTTTCTTAATTGAGTTATCTAGATCTTCTATGTACTTACAGATTTTTTTCTTATTTATTCTTTAAGTTATTAAGAGATGTAAGTTAAAATGTTTTATAACTGTGAATTTGTCTATTTCTTCTTTTAGTGCTGTCAGTTTTTGCTCTCTGTATTTCTGAGTTGTGTTATTAGATGCATACAACTTTAGAATACATAATTTTGTGTTATATTGATGCTTTTATTTTTATGAAATATTACTTAGTCTATAGTAATGCTTGCTATCTAAAAGTCTTCTTCTTTTCTAATACTAGTATAGTTATGCCACCTTTATTTTAATTAGTGTTTTCATGATATAGACTTTTCTATAATACTCTTTTTTTTGAGAGCAGCACATCTTCTTTACAAATCATCCCCACCATAACTTATTTAACTGACCAGTCCAGACTGCCCATTGCTAGCTGGATTCTACATGGAATATAGAGGTCTTCCTAGGGGTTTCTGGTATCTGGTAGATCCATGGTCACTGAGCAGATCAGCACTATGGAGGGACCACTATATTCCTCTGTGGAGCTTGATTTTAGGCTGTTTTCTGGGAAGCTGGGTGAGGTGCTTGTGAAGCTACTTCTCAGTGACCTGAGTCTACAACTTACTTTCCACAGCTTCCAGTGAGAGACAGTGGTGTGTCCACGTGTCATCTGATATTGGTGAGTTTCTTATTTATATTCAGATTTGTTCAATCTGTTAGAAGTCAGCCTTATGTAAGATGATTTTAAAGCAGCTCACAGAAAAACTGGCTGCACAGATTTAGGAATAATTCTGGAGAGTGGACCTACTGGTCCATTGTTAAAAGGAATTTGCAGAAATTGAGAAATTATTAGAGGATGCCAGGTTATATAATCATTAAATATACTCAGCCTGACAGAAAGGTGAAGGGGACACTTTATTTTATTAAATATCCTTCTTTATCTTTAGTAAGGCTTTCTATATAAAAATATTCTTTTCTAATATTTGGGTAGTTATACTACTTTTGTTTTAATTAATGTCTTCATGATATATAATTTTCCATATTCTTAAAACTTCTGTGTCCTTATTGTTTAAAGTATCTTTTTGAAAGTAGGCAACAGTTGGCTTTGATTTTATTTTCAGTTTGAAAATCTTAGTTCTTACATTATGTAATTTATTTGTGCTTAATTCAATTACTAATATATTTTGAATTCTATCAACTTAATATTTGTCGTGCCTGTTTTATGCTCCTTTTTTTTTCTTTTATTGCTTGCTTTTGTTACCTTTACTACTTACTTCATTACTTTTGGGCTTAAAAATATTTTTTATCATTCCAATCAACTTGTTCGTCATACCTTCTTTATTTCTGGAAGTTATTGCTACATTTATTTTTGAATTACTAGTGTCT
This sequence comes from Crocuta crocuta, assembly GCF_008692635.1. Taxonomy (NCBI): domain Eukaryota; kingdom Metazoa; phylum Chordata; class Mammalia; order Carnivora; family Hyaenidae; genus Crocuta; species Crocuta crocuta. Next base: position 15,908,220 of record NW_027529428.1, on the reverse strand, counting down.
AGTATAAATTGATACTTCCACATAATAGCAAGATCTTGGAACATATGAACTCTACCTGTGATGTTTATGTTATGCATTTTAACCTTATACAAATATAAAACTCCATAAGACAGATTTAATAGTAATAGTATTAGTGGTTTCTTCATATAGTAAGCATTCATTTAGGTTTACTTATATGTTTACCTTTTCTGGTGCTCTTAATCCCTTCCTAAATTTTGTATTTCTGTTTGGGATCATTTTTCTTTTTCCTGAAGAATTCCCTTTAATAGTTCTTATAAGTTTGGTCTTTTGACAGTGAATTCCTTTTTTCTTTTGTCTGGAAATGTCTTTGTTTCACTTAGACTTTCGAGGAATTCATTTGTTCTTGTCTCAGCCCCTGCTCTGGCCCGGTGCAGACACTTCATGCTCACGCACCAGCTCTGGCCCACCTGAACCTTGGGAGGGTGTTTCATGCTTGTCTGATGACTGTGGACCAGTTATTCCTTGGGCAACCCAGAGAACCTTTTCATCATCCCGTGGTCAGTAACCACATCTCTCCCAGCCTTGGGATGAGGGCTGTCTTCTAAGTTTGTTTATCCTTGGGTACTTTTCCTCAGGGTTAGTGCATTCTGTAGCATTGTCTTTACGTCCTTGTAGTTACTCCTTTGTTGGAATCAGCTCTTTATATCAAACCTTCTCTCTTTTAGTTACTATGTGATTTCTCTCTACTGATGGACTTGAACACTCTGGACTCTGATTGGGACTTAAATGATACATCATTCTGCATCCCCAAGATACACTCCATTGATTATGATCCATTATCATTATGGGATATATATTATCCAATATATTAGACATATATTATTAGATTAAATTTGCCAATATTTTGTTAAATTTTACATCCATGCTATGAGAGATGATATTCTATAATTCTGTTTGGTTTTAATGTCTTTGTCAGGTTTTGGAATCAGAGTAAAACTGGCCTTACAAAATGATTTGGTGTTCTAACTTGTCTATTTTCTGAAAAAGTATGTGTAGGTTTGGCATTATTTCTTCCTTAGCTGTTGGATGGAATTCACCAGTGAAGTGTTCTGGGCCTGGAGTTTCTTTTGAAAGTTGTTCACTGTGAGTTAAGTTTCTTTAATTGATACTAGGGTGTTCAAGTTTTCTGTTTCTTATTATGTCAGTTTTTGATAATCTGTGTCTTTCAATGAATGTGTCCATCTCATCTAAGTAGTCAAATTTATTGGCATAAAGTTGTTGACAACATACACTTACATCCTTAGTGTCTTTCAGGTCTGTAGTGATGTTTCTTTCTTTCAATCCTGGTGTTGGTGACTTGTATCTTTTCTTCCTATTTTTCTTGATCCATCTGGGTAGGAGCTTGTGAATTTTAACATCACCCCCCATCTCGCCCCACCATAGAACCCACAAACCGCGAGATCATGACCTAAGCGAAAGTCGGACGCTTAACCGACTAAGCCACCCAGGCACCCCAATTCTTTTCCACATCTAAGTACCACTTATACTATTTACTTAAGGTTTTCTTTGAACTCATTTTCTTTTTTCCTTTTTTTAAATGTTTTTATTTATTTCTGAGAGAAAGAGAGAGAGAGAGAGAGAGAGAGTGTGAGCAGGGGAGGGTCAGAGAGAGAGGGAGATACAGAATCTGAAGCAGCTCCAGGCTCTGAGCTCCCAGCACAGAGCCCGACACGGGGCTCAAACCCACGAACCGTGAGATCTTGCCCTGAGCTGAAGTCGGTCGGTTAATCAACTGGGCCACCCAGGTGCCCCTCATTTTCTTTTTTCTAAATGGATATAATTTAAAAGACACTTAGTATCACTATTATAAATTGAAAATCAATACCACTTTCTAAGATCTTGGTAAAAAATAAAAAATAGTGAAAACAAAACAATTTTCTTAAAGTTATAAGGGAGACTGTTGCCTATTGAAAACTCTGAGCCCTAGGCCTCCTCTCTTTATTAAAATAACCAATAGTTAGAGGGCTGTTAAGGGCTATCTCAGCTGAGTTGTTATCTTTGATAAAATAAAAAACCTGAAAAGTAATTGAAAAATGAGTAATTTCTTCACTGTGTGATTCCATTTCATGTAATGATTTGCAAGCTGGTAGGCAATACCTTAAGGCGTTTCATATGCCATACTTGGAGATAACACTGAGTTAGCTCATCGGCAAGGTGTGTTTCAGCTTTCCATATCTATGGTGTTTCAAATGTTTTCTTTTACAAGCATTTGTGTATTTTCCCCTCAGTTCTCATTCATGCAAACTGTCCCTGACTTACCCCTCATGTACAAATGATTCCTTTTTACCAGTGACCCCCCCCCATTCTTCTTAGTGTTGAGAATCACCATGAAAAAAACTTGAAAATTTTGTGTAAGAAATAGCAAAAGGGGTAAAAATCAGGAAGTGATTGGAAGAAGGTGACTCAGACAAAAGTCATCTTGCCTCCTCAACCTTGTGTAATTTCACCTATTTTTGCAAACATTTTCTTTTCATTTCCTTGTGCATCCCCTCTGAAGTTTATCTGAGTTAAAATATGTGTATTCTCTGAAAACAACAGATGTCTCCAGGAGGATAGAGGTCATTAGTCATCCACACTTGAGTATGAATTAATCCAATCAGTTTGTTTCCTTAATACCTGAGATTACCTATAATGAAAGGGAGAGAATTAAGTAATTTTGATGGGAAGTTTATTTTGGGAGCATAAGAGGAAAGAGGGTTGGCTGGGAAGGCATGTAGAGATAGATGGGACATAAAGATCAGAGCATCCCAAAGGAAAGTTGAGCATAGTTTAACATTTTTTCTCTCTTTCCTCTCCTTACTGTCACCTTAAGTTCTGTTTTAGAGACTCAGAGGTCAGAATAGTATAGAATATTATACAGTTGAGCTACTTCTTAGATCAAATCAACCTCTAAAGGCCAAGAAAGATCCCCCCACCCCCCGCTGTGCCAACCCACTAGTAAAATTGCTCCTAAGGGAAGCTTTCTTTTCTCTTGTGTTTTTAGTGACCTAAATTTGGTAACCTGAGACCTGTATGTACAGTGCTGCACAGACGACGGGTAATTAAGATATGTTATTACTTCCGTCTGCCTTCGTAAATCTGCAGTTGGGATAAAAAATGTCAGGAAGACTGTTAGTATGCACAAGAGAAAAGTTCAGTTTTACATATTATGTTCCTGTGCTTTTCAGGTTCTGTGTTAGGTGTCCATCACTTTAAATGCTTATTTTTTATTTATTTTTGAGAGAGACAGAGAGAGAGTGCGCACGTGCAAGCACATGAGCAGGTGAAGGGCCGAGAGAGAGGAGGAGAGACTCCATGTTGTCAGCGCAGAGCCCAGTAGGGGGTTTGATCTCATGAATCGTGAGATCATGACCTGAGCCGATATCAAGAGTCGGATGCTTAACCAACAGGGCCACCCAGGTATCCCCAGGTATCCCTTTAAGTGATGATTTCCAAGCAGGTTCTAGCTCAGTGCTTTTCTAACTATCTGTGGTGAAGGACCAGGATTGTATGTATGTATATATGTATGTGTATGTGTGTGTATGTATATGTGTATGTACGTATGTGTGTGTATGTGTGTCTGTCTGTATTATTCGCCTCTCACGTGTGGCAGGCCAACCTAGTATCCCCGCTCATGCCACATGTGACTCACCACAGTAGGCTGCCGGCACACACCCTGGCCTGTTACCTTGTTCAACAAGGCAATTCAGCCAGTCCTGAGCTTGGAAATTCTGGCAACGTCAAATTGCTGTAAGAGCTTCTAAGGGCTTACTCCTAAATTTCTGGGCTTATCTCACTGAAGACTGGTGAAAAAAGTTTACAGACTATACTTCGAGTAGACTAGCCTAATAAGTATTCTCTGAGTGTTCCTTTTATAAAATGACAAGGCGCCTCTAGCTCTGGGCAGTTCTTTTATTGATCTACAGTAAATGCAATCTGACAGTGTATTTCATAGACAAAAATTATCTGGGAATTATTGGTTTCTAACATGAATTTTCTGACTGACTTGGAATACTCTTGTTGTTATTTTCATTCTCTTGAACTCTACCAGAAAATTGAGAGCCCAGAAAATGTGGAGATCTTATTATATCATTTTTAAACAGTTATTGTAATTTTTTAATTTTAAAATTTTATTTTAATCAATTAATTAATTTGAGAGAGAGAGAGAGAGCACACAGAAGTAGGCAGAGGAGAGGGAAAGAGACAATCTTAAGCGGGCTCCATGCCCATCTCAGGGCTCTATCTCATGACCGCAAGATCATAACCTGAGCTGAAATGAAGAGTTGGACGCTTCACCACTGAGCCACCCAGGTGCCTCATAGTTTATATTAGATAAACAAAATATATCAAATAATTTATAAAGCACTTTCTGCCATTTTGAGTTAAGCTGCAGTAACAAATGGTCTCCGGAACCTGGGAGCTTTATCCTGGTGAACACTGATTTCTTACTCATGCCAAGTGTCCATCATGAGCAGGTTCAGCTTGGCTCCGATTGATTAATTTTAGGGCCCACGCTGACAGAGTATTTCCAGCTTTGTCACTTCTGATCTTGTCAGGAGAGGAGACGGAGGCCATGTGATGGTTCTTAAAGCCCTACCCAAAGGTGGATACGTTACTTTCTCTGATATTTCAATGGCCAAATAAAGTCACATGATCAAACCTGACTTCAGTGAGTCTGGGATGGATAACCTCCCAGAAGGAGGGGCCAGGAAGGAGGAGCAGCAAAGAATTCAAACACTAATAATTCCTACGGCCTGTTAAGATTTGAATGAGGTGGGGGAAGAGGAGAGAGGCATTTCAAAGTGTGAAGAATCTATTCCATAAATGAAAAGATAAAATTACTTGTACCAATTTGCAAACATTTTACTCTGTCTTTTTTCCTCTGGCTTTATTGAGATGTAGTTGACATATCACACTATATAAGTGTAAGGTGTATAACATGATGATTTGACATATATATGTATTGCAAAATGATTACCACAATAAGATTAGTTAACACATCCGTTACCTAACATAGTTCTGATTTGTTTGGGTCTGGTGAGAGCTTTTAAGATCTACTCTCTGAGCAACTTTCAAATACATGATATCATATTGTTAACTATAGTCCCTATGCTGTATATTACATCCTCAGAACTTACCTTTTTCCTAAATTTTTTTTAATGTTTATTTATTTTTGAGAGAGAGAAAGAGAGAGAGAGAGACAGAAGGAGGGTGCAAGCAGGGGAGGGGCAGAGAGAGAGAGAGGAAGAAAGAGAATCCAAAGCAGGCTTCAGGTTCTGAGCTGTCAGCACAGAGCCTGATGTGAGGCTTGAACCCATGAACTGTGAGATCATGACCTGAGCCAACGTCAGACACTTAACTGATTGAGCCACCCAGATGCCCCAAGAGATTGTTTATCTTAAAACTGGAAGTCTGTACCCTTTGACCGCCTTGACCCCCTTCCCTCCCCTTTATGCCCTCCCCTCCTACCTCCCTGTGTAACCACCTATCTGCATCTGCTCTCGGTATCTATGAGTTCAGTTTTGCTTTTTTAGATTCCACATATAAATGAGATCATATAATATTTGTCTTTCTCTGTCTGACTTATTTTACTTAGCATAATGCCCTCAAGGTTCATCCATGTTGTTACAAATGGCAGAATTTCCTTCTTTCTCATGGGTAAATAATATTCCATTGTGTGTGTGTGGTTTATGTATATATATGTATATGTATATATATATATATATAACCTTTTCTTAATTTGTTCATCTGTCAGTGGAAACTTAGATTTTTTTCCACATTTGAGCTATTGTGAATAATGCTGCAGTGAACATGGGGGTACCATTATCTCTTTCAGACAGTGATTTCTTTTTCTTCAGGTATATACCCAGAAGTGGAATTGCTGGATTATAGGGTAGTTCTATTTTTCATTTTTGGAAGAATCTCTCTACTGTTTTCCAGAGTGGCTGTGCCAAATTACACTTTCTTTCTTCCTTTCCTTTCTTTTTTTCTCTCTTTCTCTTTCTTTCTTTCTTTCTTTCTTTCTTTTTAAGTTTATCCATTTATTTTGAGAGAGAGAGCGGGCACAAGGTGGAGAGGGACAGAGAGAGAGGGAGAGAGAGAATTCCAAGCAGGCTCGATGCTGTCAGCACAGAGTCCAACATGGGGTATCAATCTCACAAACAGTGAGATTATGACCTAAGGGGAAATCAAGAGTTGGACATTCAACTGACTGAGCCACCCCAGCACTCCCCAAATTACATTTTCACTACCAGTGCACAGGGTTCTCTTTTCTCCACATCCTCACCGACATTTGTCACCTCTTGTCTTTTAGATAATAATCATTCTAACAGATATGAGGTGGTATCTCATTGTGTTTTTTATTTCCCTGATGATTCATGATATTGAGTACTTTTTCATGTACTGTTGGGCATTTGAGTATTTTCTTTGGAAAAATGTGCTATGTGGGGTCTTTGCACATTATAAATTGGATTATTTGTGGGGTTTTTGTTGTTGTTATTGAGTTGTAGGAGTTTCTTTTTTTTTTTCCATTTAGTTTCCTCTAATCTTTATTATTTCCTTCCTTTTACTGGTTTTAGGTTTTGTTTGTTCTTTTTCTAGCTCCTTTAAATGTAAAGTCAAGTTGTTTATTTGAGATTTTTCTTGCTTCTTGAGGTAGGCCTGTGTTGCTACACAGCCTTTGCTGCACCCGAAAGATTTTTGGACTGTTGTTTTCATTTTCATTTGTCTCCATGTATTTTTTGAGTTCCTCTTTGATTTCTTGGTTGACCCCATTCATTGTTTAGTAGCATGTTATTTAATTTGTATTTGTGTTCTTTCCAGTTTTTCTTGTGGTTGATTTCTAGTTTCATAACATTGTGGTTGGAAAAATGCACAATATAATTTCAATCTTTTTAATTGGTTGAGATGGTTCTGCAGTTCTTCTGTGTTCCTTCTCTTGTTCTCTTCGCTCATGGTTTGCTGGCTTTCTTTGGTGATATACGTGGATTCCTTTCTTTATTTTTTGCATATCTATTCCCAGTTTTATATTTGTGAGTGCCATTAGATTTATGCATGTAGCAGTCTATATTAAGTTGATTGTCACTTAAGTTTAAGCCCTTTCTTTTTTTTAATAGTTTATTGTCAAGTTGGTTTCCATATAACACCCAGTGCTCATCCCCACAAGTACCTCTCCATGCCCATCACCCCCCTCCCCTCCCCCCACCCCTATCAGTCCTCAGTTTGTTCTCAGCATTCAAGAGTTTTGGGGTGCCTGGGTAGCTTAGTCGGTTAAGCGTCTGACTTTCGCTTAGGTCATGATCTCGCGGTTCGTGGGTTCGAGCCCCGCGTCGGGCTCTGTGCTGACTGCCAGCTCAGAGCCTGGAGCCTGTTTCAGTCTGTGACTCCCTCTCTCTCTGACCCTCCCCTGCTCATGCTGTCTCTCTCTCTCCTAGAAATAAATAAAAAACATTATATATGAAAAAAAAGAGTTTCTCATGGTTTGCCTCCCTCCCTCTCCCCCACTATTTTTTCCCTTTTTCTCTCCCATGGTCCTCAGTTAAGTTCCTCCTAATCCTCCTATACGTGCAAACGTATGGTATCTGTACTTCTCTGCCTGACTTATTTCGCTCAGCATAACACCCTCAAGGTCCATCCATGTTGTTACACATGGCCAGCACTAAAGTTTTACTCCCCAACCCTGCCCTAACCTTTTAGGTATATGTTGTCATACTTTACATCCTTTTATTTCATGGATCCGTGGATCACAGATGTATTCCATGGCTGATTTTAATAGATATATTTAATTTTATTGATTTTGTGCCCCTAATTTTCTTATTCCTGTTTATAGTCTTTTATCTCCACTCCAAAAGTCCCCTTTAACATTTTCTGGTAGGGCTGGTTTAGTGGTTATGAGTTCCTTTAAGTTTTGTTAGTCTAGAAAACTATTTTTCTCTCTTCTATTCTAAATGATAGCCTTGCTGGCTAGAGTATTCTTGGTTGCAGGGTCTTTTTTCTTTCAGCACTTTTAATATATCATGGCACTCCCTTCTGGCCTGCAAAGTTTCTGCTGACAAATCAGCTGATTAGCCTTATAGGGTTTCCCAAATATATATTTTCTGTATTTTCTTTTCTCTTGCTGCTTTACGGATTCTCTCTTTATTATTACTTTTTGCAGTTTTAATGACTATGTGTCTTGGTGTGGACCTCCTTAGCTTGATTTTGTTGGGGGGATCTCTGTGCCTCCTGGATCCAGATATCTGTTTCCTTCTCCAGATTTGGGAAGTTTTCAACTATTCTTTATCCAAATAATTTTTCTGCCCCCTTTCACTCTCATGTCCTACTGGGGTCTCTATAATGCGAATGCTATTATGTTTGATGGTGTCACTGAATTTCCTTAATGTATTTTCATTTTTTTATTATTCTCTTTCTCTCTCCTGTTCAGCTTGATTGCTTTCCATGCCTCTATCCTCCAGGGTCCCGATCCGTTCCTCTGGTCTACTATTTATTCCTCTGGTGTATTTTTAGTTCTGCTTATTGAATTTTTTTCCATCTCTGATTGGTTCTGTTTTATGTTTTCGATCTCTTTGTTGAGGGTCTCACTGATATCCTCCACTCTTAAGTCAAGTAACTATATTTATGACCATTACTTTAAATTCTCTATCAGTCTAATTACTTATCTCTGTTTAGTTTAGGTCTCCTGCCGTGATTTGTCTTGTTCTTTCATTTGGGACACATTCCTCTGTCTCCTCCTTTTGTCTAACTCTGTTTCTGTGCCTTAGGAAGGTCAGGCATGTCTCCTGCTCTGAAAGTCATGGCCATTGGGGGGTGGGGTGGGGAAAAATTAAAAAAAAAAAAAGAGAAAGTCATGGCCTTAGGAAGAAGAGGTCCTGTAGTATCCTGCAGTCAGTGTTCCCTGTTCACCAGGGCCTGTTACTTCAGAAACATTGCGTGTGTGTGTTGTGTGTGCTCTACTGTTGTGTCCCCTAAGAAGCTTTCATTCGTAGGCAGGGCCTTCAGTCAGGCCAGATGCATGCCCTCAGCCTGCTGCTGGGGCCACAGTTGGAGTGACGTGTGTGGTTATCTTCCCGTCTCCCTGGGGCCGGGATCGCTTTGGAATGATGCCGGCTCCTGTTGGGGCTGCTTGTCCACTGCCAGGCATGGGGCACCACTTTGGAGGGACGGTGGCTGAGGGCATGTTGGAGGGCAGGGGTCCACAGGTCAGCTGCAGGAGGGGACCCACAGCTCCCAGGAGAACTCCTCCAGAGATCAGATGGGTTGGAGAAGACTAACTTAAATGAGTTTGGATGTCAGCCTCTTATCAGATGGGTGATTTGTAAATATTTTTGCCTGTTCTACAGGTTGCCTTTTCATTTTGTTGTTTGTTTCTTTTGGTTTGTTATAGTTCCACTTGTTTATTTTTGCTTTTGTAGCTGTGCATATGGTGTCACATACATAAAATCATTGCCAAGACCAGGGTCAAGGAGTTTTCCTCCTATGTTTTCTTGTAGGAATTTTATGGTTTCAGGTCTTACGTTTAAGTCTTTAATATGTTTCTTTAAAAAATTTTTTTTAATGTTAATTTTTGAGACAGAGAGAGAGAGACAGAGCATGAGCTGGGGAGGGGCAGAGAGAGAGGGAGACACAAAATCTGAAGCAGGCTTCAGGCTCAGAGCTGTCAGCACAGAGCCCGACAAGGGGCTCAAACTCACAGACCTCGAGATCATGACCTGAGCCGAAGTCAGACGCTTAACCAACTGAGTCACCCAGGCGCCCAAGTTTTTAATATATTTCAAGTTAATTTCTGTGGGTGGCATAAGATAGGGGTCCGCTTCCATTCTTCTGCATGTGAATATCCAGTTTTTCCAGTACCATCTATTGAAGAAACTGCCTTGTCTCCATTTAATATTCTTGGCTATGTTGTCAAATATTAGATGGCTGTACGTATGTGGGTTTACTTCTGGGCTCTCAGTTCTGTTCTGCTGGTCTGTGTGTGTTCTGCCAGTACCATACTGTTCTGATTACTATGTTTTTGTAATATAGTGAGTGATGCCGCCAACTGTCTTCTTCTCAGGATTCCTTTGATTATTCGAAGTCTTTTGTGGTTTCACATGAATTTTAGGATTTTTTTTTCTACTTCTGTAAAAAAAATAACATTGGAATCTTGACAGGAATTAGAGTCACTGTATAGATGACTATGGGTAGAATGGACATTTTAATAATTTTAATTCTTCTACTCTGTCTTAAAGGCTCTGTGAGATTAGTTCTTTTTTTTTTTTTAATGTTAATTATTTGAGAGAGAGAGAGAGAGTGCGTGAGTAAGGCTAGAGGGGTGGGGTACAGAGAATCCAAAGTGAGCCCAGTGCTGATAGCAGAGAGCCCAAGGTGGGGCTTGAACAAATGAACTGTGAGATCATGACCTGAGCTGAAGTCAGACATTTAACCGACTGATTCACCCAGGTGCCCAGAGATTAGTTCTTTAAGTGTTGGAAGTGGAAAATGCATCCCCTGTGTAAGAATTACAGATGTTTTATGTTAAAAAGAGAAACATCATGGGAATGTACCCATTTCTCTGGATTAATAAGTCAGCATGATTGTAAAGTAAACACAAAAGATGAAATGCAGTAGGACGCTCACTGAACTAATTTCTGAGATTTCAAAACTTCAGTGTCTTTCCTCTTGATTTTTGTGGTTCATTTTAAGAGATGAGGATATCACAGAAAAAGAGTCACATGTTCATCTCCTGAGCCTTGCGAGAAAATTCCTGGTTTGGTAAAATAAGTTAGGACATCTACAATTCCCAGAGAAGAAGTCTGACAAGTCTTAGCACTTCTTAAAAATTCTTAATTCCCTGAGGATAGGAACAAAACTTCCTCACATCTTTCTCCACAAAGGGCTCATTTCATATCAAAGAATTAACAAGCCTCCTTAAGCACCTAGCATAGAGCTATGAGGTAATTAGGTGCATTTGGGGCTTGAGCTCTTCAAGATTTCTTATTTTTAAAACACTTCAGATTTGAAATGCCTTGTCAGAACTCAAAAGAAAGAACAAGGACAAATCCCCACTGCATGCAGATACGTAAAGAGAGGGAAAACGATAAAAAAGCAACCTTCTTTATTTGCCTCTTTCCTTTCCTTCCTTGCTAATGATGTCTTATTTTTCTTATGCTACTCCTAATTTAAGCTCCTCTTGGGATGTTTTCTCCTACTTTCTGTTTTGAGAGATATTAAGAGTATGTGTTCCCAGGAGCTCTCAATGTTTAAACTTGGGGAAAAGATTTGCGTTACCTCCAGATACACTTGCATTAAATATATATGCCCGCCAGTTTCTTCATGGGGCTAGCGTGGCCTGGAGAAGTCCCGTAGGAGTGTGTATCTGACTTCGGCAACATAACGATCATCCATCAAGTTTGCAGAAAAGTTACAGTATATGTGCAGAGTCCACTCACCACAGTCTCTTATTTGATCTGATTTTAACATCAGTTCTGTGAAAGTGGGATTTCCAGTGCCACTTTATAATTGAGGATTAAGTTACAGACCCAATGTTTGGGAGATCCATGGTGATCTCCTCCTTCTCATCCTTTCCTGGCTCCTTTCTCTGTTCACACATATATCTCAGAGTGCCTGTGTTCTCACACGACAGCCTGAGATCCCCCACTTTTGACTGGTCCACCATTGATCTATGAAATGACCCTTCCCCAAGGTCACAGTTTATTCGCCTAAAGATGGGTACTTAACCTGAACAAATTAATCAGGGCTTATCTCTAGGATTTTAAAAACTAGAACTGAGACTTCAGCACCTCTTCAGTGGCACAAGGTTTTAGAGCATTTGTCCCTACCATTCTACTAAAAACAGCTCTTGTCAAGGTCACTTGCGAACGTCCTGTGGTCATATCCCGTAGCCAATTCTCAGGGCTCATTTTTCTCCATCACTCAGCAGCATTTAGCATCCTGATTACTTTTCTCTCCTCCATGACGTCCAGGTGGCTCCTGGACACCACTCTCTTGCTTCTCCTCCTACCTTGCTGGCTATTCCTTCTCTGTCTTCTATGCAGGTTTGTTCCCAGCTCCCAGTCTTTAAAGGTTGGAGAGCTCCAGGGCTCAGTCTTCAGATTTCTTTTATTCTCTACCTTGGGCTATCTTTGATTCTCTCCTTTTTTACCTCCAAATACAATATCCCGGCATGTAATATTGACTGCCTTCAAAATATATTCAGTATGGCTACTCTCACCAACTCTACCGCATAATTTTTCCCAGCCACATATTCTCTTACTTCGCTTATTGAAAGAGTCTCACCTCCTCCATCTTGCCCCCCTTTAATAACTATATACAGTAAGAGTGAATCTACTAAAACATGAATTAGATCCTGTCATTTCTCAGCTCAATATTTTCCAGTGACTTTCCTTCCCAGAGTAAAAGCCCAAATCCTTACAGTTACCTTGGATCTATGCGGTCTGGCCATTGCTACCTTTCTGATCTTGTCTCTCAGCTCTTTCCTTTCCCGACATCTATGCTAGCAGGCTAGACCCCTTGTTTATCCTAAAACATATTAAGAGCACATTCTCACTTCAGAGTCTTCATGTTTGCTCTTCCACCAAATATTCTTACTACTTTCTCCCTAACTCCTTTATTTCTTCAAACAATACCAAACATGAGAAGACCTCCCCTGGCCACGTTTATAAAATAACACACACCACCACCATCACCACTACCAGTTGGCACTCCCTAACTGCTTTTGCTGGTTGTTTTTTTCCACAGCAGTTATCACTGCCAGGTGTATTATTTGTACATTTGTGGAGTACACAACTTTCTCCATTCTGCTAGAATATAAGATCCCTGAGGGCAGACATTTTCCTTGTCACTACTATGCTCCTAGGGCCGGAATAGTGCCTGGCATATAGTTAGTCTCTAAAGCAATAGCTGATTGAGTAAATAAACAAATGTGAGTCTAGAGATGTGGGAGACTGTATTTCTTAGCAAGTAGAAAAATCCAGTGTGAAATAGGAGAGAACAAAGCCAGCATGCTGGGGGGTGTGGGGGGCAGAAACCAGGTGAAAGATCGGTTTCCTGACTGTTCTTGATGATCAGGTGCATTTTGGGTCACCTGCTGCTTGGTGGTTCAGTCTTTCATGGCATCCACAGACCTTTGCATTTACATGGCCTTGAGTTCCGCCAGGTCCTAATGAGTACGCCAAAGTCATATATACACAGAAGGAGCTGTAGGCAGGACCGGAACCCCGGTCTTAAATTTTCAATTTAGCATCATACTAGCTCTTTCTGCAGTTTAAAGCCCTTATGTAATTACACAGCCCAATGATATTTGTGCCCAAATCCACTTGAACCAAGGCCCCAGTGGGTGTCAAAGGTGAATGAGGTCCTGCTAAACTTGCTAAATATCTGCTTTTCTCCTGCCAGAGGGTGCAATCAATTTCTTATGTAAACATGTATTTTCAGGATCTAGAAAGAACAACACATCATCGTTGAGTGTCTCATTATCGATCACTTCATAGCAATATTAAGAATAGAGTGTTTTAAAAAATTTTTTTTAATAGTTTTTATTTTTGAGACAGAGAGAGACAAAGCATGAGTGGGAGAGGGGCAGAGAGAGAGGGAGACACAGAATCTGAAACAGGCTCCAGGCTCTGAGCTGCCTGCACAGAACCTGACGCGGGGCTTGAACCCACAAACTGTGAGATCATGACCTGAGCTGAAGTTGGACCCTTAATCGACTGAGCCACTCAGGCGCCCCAAGAATAGAGTGTTTTAGGGGCACCTGGGTGGCTCAGTGGGGTAAGTGTCTGACTGGCTTAGGTCATGATCTCATGGTCTGTGAGTTTGAGTCCTGTGTCGGGCTCTGCTAACAGCTCAGACTGTTTTAGATTCTGTGTCTCCCTCTCTGTCTCTTCATGCTCTGTCTCTCTGTCTCTCAATAATAAATAAACNTGAGTCCTGTGTCGGGCTCTGCTAACAGCTCAGAGCCTGGAGCCTGTTTTAGATTCTGTGTCTCCCTCTCTGTCTCCTCATGCTCTGTCTCTCTGTCTCTCAATAATAAATAAATGTTAAGAAAAAAGAATAGAGTGGTTTAAAAAATTATTTGCATAAATGATTGGAGAAATCCTACCATGTTATGTTGGAAGAGATGTTAGAGGCAACTTCATCCATCCAGACAAATGATATGATTGACTCAAATAACTTGGTTAGTGACAGAGCTAGAGCTAGAACCCCAGAATCACAAAACTATTTGACTTTCAACTCAGGCTCTTTTTACTACACATGATGCCTCATTTTTCCTTTTTCCTTTGTCATTTCACCCCCGCCCTGTTCTCTGAGGTTGTGTACACCTGTGTAAAGTCTATTAACAATCCCTTCATTGATAAATTGTGGATCATGCTATTTTGTTGTCTCCAGGGAGTGTGGTGACACATTTCAAGTGAACTCAGGGTAACCAAAAACTGTAAGATGGTGGGCAATCTCACACAAGTTGTGAATGAAATATAAATCAACCCCAACTCAGCAATTTATGGACTCACCCATGTGAAAGAATAATAACTTTAGAATATGTTCTAAAGGCAGGTTTAAGGGTCACCATGAGTAGACCTTTTATATTTCTATTTTAGAACCTTTTATATTTCTATTTTAGAGTGAGAAATTGATTATTACCTTGGAGCTAAATTCTACTTTGCACTGTCTGTCCAGCAGTCTGGAAAAAAGGTATAAATTACCTAATGAAATGGAAAAACACTAAATGCCTCTCAATTCTTGATAGTTTTAGAAAGATGAATGATACAAGAATAAGGAAGAGCTATGGCAAATATTTAGGAGAATTAAAATATGTATCTTTATGCATGCATGGTTCTAGGTTATATGAGGTGAAGTTTCTTCAGATTTGGAAGATCCACTTCGAAGCCAGCAATGGGATGTGTCATTTTCAACTATATGTCCCTTTTTTGAGTAACCCTACTCATATTGAAATCGTGGGAAAGAGAACCTAAATTGGCCCAGTCTGACCAGATAACACCCACTGACCAGAGGAAAGCAGGATATATATTCCCTGCAATAAGGAGGTTCTAGTTTTCCCAAACAGAAGTAAGAAGACATGCACGCTGAAAAATGAGAAGTAACAGGTGTCCCCTAAAGCCCCCTGGATTTGTCCTTTTCACATTTCCCCTGTTTCATCATAATGTGTTGGGAAACAGCAGTGTATAGGGCAAAGAGACCTGGAATGGATTCTAAGTCTTGAATTTGACCTTCATCTCTGTATAACATTAGACAAGGCATACATAAACTTTTGGGTACTTGGTTTCCTCATCTGTAAAACTGGAGAGCTTTAATGTGTTGTTGCAAAGATTTCTTCCTGCTTCCTACGGGAAGAATTTACGGCACAGACTTGGGCGCTGTCCACGGTTCTGCTAAGTTAAAGTGAAATCTTTATAACTGCACTTCGGAGCTTAATTATGATAAACACCCCCAATTAGAGTTTGTTCTGGTTAAACATCAAGATTCTGACAGTGTGGACTCAAGTAGCCACCCAGACTGGGGTGGCTGGGAGCCGTGAAAGAGGTCTTGGACTGGGAATTAACAGATGTAGTGCAGTGCTCATCTGGGCTTTTGTCGCTCCGACACTCATCTACTCCTCTTCAGTTAAACGCTGCGGTTTTCCTTTGGTCAGTTATCTGGCATCGGTCCACACAATTCAGGTAGAGCCAACTTTAACCTCCACGTCCCTCCTCCATTTAGCCCACTTTGTCGCCGTGAAGAATTGCAGTTCTGTACAAGATTCCCAGTGGGACGGAGTCATGTGAGAGTTCTAATGAGCTGGCTTTAGTGGCCAAGTACCCGTCAGGGAAAGCTCAGCACCTTTGGAGCATGAACAGGAGAGAAACAAACAGTGAAAAATAATGCAAATGGGAAACAAGCAAAAAAGGACCCAGACATTGGATAGGCTTGCCTCAGGTGCTGAACAGAAGGCTGCGTTCAGGAGATTAACTGCATTCCACACCTCCCATCCAAAGAAGATGTAGAGTCACCTGAGTCCCTGAGGAAGGTGTCCTCCAGGGAGTCACCCATTGATGAGAAAATTTCAGCATCTCTCCCAGCAGATCAGTAGTACGTAGAGTCAAAGACCACTACAGAAGCAGAGTAAGGTTCAGGAAGGGAGATCAGAGGTCACATCTGAGTAAGAAAGAAGAGTCTAGGGGCGCCTGGGTGGCTTAGTCGGTTAAGTGTCCGACTTTCGCTTAGGTCATGATCTCGCGGTTCGTGGGTTCGAGCCCCACGTCGGGCTCCGTGCTGACTGCCAGCTCAGAGCCTGGAGCCTGTTTCAGAGTCTGTGACTCCCTCTCTCTTTGACCCTCCCCTGCTCACGCTGTCTCTCTCTCCCTGCTAGAAATAAATAAAACATTTAAAAAAAAAAAAAAAGATAGAAGAGTCTAATTTCAGTTCCGTAATCATTGAGATTCTGATTGGGACAACAGACATAAAACAAGCATTTACATTGCTATGAGGTAAATGCAATCACATGTGCAAGATATTGCAAGAATATAATGGATGAGCTGATGGTGGTGTTGAGGGTAGACTGCTCAGGAGCAGTTTCCTGGTGGGAATAAGAGCTGAGCCATTGTAAAAGAAACTTGCGAATTAGGGGAGAGAGGTTCATTGCAGGGTTAAGGTCCGGGAGGCCAGGGGCAGGATGGCAGAGTGACCATCAGTGGGCACGTTTGCGAGGATCAGTAGAAGTGTCTGTCGAATCATGTGCTATTCAGTGTGGCTGGACCCTGAGTGTAAGGCAAGGACAGGTGGGAGAGGGCACCGGAGAAGGCAGCAGGGGACAGATCACGCAGGGCCTTTGATACCATGAGAAAGAACTTGGACATTTCTCTGTAGATCAGAGATCACACTTTGGTAAATCATGGGCTAATTTTTACCCTCAGGTATTTTGTTTGACTGATACAGCATTAATTTAAAATTGTACATAAGCGATGAATCATGGGAATCTGCTCCTGAAGCCAAGAGCACACTGTATACACTGTATGCTAGCTAATTTGACAATAAATTATATTTAAAAAATAAAAATTGAAAGAGCATTTAAAATTTTAAAAATTTTCACTTTGTTGATGGTTTCTTTTGCTGTGCAGAAGCATTTTAATTTGATGGAGTCGCACGTTTTAATTTTTGATTTTGCTGCTTGTAGATTTAAAAATTGGGAGCTTCACATATCCCAAAATCTAGATTTCTGGTGTCTCTAGAAAAAAGGCAAAGATCTAGCAATCGTGGGACTCTATACACTTGGAGACAAATACCAGCTCTCCTCCCTGGATGAGCCACGTAAATTTCGAGCTCATCACTGTCCCTAGTCTTCTCCATTGGTTCCTCAGTTGACATCTGGCTCCTCTCTCTCTCTTTATCTGCATGACCCTGTTGCTGAAGAGAGGACCTGCAACATGGCTCAGTTACCTGCATCCAGAGTTGAAGTTACCCCACCCCCCATGTTGTATAAGCAAGGGTAGGTCATTTAGTGCTTCTAAATGCAGTTTCTTAATTTCTGAAATCCAGACTAGTTAACTTCCAAGGCCCCTCCCTGCCCCATCACTCTATGATTCTTGTATCACTAAAACAGTGATAAAAATTCTCTAGTACTGTACAGTTTGCAAAATTTCCATATGCTTTTTTTTTTATAGCCCGTGTGAGTTAAATACTGTGTTCTTGACTAAAGAGATGTGTGAACTGAGGTCCGGAGAGGCCAAGATACTAATCCCGTGCCCTTTCTCCCATGCCACACTCTACAGTAATGCTGTGCTTCAATTTCTATTTTCTGATGCTCCCCGTGGTTGGTCCATAATGAATAAAATAACAAAATGTGACCAACTAGCATGCATGAGATAAAACATGTGGGATGTAATTCCAATGCAATGGGACAGTGTCCGTATGATAAACAAGCATAGTAGCCTTATCTAATTTTTTCTTTGTAAACTTCATGTTTCTTGTTAGATGTTTTGGCACCCCGGGGAAGAAGGGACTAAAACTGAGCTACCAAGCAGGTTTTGACTCACTTCTTTGCAGATAATGTATTCAAGCACGAAATCTTTGAAGCAGTTTTGTAATCAAGTCGGAAGACAACTTATAATCCTCAGGTTCAGTAAAGCTGGGACTAGCGTGGAAAGGTTTTTCTGCAGGGAATGCAGATGTCTCTGGCTGCATGTGTGCTAGAGGCTTTGGCTCTTCATCTGCATTCCTCTGAAGGGAGAGGAAGTTGGACTTTTAGGGAGGCAATGGCTTGCTGTCCTCATAATAACCCGCAAGGTAATGGCAGTACCGCATCTGGGAAGTCATTTCCAGCAGCCAGAGGTTCTGTTTCATACAGATGAACCTGAAGTTGCTGGGAAGGAGAGACTGCCCTACATGGAATGAACGGGCGTCTGGCTGAATGATTCTAATATGACAGACAGACCAGAGCCAAGAGCTCACCATTCTCACGCATTCAAGAGAAGTGTGTGAACTGGAAGACAATTAAGATCGCGATGCTAACACAGAATGGCTAGGGGAAAACTTAGCATGTGATTACATACAGCTTCTGATGGCGGAACACTGCTGGGAATTATTTATTATTGTGTATGTGAAGCATAATGAATAGAAGGCTCTTGGTGGGGCCTCTGGGGGCTCGATCGGTTAAGCATCTGACTCTCAGTTTCGGCTCAGGTCATGATCTTACAGTTTGTGAGCTCTGACAGTGTGGAGCCTGCTTGGGATTTCTCTCTCCCTCTCTCTCTGCCCCTTCCCAGCTCTCTCTCTCTCAGAAAATAAGTAAATAAACATTAAAATTTTTAAAAAAATATAATGCTCTTGGGAATTAAGTAGTGTATATAATTTTGCAGAAAAGCCTCTGCCTGCTTGAGATACTGACCTGGGAAAAGGCATCCTGAGCTGAATGAGAAAATCCAAGATTGCATCTCAGACAGTCAGCACCCACTACTTCTGCTCATCACTCCAGGGATCACGTACCAGATCAGGAGAGTCCTCTGCCTTTGGCAGTAGTCATGTCCCTTAATCCTCCTCAGGGCTCCTCCTCTGTGGCCGATCACTAGTGCCTCACGCCGCTGTTGGGAGCCGAGTCTCCTTGTTTCTGTTGTGGAGAAGCGTGGGATCAAACCACTGTGCAGCCAGGACCAGACTGGGGCGCACACGGCAGTATTGTAGCATCTGCCTCAGATGGAGTAACAATCTTGTCTTCTTGGAGCCTATCTCTTTGAACCCAGCCCAGCTAAGCTATTTTCTTTTCCTTGAGAAAAACAAGAACTTTCCTGACGGGGTTCCCAGGGCAACCCAGAGTTTAGGTCAAATCTGCTTTCTTTGTAGTCACTTGACATATAAGCGTATTATTGTTGGGCCTCCCGGTCGCTTTCTGAACTGGCCTCTGGAAACAGGTTTCAGGAGTGTTTTCTCTAACAGCGACCTTCTGATTCTTTTAATCTCATCTTATCCCCCTTTGCAGCCCTAGTTATTTTCTTCTCCATCATTGCTCCCCCCAATTTCAGTCTCCTTAATTAGGTGACACTTTGCTTTTTTGGATCCCTTGCTCTGACCTTAAGAGCCCTGTACCTTCATTGTTTCTTTCTTTTTTTTTTTTAAGAAGTTCATTTATTTATTTTGAGAGAGACAGAGAGTGCACATGCAGAGGAGGAGCGGAGAGAGAGAGAGGGAGAGAATCCCAAGGAGGCTCTGCATTGTCAGTGCAGAGCCTTATGTGGGGCTCAAACTCAAAAACTGTGAGATCACTGGGGCGCCTGGGTGGCTTAGTTGGTTAAGCGTCCGACTTTCGCTTAGGTCATGATCTCGCGGTTTGTGGTTCGAGCCCCACGTCAGGCTCTGTGCTGACTGCCAGCTCAGAGCCTGGAGCCTGTTTCAGTCTGTGACTCCCTCTCTCTCTGACCCTCCCCTGCTCACGCTGTCTCTCTCTCTCTCTCCTAGAAATAAATAAAAATTAAAAAAAAAACCAAAACTGTGAGATCACAACCTGAGCTGAAATCAAGAGTTGGAGGCTTAACCGACTGAGCCACCCAGGCACCACCCTCATTGTTTCTTTTTTCTGGTAGTCACCTTCGAACCCATGAATGGAAATTTCCTTTTACGGGAGAGAAGAGACTTCTGCTCAGGTTGGAAAAGTCAATTTATATTCTGATACCTCCTCTGCTCTAAAATGTAGACACAACAAATAAAATGTAAAAAAATAAATTAAAAACATGAAATGGAACCTTCTGCAATTGCAGTTCTTATAGATTAAAATCGTCAAATTTTAGAAATATTATATGGTTCATCTTAAAATAGAAATGGACTAAAAGCAGAAGATAACTATCCCTGTGTCTCAAGAAATGAGCAGTGTACGTGGTGAGCAGAGCAGGCGTCACAGGTTTGCCAGTCCTGGAAGCAGGCAGTAGCTGCGAGAGCTTTGCTCTCTTGGGTAACAGGGACTTGAAAAAGTCTCATGAGAGTTTGAGGACTGGGCACTGGATTGTTAGTTGAAGGTCTTGGAATGGCACTCGATGTCTCATAAGAGATTGCGGGGCAGGGAGGGGAGGTAACTGCTACCAGTGAACCCTTGAACCCCGTGCATCCTGGCACCTGCGTGATTAGGGAGGAAGGGGGGCACAGGCTCCCTGGCTTGACCAGCAACTGAACCAGACTCTCTGCCAGCTGTGTGGCTTGATGGGCAGTATCCCAGGTGTCACCCCAGGACTTTTTTTTTTTTTTCCTAAAATTTTTAATGCTTATTTATTCTTGAGGCAAGGGGAAGGGGCAGAGAGAGAGGGAGACCAAATCCAAAGCAGGCTCCAGGCTCTGAGCTGTCAGCACAGAACCCGACATGGGGCTTGAACTTACAAACTGCAAGATCGTGACCAGATGCTTAGCCAGCTGAGCCACGCATATGCCCCTAAATCTGTCTTTAAATACTGGGTAGATGCAGGATGATCTAAATCAATTATCAAAGGACTTTTTTAAGAGGATGCTGTTTGAGGGTCCGGAGACCCAGAGAAGGCAGAGGGACATTTGCCTTGCTGTCCCAAGAGAAGAGCGGAGACTGTGGTCAGCTCTTGGGAACTCTGACTTTTGTGAGTCCTTCTGGGATCTCGCCCAGCCCCCGTGCCATTGAGCAACCTCCTCTCATTCAACTGACACCATCAGTTGTAGTTCTGGGGAGAGGACAAGACGATGGGGTGTGGAAAGAAGAACAAAAGAAGCAACGGAAGTGTCCGCTGGGCCAGTCCTCCCACGGTGGGAAGGAGGAGACTTCAGCAGCTCTTGAGGTCGGCCTCTTTCAGACCCTCTCCACCAGCTCCGAGGGGCTTATCTCCACGGAGCGCCTCAGGATTGCGTGTGAGACGCGGAGCCCTGAGCTTCAGCTGTGTTAACGACTGTGAACACCCCCAATTCTCATGTGTAACATCGAGTGCAAACCAGACAGTTTGGTAGGTTACAATCTGCTGACTTTGTTCTGATGTGTTTCTTGCATTCAAATCTTTGATTCTCTGGTGAGATTATAACTTCCTGGTGGCCCCGACTGCACACCCTGCGGCATCTCTTCCCAGCGCACACCTCAGCGCTGGGCTCACGGTGGGGAGGGGGCTGAGTGCAGCATCCCATTACACTGTGCATTAGGGTGAAAACTCCTCATTTTAACATTAAAAAATTTAATGTTTATTTTTGAGAGAGAGAGTGTGAATGGTGAAGGGAGAGAGAGAGAGGGAGACACAGAATCCAAAGCAGGCTCCAGGTTCTGAGCCATCAGCACAGAGCCTGATGTGGGGCTCGAACCCAAGGACCGTGAGATCATGACCTGAGCCAAAGTCAGATGCTCAACCGACTGAGCTCACAGGTGCTCCTGTCAACATTTAAAAAAAATGTTTGTTTATTTTTAAGAGTGAGAGAGGGAGAAAACAAGCAGGGGAGACGGAGAGAGAGAGAGGAAGCTGGAGGATTCAAAGCGGGCTCTGTGCTGAGAGCAGACAACCAAACGCAGGGCTCAAACTCACAAATCGTGAGATCATGACATGTGCCGAAGTTGGACACTTAACCGACTGAGCCACCCAGGGGCCCCTCATTGTCAAGATTTTTAATTTTTAACTTAATGGAATAGGAAAAGCAAGAATGTCTTCTGCGGAGCTGAAGAGAGTTGGACTCCAACTTCCAGACGCTGGAGATCTGTCAAGAAGAAGGGCTGCTTTACCTCTGGGTGAAGGGCCATAGAGACCACAGAAAGCTTCTTCATGTCCATCCACCCATCCCCGTAGCAAATATTTGTTGAATATGCACAGTGCTCTGTAATCAAATGCTTTTGGTATTTACTTGTGTCCTCTGAGATTGCCTTTCATTCTCTGTAAAGTTTCTACTTATCTTTATATCTGCCCTCAGATACCCTCTTCTTTGGAAAAGCTTTCTCTGACCCCATTGACCATCGTAGATGCCTCTTTTCCTAGATACCGCTTTGACCTGGACATACCCCCAGAAAATGAATTACACGGTTGTAGTGTTAACACTTGTTCGAGGGATGACTCCCAGACTGTCTTTACTACCTCTGGCACATAACAGATACGCCTAAATATTTGTGGGATAAATGAATGTGTAAATTACTGTTCATATGAAATGTCAGAATGAGGCAGTGGCCGTGAACCCTCCCAGTTTTGAGGCTTCCACTCAATTACAGTTTGCGCAGACCTTTCCTTGAATATCAGAACACATTTCTCTAGCAGCAGGTGGGAGAAGGGATTCTTGTTCAGAAGGCAGCTAAAGTCAATGCTTTCAACTCACATGGCTTCTAACAAACAAACCCCACAGGTCTGCGCCAAGGAGGGGTAAGTAGTTCTTTGTAGGGATCTAGAAATGAAGGCTGGCGAAACACGCTTCTGACTTCACAGCTCCACCTTTATGCAAATCACTTCTCAGGATCCAAGTGAGTTGGCAAAACATTAAGACTTTATTTTATCATGGCATGCCCTTCCAAGAATTTCAATAGTTAGCTATAAATCTTTGTACACATTAACTGAGGAACTTTTCCAAGGGAAGTTTATTTTAGATTGAGACCATGATAATCAGAGCAACATTTATAAAGCTCTATAGCTGAGTTGGTTTTCCGGGCATGTTAGTTGGGTAAAACAATTTCTTTGCAGATACTTTCAGGTTACAAAAGCCTGAGAAATAAGCTTTTGTAGATCAATCTTAGAACTCTAACTCCTATTGCCTTTACTATGTTAGAAAACATAGTCTGGGGATGCCTGGGTGGCTCAGTCGGTTGAGTGACTGACTTTTGACTCTGCTCATGTCGTGATCCCAGGGTCATCAGACTGAGCCCCATGTCAGGCTCTATGCTGAGTGTGGAGACCGCTTAAGATTCTCTCCCTCTGCTCCTCTGTCCTGCTTGTGTGCATGAAAGAAAGAAAGAAAGAGAGAGAGAGAGAGAAAGAAAGAAAGAAAGAAAGAAGGAGGGAGGGAGGGAAGAAGGAAGGAAGGAGGGAGGGAGAAAGGAAGAAAGGAAGGAAGAAAACAGTCTGTATTTCAAATAACAAATTTACAGATTTTGGAACACAATACTTATGTGTATACTTCTCAACAACTTTCAGTAGCTCCCTATTGCCACTGAACATTCGATCTTCAAACCTGCTATTCAAAACCCATTTACCTTTCCAGATTGATATCTTATAATTCCTCCTTATGACCATGCGTTAGAGCCAACGGGAGCCATATGCACTTACTTTACATTGCTTTCTGACTGCTATCTATTTGCTCAAGGTGCTCCTGCACTTCTGTTTGTTAAAATCCAGTCCTACCTTTGAGACTCAACTATAACCTTTCCTGATTCCCCTCAATTGAATATGACCACCTACTCCTGTAAATATCAAAGGTACTTTATTCCTGTGTTTAAAAAAAGATGACAGTGCCATTTATCAAGCACCTAAATAGTGACCTTTGCGCTAAGCTTTTTGTAAGCATTGTTTAATGTAATCCTCATGACAGTTATATGGGGATTGGCATTAATTTTACATGTGCCTCTCTCCTGGAGCTTGCTCTTTTTCTATCTACTGTCTGAATGGAGAGAGAGTGAGAGCTTGAGCGAGAGAGAGAGAGAGAGAGAGACAGAGAGAGAGAGAAGGTGCTAGAGTAAAACTAGCACCTGCCTGTTTTTGTACGTGGAGTTTTATTGCAACAGAGCCATGACCCTTCATTTACATGTCTTCCATGGCTGCTTTTGTGCTGTAATGGTAGAGTTGAATAGTTGTGACAGACACCATATGGCCAACAAAACCTAAAATATTTGCTCTATGGCCCTTTTCAGAAAAACATTGTCATCCCTTGGGCTAAGAAGATGGTGGTTCCACATGATGGAAAGATCCTGAATCCCTGGTTGACTGTGTGGAGTGGAACTGCTCAGCCCCCACCCCCATCCCACCAGCCTGAATTGACCTAAGAAACCAATTTTTATTCTGTTAATGGGCCCAAAGTTCTGGGTTATCTGTTCCAGTTGCTGGCCTCGCCTCACTAATGCAAGAGCAAGGTAAACATGCTAACTATCCTGGACAACCATCAAATGGCTCCTCTTCAAATGACCCAGGAATGTGGGAAGGTTGTCCCTGAGTCTTCTTACTGGCTTCTGATGCCTTTTAAAAATTACAGAGGAGTATGATGAGAGACCTCCTAGGATCTCACATTAGCAGTATGTGCTACAAAATAACTTACAGGATGGTGGCTGAGTAGCTAGTGATTTCATTAAGTAAATAAACACTGTAGGAAAAAAAAAGATGCCAGTGATTTCTGAGGCATGTACTTAGTGGGTGGTCAGATGGGAGAGGTCAAGTTGGGAAAATCTGTGAAGCTCTTCTACGTGCCCGGCCCCTCCAGAGTTAGAGGAACTGAAAGTCATGTGGATACTGATTCGATCACAGCTTCTTTCTTGGAAGAGCAGTGTGTGACATGCATTTATTCCTTCAGTGAAAAGCATTAGGGAAAAAGGAACTCAGAATGACATAAAGATAAACTGTCCCATAATCTCTGGGATATCGAAAGTGACTGCAATGTCTCAGTGAGAATTTGAATTAAGGGCCATTCGTAGCATATCTTTGAACTGTATTTTGTTTGGAAGGAGAACACCCTAGTCTGTAATCTATACATTCTCCAACAGTGGACATTTGGGTTCCTTGTCCATTGGCTTCCTCGGGGAGAATGAAGATGTTTATCCTCTGCAGGCTTTGTTTCTTTGCTTTAACAGAACATAGTGATCTTGGAACAATAAAACCAGTTACAGATTAACTGATCCTGACGTCTCAGTTTGATGGAACCATCAAAGTTCAAGTTGGATAACTATTGCTAAGGTTATTTATGAGGGCCCTACCCAAATGTTTTCCATGCAAGGTACAAGCAGCAGTGTATATGACAATATAGCATCTTTCTTCCTGCTCTTCCATTCAGCTAGATTGGGGGTTGCAAATGGGCGCCAGGAGCCTACATTCCTCCTACAGGCATGTTCCATGTGATCTGCGTAGTGTTTTAAATCAGAGTGATTTCATACAAAAGTCCAAGTTTAAATTTTTCTTAAAAATTAGGATAGCCCAGGGGCACCTGGGTGGCTCAGTCGGTTAACTGTCTGACTTCAGCTCAGGTCATGATCTCATGGTTCGTGGGTTCGAGCCCTGAGTCAGGCTCTGTGCTGACAGCTAGCTCAGAGCCTGGAGCCTGTCTTCAGATTTGGTGTCTCCCTCTCTCTCTGACCCTCCCCTGCTCATGCTGTCTCTATCTCTCTCTCTCAAAAAAAAATTTTTTTTTTTTTTAAATTAGGATAGCCTGGGGCACCTGGGTGGCTCAGTCAGTTAACTGTCTGACTTCAGCTCAGGTCATGATCTCATGGTTTATGAGTTCGAACCCTGCATCGGACTGTGTGCTGACAGCTCAGAGCCTGGAGCCTGCCTCAAATTCTGTGTCTCCCTCTCTCTCTGCCCACCCCCCTCAAAAAATAAATAAACATTAAAAAACATTTTTAAAAATTAGGACAGCCTAAAAATACTGGGACTGCATTCCCCTCCACCAATAATGATTCACAACTGGAATTAGATGGGGGTGCATCTTCCAGTGGGATGTGGTTCCCAGCATTCTCTCTTATCGTAACCTCTGGTGTACCTCAGTCCTTGCAGTGCCTGCCTGGCTCCTGTGGGCATTAGAGTCCCTGGCTCTCATTCCAGGGCTGTTTGCTGTCTCTTCTGCTTGTCTCATTTCTTTTTTTAAATAAAAAGAAGGCTGGATTGGGATAACCTAGATGGGCATCTTAGAACTACTATTATGTGACCCCAGGCAAGTCATTTACTATCTGCAGTTTCTTTGGTTATAAAATGCCTTTAGCAAAAGACGGACCATTCTGAGAAACAGCCAAGGTCATTGAAGAATAGGCCTCAGGGTTAGGTCTTCACCTTCTCCTGCAGGACCGTTGCATCTGCTTTTACCTTGGTCACCTTGCATCCAGTCTTTGCACTTTTCCATTCCATAGTTTTAAATGTTTTGTTTACTCCCCCCACCCCCCAAACATGTTAGCACCCACTGTATGCCTGGCATTGGGTTGGGGATTCAGCGCTCGGTGACAATAGACTCAGGCCCTATTCTCATGAAACTTACAGTGCCCATGGGGGAGGTAGATATGTGTCAAATAGTCACACAGATACGTGTAAAATTTTCACGGGGGCAACTTCTCGGAAGGAGGTGACCTTCGCATCCATAGAACATGTAATAGAGCCTTTGACGAAGGCAGAAAGGTCACACGAGGCTCTCAAGATCTGAAGGATAAGGAGTTGTGTGATTGAAGGGGGTTAGAAGAATATTCTAGGCAGTGGCAAGATCATGTGTAAGAGTACTGTGGGGCAGGAAACATGGAGAGGGTGAGGCTCTAGGAGGAAGCCAGTGGGTCAGGTGCACAGGGGAGAAAGAAGGGTGGGGGTACATAGCTAGAGAGGAAAGGAGGATCAGATAGCATGCAGGTCATGCACAGGGGCTTTAGTTTTATCTTAAGAGCAGTGGTAAAGCCATGGAAGATTCAAACAGGGGGCTCTACAAAAAGGCAACTCGCTTTATAGTGTGGAAACTAGACGGGAACAGATGTCAGGTAGAATCCGATGAAATTTTCACTTCTAGACACCTTTTGCCCTAGCAGATGGCCATTTCCTATAGTTCCGCCTGAGAGAGCGCATGCAGGGTACACCAGTTAGGGGGCCGGGGAGAGATGGCGGTAGTCTGGACTAGGATAGGGTGTTGGAAATGGATAGAAGTGGAGAGACCTGATAGATTATTTACAAACTAAAATCAATGAGCCTTCATGATGGATGGGTGTAGGGTGTCAAGGACGACTCCTGGACTTGTGTACCTTAATGGGAAATGGTGTCATGCTTGAGTAGGGTTCCTTGGCACCTGACCAGGTTTGGTAGGCAGGGGCGATTCCACATGGAGTTCAAAGTGCCTCTGCAACAACCCAAAGGAGATGGCCTCTGAAAGCGTCTCTACAGAAATATCTTGTCTTGGCTTTAGCTGCAGTCCAAGCGTGGGGAGGTTGAATGACCCTAGACTATGTTGAGTTGCCAGCCAGGGGTTTTACATCATGAATTACTTTATGTGTGGTGTAGACTCAGAGTTTTGATTTTCATAGGTGAATTTTCATACCCCTCTCAAAACCCTAGGCAGATGGTACATCTATGAAGGAAGTTCAGTTTCATTCTTTTCCTCTTGCAGGCCTGAACCAACAATATATATTTTTTTCATAGGCATTAGGTATCTGTCTCCCTTGCCCTAGGAGGTCCGTAACTTCATCCCAAACTCCTGCAGCCTCCTCTTGGTATCAGCTCGTCTTTATTCCTCTGACTTGATTTCATGTCATCCTTGACACCAGAGGTTTCCTGTTTTTCTTCTCAAACTTGGTTATACGGAAAATAAGTTGATTACATTGTGTCTAGCATTTCTGTGTGCTGAGGGGCCTGTTTGGGTCTGCTCAGTGGGCTGGCTGGTCAGAAGTGATATAGTAAATTTTCCATACATATTGTTAGAATATTTTTATAGTGAAGTATGACACAGTGTTCTGTCATCGGACCCAAGAATACCCCTCTTGTCACAAGACAGGGAAATCCCACAGGCCAGTGGCCATCTGACTTTGCTATCAGGCTTGAAGCTCATGGAATATAAAAGTGTGTATATGACCTGGGTCCTGGGCTTGAATTCCAGTTCCGAGGCCCCTGGCTTGCAGATCCAGGACATCTTTGATCTCTATCCCTTACCAGAGGGTCTGGCACCCAATACTTGCTAAATAAATATCTCTATAATTAAACAGGAGTTGGGGAAAAAAAGACATAATTGGAGATGAGAATTCTTAGCATATCCTTCATGGTGGAATAAAAATTTGGGATTAGGAGGGATGCCTGCTCCGTCAGTTAAGGATCCAACTTCGGCTCAAGTCATGCCCTCACTGTGAGTTTGAGCCCTGCATCCGGTTGTTTGCTGACAGCAGAGAGTCTGCTTCAGATCCTCTGTTCTCCACCCATTCCCTGCTTATGAGCTCTCTCTGTCTCTCAAAAATGAGTAAACATTTAAAGGAAAATTCTGGGATTAGGACAGAGAGTTGCAGTCACAACATTGTTTTTCCAAAACCCAGAAGGACGTGTAGTCTCAAAGTAGTGTCCATTTCACTGTCCACTCCCTCCCATCTATTCATAAAACATCGATGACAGTAATGTTGTTTGAAGTTCCTAGATAAAATTTTTATGGATGATTCATTTTCATTTAGATATCATCTATTGATTATTTACTATGTCCAGAGTTTTTCTTACAAGGTTCTGTGAGGTTTAAAGGGATGACTAAGACAGGCTCTCCCCTCAACTACTTAACAGCTTAATGATAGGGGATGGGGACAGAAATACACAATTAACTAAGATAAAAACACTCCTATCAAATGGTTTCAATGTGCCCAGCACTGTGCTAAGAACTGTACATGGATTAGTTCATTTAACTAAAGAAGTAGGAACTGTTATTGTGTCCATTTAATCAGTGAGGAAACTGGAACACAGAAAGGTTAAGAAATGTATGCAGATTACACAGCAAGAAAGAGACAGAGCCAGAATCGAAACCCAGTCTGATCCAAAACCTCAAGAATTCAAATATTGTGCTGTACAGAGGCCCAAATAATCTACTATGGAAGGTGATATGTCCCGTAATAGATATTCAAGCTCAGGCTGACAGCACAAAGGAAGGGTTCAAGAAAAGCTTCATGGATAAGTCTATTTTTTCAGTGTATTGGAGAAGCAGCGGCATTTTGACAGATAGTGATGGGCAAAGAGGTATCTAGGGGTAGGAAGCCGGCTGAGCAAAGGCACAGTGCAGAAGAAGATCCCAGCATGTTTGGGAAATTACACACACGGTTTAGTGCAGCCGAGTGTGGGTTATTTGTATGAGACAAGTCAGGAATGGAGAGTTAGTTGGGACTTAAATTGCAGATAAAGACCCTTGGAACAGAAAGCGGGGAGGGAGTGTGTACCATATTCCTTGCTATTGGTCATAAGGAAATTAAAGCCTGTAAGCAACTGAAGCCTCAAGAATCAATTTGGACTGCCCTTTTTTGGGGTGGTAGTGAGGACTCTATTTCAAAGGGAGAAACTAGGTGACTTTGGAGGTTTCATATCTGCTCTGAAGTTCAAGGCAAGATTTCTTCCTTTTTTTAAATCTTTATTTATTTTTGAGAGAGAGCAAGAGAGAGTGCAAGTGGGGGAGGAACAGAAGGAGAAGGAGGTACAGAATCCAAAGCAGCTTCCAGGCTCTGAGCTGGCAGCACAGAGCCCAACACGGGGCTCGAACTCATGAACCACGAGTTCATGTCTTGAGCCGAGCTGAAGTGGGATGTTTAACTGACAGAGCCAACCAGGCACCCCTCAAGGCAAGACTTCTTAACCTGGGGGTTCTGGCCTCATGGATGGGCCTCAGGGATCCTAGAATCTTAGGAAATTGTGGGGCAAAGTTGTATGTTGCATGTGCTTCTTGTCTGGGAGGAGGTACTTCACAATATCCATCACTTTCTCTAAGCGTTCATGGTGAAAGAAATACTGTAAACCACTGCTGCACAAAGGAAAAGCCAGCAACAGTCTCAGTGAGGCTTTCCTTGGAGCCAGGAACTAGAAACAGTGCCCACTGAGTGTCCCGAAGCTTTGAGATTCTGCAGAAGTCAAAACCGAGAGTTTGAGTTCCCCACTGACAGGCGTAACTTTGCAGAGAAGCATCGTCGCCGTGGGTCAGCAGAGGCCTGGCTCCGTCAGCCTCCGCCCCAGGATGGCGGGTTATCTGGGTTAGCAGGCCCAGCCCGGGAAAAATTAGGTGAGGCACATCGCCCTGTAACATGGTCAGTAGGAAGAGAATCACTTTTGAGCTTCTGTCCCTGGAGGTTGACAGTGGTAACGGGAAGCCGCAATCTCCAGGCAGATGACAGCTGTCTGCAAGGGTTTCTCCCATTGCACTTTTAACACAACCCACCAGAGTCACTCAGCAGAAAACAGGCTTGTCAGCGAGGCAGCTTGTGGGCAAGGCCTATGAGAAAACCCTTCATTTCCTCCTGGTTGTCAAGTCATTTCAAAGCTTGCCCGGCAGGCCCTGGCATTGTGGACACCAGCTGGGGTGACGGAGGCTGGGGAAGGCAGGAATGCCAGTGACGAAATTGAGGTTTCCAGACAGATCCTTTGATTCACAGAAATAGTTGTGCTGGAGGCCGATCTGGTCATTAGTGGCGCGTTTTGCATGATGATACTCTTTGATAAAGAGAGACAGAGTCCTATGTCTAATAGTCAGGATTAGGACTGTCTGCACGTGACGGAAAATTGAAGACAACAGTGGCTTAAACGTGACAGACTTTGCTCGCTCTCGCCTAAACCCAGGCTAGAAGTGAGCAATCCAGGATTGGTTTGGCAACTCTGTGCTCAGCAGGGACCCAGGCTCTCTCTAGCCTGTTTCTCCACCAAGCCTGGGGAGCTACTTCGTGGTCCAGGATGGCCCCCTAGCCTCCAACCTGGAGGCAGAGGAAGAGGGGAGGAAAGGAACCCCCTTATTTTAAGGATACTTACTCAGAGGGCTCGTGTCGCAGTTCTGTTTGCATGCCTTCGTCCAGAGCGCACGGACTGTGGCTCGCGTTGACGTGCTTAGAAAATGATCTTCAACTTGGGCATGCAGGGACACGCTGGGGGTCCTGTTCCATATACGTATGGACAACTCGATGTCTCTCAGCACTGTGTCCTCAGAAAAGTTGGAAGGTTTTGATGCTGTTTTGATAACTCCAAAGATCTTATTACTTGGATCCACCTTTATCTATTTAGATGATGTAGGTCGTTCATTTCTTGCTGTAGAGAGTAACTGTGTAGAGATGGTCTCCTTTATTTTTGTTAGTAGGGATGTGAGAAGCAAGACTGCTTCACTTACTTGTTCATTTGTTCACTCGTTCATTCACGTGTCAGTGTTTTCCTATCAGAGGCGGTCAGCCGTCCACCACATTTATGCTTCCTCTCCAAAGTGGACATTATTTCTGGAAAGTGGTTGTCCTGCCAGAGGCTTGATGTCTCAGCCTCCTGGGTCGAGGTGGGTCCATATGACCAGCATCTGCCAATGGAATGTGAAGACAGGAGACGCATCCCTTCGGGGAGGAGTTGGTTAAAAGCAGACGTGGTATCTTCATCCTGTAGTTTCTCATCTGCCTCTGGAGGCTGGAGACCCGGAGGCCTAGCAGATGGCAGAGACACATGCGGAAGGAGCTTGGGGATCAAAATCATCCCAGGGAAAGCTGCCCACCAAATGTCTGCAGGGGACCGTTACATTCACAGGGACTCAGCTATCAGCCTGAGCTCCTGGTACAAGAGTGTGCAGCCTGCTGCCTGCTTTGATACGACGGTTAGGTTGAGAGCTCCGCTCTCACGTCAAATAGAACTAGATTCCAATGCCATGTGCTGTACTTCCCAGCCAGGAGATGGAGACTTCAGGTAATTTTTTGTAATCGCTCTGACTAATCACTTCTCTTTCCTCATTTATAATTGTGTTCATTCTTACTCTTAGAATCACATATTATTGGTGCTCCTCCTTTTCTGTTCTCATAGGGTAGCTTTTGCGAATTTAGGAAACAATCAAGACATTTCAGCATATTTACTTAGTTCTTGTCTCGTGCCCCTCGCTTTGTGGGTCTCTCTGCTGCTGGTCATCAGTGATTCTGTAGAGCAGATGTCCCCTGTCCCACCACGCTGTGGTGGGCAGAATAATGGTCCCCGAAGATGTCCCTGTCCCAATCCCTGGAGACTGTCATTATGCTACTTTATGTGGCAAAAAGAGTTTTGCAGCCGTGAATAGGTTAAGAGCCTACAGATGGGGAGATTATCGTGGATTAACCAAAGCAGCCCGATGTAATCTCAAGGGTCCTTAAAGACGGGAGAGGAAGATGGAGAGTCAGACAAGGAGATGACAGAGAGGTGCTGGAGTAATATGATTGCCGGCTTGGAAGACAAAGAAGATCACAAGCCAAGGGGTGCAGGTGGCCCCTAAAGCTGGGGAAGGCAAGGAACGGACTCTCCCCTGGGGACTTTGGAGGGAGCACAGCCCTGCCAACACCTTGGTTCTAGCCCAGCGAGATCCACATCTGACTTGTCTCCTACAGAACTGTAAATGGGACGTTTATATTGTTGGTCATAGGTCGGAGGTGATCTGTTACAGCAGCAACGAGAAGCTAAGTCACACCCTGTCCCTAATGTGCTGCGTTGCAATGTGCGTGCGAAGCTCTGTACCGAAGTAGGAGGGACGCTCTCAGAAAGGAGTCACAGTGACAGAAGAAGACAAGTGGATGGAGTCGCTGGCCAACATGAGCTTACCGTGGCACGTGCAGGGAAAGCTACTTCAAGACCTGGGGTCTCGGGGGGGTGATCCTACTCTCCATGGATCTTTCTCAACTCCTGATCAGACTTTCCACCTTTGTGTCGTGGATACTTCATGGTCTGCCCCCACCCCAACCCTGCCTGTGAGCTGAGCGCCTGCCAGATCCTACAGTAGGTGACCTTTAAGTAAGACCATGTCTCCTATATCCCTATGGGCAGGGCGCTGGTTTTGAACTTGAGCCGCAGAGGATTCCGCACTTGTGACGTGAGCTTTGGGATGTTCCTGTCCCTCCCACCCCTTCCAGACAGTGACATAAAAGGGCCACGCTGGCTTTTTTTTTTTTTTAGGTGAAATTCACATGACATAAAATTAACCATTTTAAAGGATATCATTTAATGGCATTTAGTACATTAACAATGTTGTGCAACTGTCACCTCTGTCTAGTCCCAAAACATTTTCTTCACCCCAGTAGGAGACCCTGTTCCCACTAAGTTGCCACTCCCCGTTTGCCTTTTCTCCCAGGCCCTGGCAACCACCATTTGCTTTTGATCTCTATGTATTTACTTATTCTGGACATTTCATATGTATTAATTAATATAACATATGGCCCTTTGTGCTTGTCTTTTCTTGACTAAGCATAATGTTTTCTTTTTTATTTTAACCACAATAATTTTATCTATTATTTATTTTGAGAGTGTCCAATTTTTTTTAAAAAAATTTAAATCCAAGTTAGTGAACATGTAGTGTAATAATGATTTCAGGAATAGAATTTACTGATCATCAATTAGATACAACACCCAGTGCTCATCCCAGCTGGTGCCCTCCTTAATGCCCATCACCCATTTAGCCCATCCCTCCACCCACCTCTGCTCCAGCAACCCTCAGTTTGCTCTCTGTATTTAAGAGTCTCATATGGTTTGCCTCCCTCTCTGTTTTTATCTTATTTTCCTTCCTTTCCCCTATGTTCATCTGTTTTGGTTCTTAAGTTGCACATACGAGTGAAATCATATGATATTTGTCTTTCTGACTGATTTCACGTAGCATAATACATTCTAGTTCCATCCATGTTGCAAATGGCAAGATTTCATTCTCTTTGATCTCTGAGTAATATTCCATTGTATATAGGGGCGCCTGGGTGGCTTAGTCGGTTAAGCGTCCGACTTTCGCTTAGGTCATGATCTCGCAGTTCGTGGGTTCGAGCCCCGCGTCGGGCTCTGTGCTGACTGCCAGCTCAGAGCCTGGAACCTATTTCAGAGTCTGTGTCTCCCTCTCTCTCTGGCCCCGCCCTGCTCACGCTGTCTCTCTCTCTCTCCTAGAAATGAATAAAACATTTTAAAAAAATTTTCCATTGTATATATACACCACATCTTCTGTATCTTTTTGTCAGTTGATGGACAGTTGGGCTCTTCCCATAATTTGGCTATTGTCAATAGTTCTGTAAATGTTGGGGTGCATGTGCCCCTTCAAATCAGCATTTTTATATCCTTTGGATAAATACCTAGTAGTGCAATTGCTGGGTCATAGGGTAATTCTTTTTGTAATTTTTTGAGGACCCTCCATATTGTTTTCCAGAGTGGCTGCACCAGTTTACATTCCCACCAGCAGTGTAAAAGGGTTCCTCTTTCTCCGTATCCTTGCTAATGTCTGTTGTTATGTGAGTTGTTAATGTTAGCCATTCTGACGTGTGTGAGGTGGTATCTCAGTGTGGTTTTGATTTGTATTTCCTTGATGATGAGTGATGTTGAGCATCTTCTCACGAGTCTGCTAGCCATCTGCATGTCTTCTTTGGAGAAGTGTCTATTCACGTCTTTTGCCCATTTCTTCACTGGATTATTTGTTTTTTGGGTGGTGAGTTTGGTAAGTTCTTTATAGATTTTGGATACCAACCGTCTATCTGATATGTCATTGCAAATATCTTCTCCCATTTTGTCATTTGCCTTTTAGTTTTGCTGACTGTTTCCTTGGCTGTGCAGAAGCTTTTTCTTGATGAGGTCCCAATAGTTCATTTTTGCTTTTGTTTCCTTTGCCTCTGGAGACATGTCAAGTAAGCAGTTGCTGTGGCTCAGGTCAAAGAAGTTGTTGCCTGTTTTCTCCTCTAGGATTTTGATTGCTTCCTGTCTTAGGTTTAAGTCTTTCCTCCATTTTGAGTTTATTTTTGTGTATGGTATAAAAAAATGATCCAGGTCTGTTCCTCTGGATGTTGCTGTCCAGTTCTCCCAACACCATTTGCTGAAGGTATTGGATATACTTTCCTACTTTGCCAAAGATTAGTTGGCCATACATTTGTGGGACCATTTCTGGGTTCTCTCTTCTGAACTTAGCATAATGTTTTCAAGGTTTATCCAAATTGTAGAACGTATTAATACTTCAGTTCCTTTTCATGGCTGAATAATATTTCACTACATGGATAACCACATTTTGTTTATCCATTCATCTGCCAGTGGACACTTGGGTAGTTCCTCTCTTCCGGCTGTTGTTAATAATGCTACTATGAACATTTGTGTGTGTGTTTTGTTTGAAGACATCTTTTCAGTTCTGCATGGGTCTTTGTTTTCATATTGCTTGGATATATTCCTAGCAGATATGACTCGTAGCAGTGGAGTTACTGGGTCACTCTGGCTTTTGATACCTGCTTATTTTGTTATCAAAGATAAATGTCTCCAACATCACTAAATTATTTATTTTTAGAATCTTCTCCAGGTGGAAAGTATGTGTGGGAGGTACTGGTTCCACCACTGTATTGCTGTTATCAAGCACATTGTCCCTTGCCATCTTGCTGGTAGAAACTATCAGGTGTGTCAAGTCAGTGGTGGCCTGGAATTGAGGCTATAGGCTGCATCAGAACCCGAGATGCCCTCCATCACCGTCTGACACAGTAAATGTGTCACTTGTGTGTTTATTGTCTAACTTCCTCAATGTCTATGTAATTTCTACAAGGACAGGGATTTGCTATGTTTTGTTCACTTCTGATCCCTAGTGCCAATGACAATGCCTGGAGCAGTATATATTGAATGAGCACATGAACAGTTCAAGGAATGACCATCAGTGTTCTCTGATTTCATGTCCTATCTCTCCTTGAGGTCTGAACCCTAGCAGCTGGGTTCATATCCATGAACTCTTTAGTTAAATGACAACCTTGTGTCCATTTTTCCTTTCAAGACTCAAAAATACTCTAGAGATATAGAGTAGGTATTCTTTCCTCACTTTGAAGATGAAGAAAATGATGATCAGAGGTATCACTTTGTGCCAAATGACTCAGCTAGTAGATTGTGACAAAGGGAGGTAAAAATAATGTATTCGTTTCCTCACACTGTTGTAACAAATTACCACAATCTCAGTGGGTTAAAACAACAGAAACTGTAATCATCCTGGAGGCCAGAAGTCTGAAAATGAGGTGTCAACAGAAACAAGGCTCTAAGGAGAATTTCTGCCTGCCTCTTCCAGCTCCTGGTGACCCTAGGCTTCCTTGGCTGTTGAAGTAGGGCTCCAGTCACTGCCTTTTTTCACATGGCCTTCTCCACTGTGACTCTGTATGTCCTTTTCTGTCTCTTATAAGGACACTATTCAGTGGATTTAGAACCCAAACTAATCCTAAATGTAATTTGTCTGCTATGACCCTTTTTCCAAATAAGGTCACATTCTGAGGTTTGGGTGGACACATCTTTTGGAGGCCACCACTCAGGCCACTACACATGGGCATTCCAGTGTGAATGTCTCATTATTTAGCTCTTTCTTCTTGGGTCCCTGATCTGTACTCCAGCCTTCCATGTAATACTGGGAGGTGTTATGTAAGAGAGGGCTGGAGGTAAATGAGTTTGGGAAATTCCTTTTTCTTTTCATGTTTTTTATGTTGAGAGAGAGAGAGAGAAGGGAGGGGCAGAGATAGAGAGAATCCCAAGCAGGCTCCGGACTGTCAGAACAGAGCCTGATGGAGGGCTTGATCTCACAAACCACGAGATCATGACCTGAGCTGAAATCGAGAGTCAAACACTCAACCTACTGAGCCACCCGGTGCCCTGAGTTTGGGAAATTCTGAACTGAAAAGAACTAGCCAGGAATTTTTACTGCGGGGTTTCTCAGACTCTTAAATGGGCTAGTATACATTGTAAATAATGAGAGAAAAAAAATATAGAGGATTACCCCAATTCCTTTTATCTGGAAATCCTTTAAAAAAGAATTAATGAAGAACAGTGGAGCTCTCATAGGATGAGACTACGTAGAATCCAAGTGGGAAATGTTGTTCCTCTCTTTTTCTTCCTTTTCTTGGGATGGGGAGCGGCTCGTTCTTAAGAGATGTTCCAGCAGAAATGGTACAAATTACCCCAAAGAGCCTAAAGTCAAATGGCATAGGGAAGATAAAAAAAATATAAATGCCCAACATATTATTTTAATCAGTAATTCTCTAATTAAAAGAGAAAAAAAAGAAAAATCTACTGACTGCCTACATATCCCATACGATTGCCACAGTGATGACACGTCCCCCAGGAGACCATATTGGAAGTTTGAAGATACTCGTTAGGGTCACGTTCCTGTTAGGAACCTTCTGCCTGGTTCAAGTGGACCTGTTCTGTTTAGAGAGGCAGAGATTTATGGAGGTTTATTGCTGCAAGAAGTCTTAGGGATATCTCTTCTAACCCAGTAATTTTACAGACAAGGAAACAGAGGCCCAGAGAGACAAAATAGCACAGGGTAAACCTCTTCAGGGTCACATACAGAACTAATGGCAAGGGCTGGTTCTGGAGCCTGTACCAACAGATTTCAAGTTCAAGGCCCTGTACCTCAGGCCCCTTTTAAAATATCACTTGAGATTTCATTCTTTCTCATTGCCATGTAGTATTCCATTGTATAGATATACCACATCTTCTTGATCCATTTATCAGTTGATGGACACTTAAGCTCTTTCCATGTTTTGGCTACTGTCGAGAGTGTTGCTGTGAACATTGGGGTCCATGNTAGGTCATGATCTCGCGGTTCGTGGGTTCGAGCCCTGTGTTGGGCTCTGTGCTGACTGCC
Source organism: Crocuta crocuta (assembly GCF_008692635.1). Lineage (NCBI taxonomy): Eukaryota > Metazoa > Chordata > Mammalia > Carnivora > Hyaenidae > Crocuta > Crocuta crocuta. The sequence continues at coordinate 15,870,333 of NW_027529428.1, read as the reverse complement.
AGCTCAGACCCTGGAGCCTGTTACAGAGTCTGTGTCTCCCTCTCTCTCTGACCCTCCCCTGCTCACGCTCTCTCTCTCTCTCCTAGAAATAAATAAAAATAAAAAAAAATACTGTGGATTTTCTTATTACTGGATTTTCTGCAAGAAGTGTTTTTGCCTCAACTATTGACTTTGGAAAATATTTCCAACATTTTCTAAGCCACTTACCTGTCTTCATTCAAGTAGAGTGCCGTAGACTCCTGTGATTTATTTCTCTTTCCAAAAGTAGGGCATGGAAGGGAAAGGATTACCACTGGTTAAGATTCAACTGGTCTTTGGATTCAAGGGAATGGCAGGTTTGCTTGTTTCTGTCTCAGGCCTTTGTTCTAGTTGTCTGTCAAATTCTTCCTCCAGGTCTCAGCATGAAATGAATGTCACCTCCTCAGAGGAGCTTCCCTGTCCCTTGGTGTCCCACAGCACCTCCTGGCATTCATTCTTTCTCTTGTTACCCTGGTTCATTTTCTTCAGGCTCTGATCTCTAACTGAAATCATCTCGGTTGTGTATGTCCTTGTGAGAAGTTGGCTCTGACTTCTCCTGCTGAGCCAGCAGGCATAGATGCTGTGTCCCCAGTGGCCACACAAGGCTTGGCACAGGAGAGATGGAAGCAGAATCTGGGTAGATCCCATTAGACTAGTTACTACGGGATCATGTCTTCTTCTTTTTGGAATCTCACGCGCCTGGGATTTTTTTTCTTTTTTCTTTTTTAGAGCTCTTAACACTTTATAATTACATACTGGTGGAGTTATTTCCTTAAGGCCTATCTCTCTCACTAGGGCAAGGACTCATGACCATTTTGTGCTAAAGTTTGCTCTGGTGTCTGGTGAAGCCTTTGGGTCCCTTCTCAGAAGAACATGTTTAATGCATAGGGGCGCCTGGGTGGCTCAGTCGGTAAGCGTCTGACTTCGGCTCAGGTCATGATCTCATGGTTTGTGGGTTTGAGCCCCGTGTTGGGCTCTGTGCTTACAGCTAGCTCAGAGCGTGGAGCCTGCTTCAGTATCTGTGTCTCCCTGTCTCTCTGACCCTCCCCTGCTCACGCTCTCTCTCTCTCTCAGAAATAAATAAAGCATTAAAAAATTTTTTTTAAAATAAATGCATTAAGTAAATACTTAGGATTATGAAGGAAACCAATTACATTGAAGTAGAATCAACAAAATGTTAAAATGTATATTTGTGATATAGTTGCATGTGCTTTTTCATTCACACATTTAATAATAAAACCTATCATAATTTTCTAAGTCGTGATGAGCATAATTGTTTTTTGGGGGTGTCTGCAAAAACTGGAATGTGAGGCGTGCCTGGGCAGCCCATTCAAGTGTCAGATTTTAGATTTTGGCTCAGGTCAATATCTCACGGGTTCATGAGTTTGAGCCCTGGCATTTGACTCTGTGCTGACAGTACAGAGCCTGCTTGGAATTCTCTCTCTCCCTCTCTCCCTGCCCTGCCTTCACTTATGCACTCACTTGTGTGCTCTCTCTCTTAAAGTAAATAAATAAATTTTAAAAACTGTACAGATTTAAAAAACTGTAACGTGAAATAGAAATGTCTTTGATTGGCGTTGGTGACAGACACAGATACTTTCAATCCTGCTGTGGCTTGCTGCCTACATTCACGATGGAATCAAACACTAAATTGCAGTTACAGATTACTGAAAATAAAGATGTAATTTTTCCTATCCGAGTCCACTGACCCCTCAAAGTCTGTCTACGGATTGTAGAGCCATTCATGGACCCCAGGTTAAAAATTCCTGTGTTAGAATATATCACCAAATTTGGTTCACTCTAGCATCTAAGACATAGTAAGTACTCTTTACATATTCATGGATGGATGGATCGATGGATAGAAGGAAGTGAGGGAGGGAGGGAGTGAGGAAGGAAGGAAGGGAGGGGCAATCTTTGTGTCTTACACTGTTCTCAGATCAAGATTGCTGAATGACTGAATGGATGAATGAATGAATCCTGCAGGCAAGGCAGTGAGCTCGTCATTAACAAATGAGAGTACCCTCTCTCTCTCCACCATTTCCAGCCCACATTAAAACCCCTTGAGCGTCTCACCCATAGCTGACACATAAACGTGTACTTGGCTCGAATGATGAAATGTCTCTTTGGCTGAAAGACAACCCCCACACTTTCATTTATCAGGCGCAATGGATCAGTGCTTTGAGACTGCTATCAGACCGATCTGCTGACTCCTTGGGCTGTCGTGGACTCCCAAGATCACCGCTTTGTGGGTCACTGCCTTTTATCATGACAGCACCTCCCAGTTCCAACTAGCCCCATCATCACCTGCCCTACGTGAGTTGTTTTGGACAGACTCCTTTTCCTGCTCGTGGGAAGAGAAGGCCCATAGGACAGCAGGCTCACAGGAATTTGGCTCTACCATCTGACGGATTATTTCAGGCTCTCATGAATATCAACTGGAAGGATCAGCGCTCTGTGAATTTTTATGCTCTCATGGTGCCTTGCAAGTCAGCAGTTACTGACAGGACTTGCATGAAAACTCAGGGCCAATAGAGACAAAATTGAATTCATTATTCAGTGCCTCAGAAAAATTCCTAATCTATCAGCAGTGCAGATGCCTAAATACGCATCTCTTGGTAGCAGACACTTCTTAAACATTTTGGAATGCTTTCTAAGACACTTAAGGATAAATGAATATTCATGCAAGTGCTATAAAAATGAAAGATCTATTTCTTAATAGGGGAAAGATAAATCGCTTGGGGAAATAAACAGCAATTTTGTGGCTGTAAAAACTAGACCTTCTGCATGGACCTGCATTATTGTAATTGCACGATGGACTCCATCTTTCTTTTTTTTTTTTTTTAATAGTTTATTGTCAAATTAGTTTCCACATAACACTCAGTGCTCATCCCCACAAGTGTCCTCCTCCATGCCCATCTTTCTGTGTTATCAAGCAGATCAGGTAGTAAACACGGTCCATTGTTCCCCGCCCACCTTTCCCTCAAGTTGATTGACTTGCTTAACATGATACTAAGTGGCGGGTAATTACACATTCCTTGGATCACAATGCCCTACAACTAATAGTTTGGGGCTAGAGATGCTTGTCCAACTATATAATCATCTAATTATCTTTCCTCTCTTGAGGTCTGAGGGGTCTGTGCTTTACTCAGATAAGATAGTCACAGTAATGGAATATGGATTAAGCAATAGAAGAAAATGATGTCTCCTCTTCTTGAATTCTATAACATTCCTGGCCTATTCTGCAACTGTGCATTCAGGACTTTCCCATTGCCTCTTCCCCCCATGTGGCTTCAATGGCTTCCTGTTCAATGATTTCTCTAAATCTGTGGGCTTTTTGTTTTTTTGTTTTTTATCTTGATTGCCCATTAAAATGGGCAATGGAGTGATTTTTTTTTTTTTAAACCACACATGTCTGGGATGCCTGGGTGGCTCAGTCGGTTAAGCGTCTGACATCAGCTCAGGTCATGATCTCACTGTTCGTGGGTTCGAGCCCTGCATCAGGCTCTGTGCTGACAGCTAGCTCAGAGCCTGGAGCCTGCTCCAGAAGGAGATTTTGTGTCTCCTTCTCTCTCTGACCCTGCCCTGCTCACGCTGTCTCTCTCTCTCTCTCTCTTTCAGAAATAAATGAAACATTTAAAAAAAGCAACACACACACTTGTCTGGACCTCACTCCAGGAGTTTATAAAAGCTACCCAGGTGATTTCGTTGAGCAGCCAGGATTCAGAACCACTGCTCTAAATCCCCAATAACTACCCTGGATGACTTCTGTTCAGATCCGCATAGATGGTTCTCAGCCCGTTCTTCTTGTTCAAAAGAGATTAGCAGCTGTTCAAACCAGATGAGCACCACATAGTTTTTCTGATGTAATCAGAAAAGATTAAACTTTTGGGAGAGACAGTGAGCCTAAATCTCCCATAATTGAGGCCAGAAAGCCATACTCATGAACTAAATTCTTTCTAAGAAATTTTAAAATTCTAGCCCTCAGCAATGGTGAGGATATTTTGTAATTTATTGGGATTGTAGCCTAATTGCTTAGTGTCAGATTGCAAGACCTATGTCGTATTCCCAAAAGATTTCAGCAATTTGGTCTCCACCCGCCCCTCCCTAGCTCTGTCTTGAGTTGGCTGCACTCCACTCCGTAATTTCCACCACACAGGGCAGCAACCTGTTCCCTGAAGAAGTCCTGAATGTTTCCACCCCATGCCCTGGCTCACATTTCTCCTCCTACGTGCATTCCCTTTCTCTTCCTTTCCACCACTTTGAAACCTTACTCACCCTTAAAGATCCAACTCAAGTACTACCCATGAAGGCCTTTCTCCCTCCAACGTCCAAAGCAGTATCGTTTGCCATTGTGTTTTTATATCATTTTGTATTTCTGTTTTAATCTTCCAAATTCTTATGTAGTCCTTTCTAATAATTAGTTCAGAAGATTTTGCAGATAGAGCCACCTTATAACATCCTCATTTTAACTCTCATTAGGGCAGTGTTGTGACTTTCCTAAGATTATAGTGTATGTGTCTGTTTCCCCCACCTGAGTGCAGTCAACTCAGTAGTTAAGGCCCAGCTCCTTTCCTAGAATAACTGTTTGTGGAATTAAAAAAAAAAAATTACCCAGGAATGCTCTACCACAGTCTAAGGTTCAGAGTGGCTATTCAAAGGATATCTGTCTGCATCCAGTCCATTTGTTCAGGATGGCTCATGAATGACTTAAGTCTTGGTAAAAAGATTGAGATATCTAAGCCAGTGGTTTTCAGTGAGGCAGGCCACTCAGCTAGGCTTCGGAGATGTGGTTATCACGAAGACTAGAGGTGTTGCTGGCATTCAGTGGGCACAAACCAGGAAGGCCAGATGCTTTGCACTGCGTAGGAAAGTCCCTACAAAGAGATCTCCCTTTCAAAATATGAATTGTTTCCCACCTCCCACACCCATTTTGGCAGGTTCTAATCAATCTACATCCCCAAATACTTAAACAGAAAACAAACAAACAAAAAATTTGGCTTGGAGAAAAGAGAGAAGCCCCCGAAACTTACTCTGAAATCATGTGCAAAATGTCCTGGGCATGTTATCAGATAGGCAAAGACAGCAAAACTGGATGATACGTGGCTGGTGAAACAGGAATTCTCACATTATGTAGGTGAAAACGTTGCATGATGTAACCTTTTTGAGGACAACAATACTTAATAATATTTAAAATGCATATTCCTTTTAACCTAGCAATTTCACTGCCAGAAATTCATCCTGTGATGTATATGTACACAAAGACTCAACGTTGCATGACCAGCAATGGTCGTTACAAGATTGGTTGCCATCACAAAAAAGTGAGAACAATTTATTTGTCCATCGACTAGAGTAAGTTAGATAAACGCTGCTACATTCCGATGATGGTGTATAACTGTATGGAATGAGTGCCACGTTGTGTTGAAAGACTGACGTATGGCATGCGTGATATGATCCATTTTTCTTTAGAGTGTGTAAATGTACACACGTACATACATATATACACCCAGGCAATCCTGTCTTTGGATGGTTCTGATACGAACAAATTTCAGTTGCCATGGGTTAGTTCAATAACACCAGTCCCACAACATACTTCCAATTTCAGTTACCACAGTACATTACCTGTGAGTCACTGGAGAAGGTACAAACTTCGCTGGTCCCTCTTCAGCCCACAAATCACTACATGAATAATAGATGTACATCATCTTCAGTGAACATCCTCTAAGACTTCTTCGATGTCTGTTAATCATTGCTGCACATTTGTTATTCAGTTCACAAACCCACGGCAAAGCAAGTTACAGACCCGTGTGCCGTTTACAGAAGTGAATGATCAGGAGAGGGCATTTGGTGCAGCAAGGACTAGAGATAACACTGGAAGACAAATTCACATCTCAGGAAATGGAAGTGTACGAGAAATGGCTGACCACAGAAATGTTGACATTGCCACCATTGGAGAGACTCCGGATAGACGCACGGGAACTTGGCAAAGTCTCCTACTGACATGCAGAAGCAACAGAAGAGGTTGTAGGAAGAAAGATGAAGGTGTCTTTGGGGGCAGTGACACCAGCAAAACATTTCACGTTAAAGGAATTCTCGGAATTATTTCATGATGGTGAGGTCACAAAGGGTAACTGTTGGCAGTGGGATCCGTATTTGTGAAGGACTATGAGAGTTTAACCAGGTACAGAGAAGACACTTTCTCAATATCTCAAGTTCTATGACAAAAACAAGGCAAACGTTCTTGCCAAATGTGTTTCCGGTGTCTCTAAATAAATAGTAGTTTCACTACTTTTTTCTTCTACATTTATAATCAACAGTAAGATAATTTTTAATGTTTTGACAAAAAAACTTTAAGGATAATGAAACAGCCGTAAATTTCCCCATTATTATTAACATCCCTTTGCATGGTTTCAGTGTGCACACTTTTATGGTCCAATCCTACTGTGCAAAGCAAAGACTGCCTGTATATATAAAATACAAATACAGAGACGCCTGGGTGGTTCAGTTGGTTAAGCGCCGACTCTTGATTTTGGCTCAGGTCATAATCTCATGGTTTCATGAATTCGAGTCCCACATTAGGCTCCACGCTGACAGTGCGTCGACTACTTGAGATTCTCTCTCTCACTCTCTCTCTGCTTTTCTCCCACTCCCACTGTCTTTGTCTCTCTCAAAAATAAATGAATAAACTAAAAAAAAAACCCAAATATATCCACACATATATATATGTATTTTTAAAGGGATGTATATACAGAGAATTATTAGTAGTTATTACTTCTTAATTTTTTTAAATGTTTTTTTTATTTCTGAGAGAGAGAGAGAGAGCGGCAGCATGAGCAGGGGAGGGTCAGAGAGAGAGGGAGACACAGAATCCCTCCAGGCTTTGGGCTAACTGTCACCACAGAGCCCAATGTAGCGCTCGAACCCACAGACCGTGAGATCATGACCTGAGCCAAAGTTGGTCGCTTAACCCACTGAGCCACCCAGGCGCCCCAATAAGTTATTACTTCTGAGGAGTGCGGCTGAGGGAGAGTGGTAGCTAAGGGAAATTTTACTTCCATTTTCTCCCCTTCTAAATTGTTTGACTACTCTTCCTTTAGAATGCATTGCTTTTTGATATAAAATCTAACTGATGAAATAGAAAGACAAAGATAATTTAATAAAACATTAAAAATGTTTGTGTATGTGATTTTTACTTTTGTTTTTATTCCCCCCGTCTAGGGAGATCATCCAAAGCTTTCATTTGGAATTTCAAAAGAATTCACGACACCAAAAAGGTTAAAATCCATTCCTATAGGCACATTTACCCTGGTCCCAACCAGCAAGATTGCAAAATATGCAGTTTCTTCACACATGAATGTGATGTGACTTATTGATTTCATTTGTCTATGAGGAGAATTAGCCCGCAAACGAGTCCAGCTGAGGCTGGACTCAAGTGCAATTTGCAAACAGATGCCCTAAACAAAATGCTTCTGCCGTGGCTGGTGACTGAACATGCATCTGTTTAGAAGGCAGCAAAGTGTGACCTTGGGCACAACCTTGAAAGTTTACTGGCTGGCAAACAAAACGCCAGCTACATGGCAAGGGGTGTTTGGAGAAATAATGTTGAGGCTACAGGTGTACTTACCTGCCAGAACCTAGATACTCAGAGAATGAAGAGTCTAACTGGGAGGCTGAGGACTTGATCCCTGATGCAGGGTGAACACCCAGGACTTGGTTTGAGGGAGTCCTTGGGGTGGAAAGATCCTGACAGATCCCTAAATCCACTTAAACACTAGATTTCCATCTTCGGTCACATTCCCTGAGGCCTCTTGGATAGATGGGGAGGGCCATCAGAAGATGTAAGCTTATTCTAATCAGCAAGCTGTTAGAGGTCTAGGGAGTGAGCAGGCATGACCAGGCAATCCTGCAGCCCACAGGACACAAGCCATCCATCAGCATGTGACATGCATTATCTCATGTAACCATCAAAACCAGCCTGATTGTTTTTACCACCTCAGTATCCCTCATGAAGAAACTGAGGTTCAACTGAGTTCAGGGAGATTAAAGAACTTTAAATAACATTGCCACATAGGGGCAGGCGGTAGACTGGGAGTGGAAGTTTAATTCCTGATGCCATGCACATCCCCATTGGGCTAGATGTTTCAGAAGTACTTGGAAACACTCCTGGGCTGTACTGTTTTGTTGCATCTTCCTTTTATCGGAAATCTTACTAATCCCAGATTATCTAATCTAAAATCTGCCCAGCCCTGCTCTACTGTTCTGAACCCTACTGGCTTGGTGCCCATTATTGTGGGCATTCAAGCCTTTGACCCGGGTTTTCACCCTGTTGTATCTCGGTGGCTGGGGATCATCTTTGCTTTTGCCAACTTCACGTTCCACCCCGTTCAGAGGAAATGTACGTGAGCCTTTGCATTTCCCCTTGAAGGATGGTATGGTTCTGGCTTTCACTGGCTTGGCAGAGACTTGCGTGCCTACAAATAAGAAGCATCTGACCACAGGTCTATACATGAAAATGATGGCAAGTTGGGCAGGGTGGAATTCTATCATCTGGAAATATTGAGCCCTACTTGGAAGATCAGAACTTCATTTAGCAAAATCCAAATTTTCAGTTGGATTAAACCTTATAGGGTCTCAGTTGAGATCTCCATATAGGGTCTCAATTAATCATTTGAAAAATGAAACTGTATTCTTTTGGGGGTATTTACATAGTGATTAAAATGAGCAGTGGAAGACATTCCCTGCCTGCTAGAAGACTTGGGAACATGCTCATTTAAGGTCATGCTGGGACCGGGTGGCAACATCCAGGGACCGGGTGGCAACATCCAGGATGCTACCCATGTCCCTTCCTAAATAAGAGAGTCATATCTGGGCACTTTACAGATCTTTGCTTGTCAGAGCATTGAAGGGTTTGACAATTTATCAAGTATTCACAAACAGGGTGATTCTTTAGGGGCAGAAATTGGAACTTGCATCGCCTTTGAGGTAATACACACCTGGATAATAACCAGAACATAAAGTGTGCAGGCTCAAAAGGCAAGTCCCAGTCTGATAGAAATTCCTCCATTGATTAGAAAAGGGATTGAGAATGAGACCATGATATTGGGAGAGATCAAGGAGTCCAACAGACAGGATTACATTCCCCATGGCCCTGTAGTCACACTAATGGTGTGATTCAGTGAGCCGGGACCATGCAAGGGCATAGACCTGCGAGGGCATAGCCATGTGAGAGCTCATTCAGTCCTCACAAGAGCCCTGATTTGGGGTTGGGGTGTTAAATGTGTCCTGAAGGCCTCTGAGTGAGTGAGTGTCAAATTAAAGAACTCTAGCCCATATCGGACTCTAAATAGCACACTCAACATCGTGATATCTTGCCTTTAATAATGCTAATGAAGCATCATCCATTTAATGTGTTGTGTTAGGATAGCGCTAGATGCTGAAACTGATAAACCCTAAATTTTGCCAAAACAGATTTTTATTTCTTACTCATGTTAAGTCTGTTTGCCAACAAGGGGCCGGCAAAGGAGGCTGTGCAGTCATTCAGGGATCTGAGCTGACATAGGCTGTGACTGTCATCTTTGACACTGGCTTGCAAGGTCACTGTGGGCACCAACATTCAAAGGCAAATGGGGAGAGAGAGGGAGGGGGAGATCATGTGATGGATTGTTATGGGCCAGGCCTGGAAGTGGCACATCCATTTTTGTCTATCATTTACTGGTTAAGTTCAGTCATATGGCTGCATTTACCTACAAGGGAGTCTGCTGGGAATAAAAACTCATCGTAGACCCCAAAGGAAAAGAAAAAGGATTTGGTGAACAGCCAGTCAGTATCTGCTATGCTTGTGTTTTCCATAGTTACCAGAATTTAAGTATAGTAAATACATGTTGTCATCTACCAAGCGTCAAATACCATGCCAGGTTCTGAGGATTTAACAATGAGGAAGACTGAATCCTCATCCGCAAGTCTAGTGGGGGAACAGACAGAAGCGCACCCCCACAGTGATAAGAATGGTCCTCTTCTGTAGACAGCTGTTCTAGGCTCTTGGGTTCCATTTGGATATGTGGGAATACTCTCTAGTTCAGAATGATTGATTGAGTTCCTTTTTTAAAAAAAAATTTTAATGTTTTATTTATTTTTGAGAGAGAGAGAGAGAAAGACTGAGCAGGGGAGGGTCAGAGAGAGAGGGAGACACAGAATCTGAAGCAGGCTCCAGGCTCTGAGCTGTCAGCACAGAGCCCAACATGGGGCTCAAACCCACAAACCATGAGATCATGACCTGAGCCGAAGTCGGACGCTTAACCGACTGAGCCACCCAGACGCCCCGATTGAGCTCCTTTTGAGTTCCTAGAAGTGTCTGCTGCAGGATCTGAACTTAGATGCCAGTCTAGGGCAGGTTTTTCCCTCTTAAAAAACGTTGATTAAAGGAACCCATCTGTAGGCTCCCCAGGACAACACAAAAGCCACATTGTGCGCTGCCCACAATTCCCTTTCACAGCAGGAGAAGCATTCCACCTTGCCAGGCCTGAAGGAGTGTTTCTTGGAAGAGAGCCACCTAACCTTTAGGCCAGCCACTGGGCTGTGTGGGTCGTAGGATGAACAAGCTATTCCCAGAAAGTCACTGAGGACAGGGATGCTGTTTAGAGACTTAGGCAATTTTGTGACAGGATTTGACAGCCTTCTTTCTCAATACCCATATTAAGATTTGGGGGCCATGTCTTAAAATTTTTTTTGGTAAATGTTTAAAGTGCATTTGGTATTAGGCCAACTTATTTCATCTACCCTAGTTAGGACCATAATGAGCCAAGATATTAAATGGCATTTTTTGAAACAGAAAACAATTTTAAAAATTATTTCCTTAGCTTCCTATGGCTTTGAGACTGCACATCAAAAGCTAATAGGTGAGAAGGACTGTAGATAAAAAAGCAAAAATTGCAGCATGAAACTGTGATTGATGGTGTTTTAATCCAGTTGCCTACCAGTGATTTCACTGGCAACATGAGCTGTGGGCTTTTATTCTCTTCTGCTTCAGAAAAGCTTAGGTAGTTCACAAAAGAGCACATAGCACCGTAAACCAGGAATACAGATTTTCTAAAAATGAGGTCAAGTAGACAATAAAAATAGGGTAGAAAGATGAAACCAGAGGGAAAATTGATATGCCACTAAGCCCGAAATCAGTGGTTCTCAATCAGGAACATACCATATGCGTTCTCAGGGAATGTTAGTTTTCTATGAGCACTTAATACTTTTGCTTTTTGATTTTTACAGTAATTTAGAAAATAGTGTAAGAACACTCTGGGTCACCTGTAGGATCATTCATTACCTCATCTTGGGGATTGAGTGTGTGTTTCTAGTTGCATGGTCATGGGACTAATGAGAAAAGCACCAAGATAGACCTAAAATCTAAAGGATCTGTTTGCATCAAAGAAAAGCCAAATGTCTTTACAATACATCTTACCATTGACTGTTTCGCAGTAATTTTTTAAAAAAATTTTTTAACATTTTAATTTATTTTTGAAAGAGAGAGAGAGAAGAGAGAGAGGGAGACATAGAATCCAAAGCAGGCTCTAGGCTCTGAGCCATCAGCACAGAGCCCCATGCGGGACTTGAACCCATGAACCATGAGATGGTGACCTGAGCTGAAGTCAGATGCTTAACCTAAGGCTGAGCCCCCAGGCACCCCCAACAGTTTCCTAGTAATTTTAATGGGGAAAGGAGTATGAGAATCAAGCCGTCACACCACACACCCTAGTAATGGGCACAGGGAACAAGAGCATCATGAGTGCTTATCAGTTTTGATGACATAGCTTCATGCATCATGTGTGCCAATGCCAGTAAAATGAATTGTAGTTGCATGTTTTATTCGCATTAAATTTTGTGTACTTGGTTTGGTTCTTGCAATTGTATAAGGACTCTAAATAGAAGGCATTCATAACTCTCTTTAGGCTCATACACAATTTGAGAAAACCCAAGTGTTTGTGACAATTATGTTCTATATAATGACTAAAGCTGGGTCCCCAATTCTGCATTCCGATCTTCCCGGGGACCACAATGAAAAGAAAGAGAAACTTAATCAGAGAAAGATTCATCTTATCTCTCGGACCAGTCATTTGCTAAGGAGATGGAGAAGTTTTGCTGGCAGTTAAACATGAACAGAATTTCACCAGGGGGAGTACCTATAAACGTGGTACTGAGCAGCGAAAGGTCAGTACCCTTGACCACACCCCTGATCACTGAAGCATCCTGTTTAACACTGATGTTTCTGTAGCATCCTTTGATGTAAGGCAAAGGAGGATCCATGCCTATTAAAGTGAATTTGTGATGGACCAAAGTGAGTGTACAACTAATTCAGACAATGTTATAGGTGATTTATGTTCAACCCTTATGAATGTTTTTCAATCCTAGTTTCCATACATTCTTTATGCAAATTTGAAATCCTAATATTATCTTCATCATTCATTTTTACCTTTTGATCTGCAACTGTAACTTAAAAAAATAAGGTTGCTTTTTCTACTTGTCTCTGTACTAGAGAGAAAAATCAAATGCTTCTCTGTGTTCTATCTTAATATCTGAAAAAAAAACTTACATAGAACCTAGTCATTCAGATTTAAAATACATGAGGTTTTCAAGAAATTATTCCTATGTATTTTTAAAAATTTTACTTGAGAGAGAGAGAGAGAGAATGAGCAGGGGGAGGGAAAGGAGAGACTGAGACACAGAATCTGAAGCAGCTCCAGGTTCTGAGCTGTCAGCACAGAGCCCGACGGGGGGCTCAAACCCATGAGACCAGTGGTGAGATCATGACCTGAGCTGAAGTTGGACGCTCAACCGACTGAACCACCCAGGCACCCCTATTCCTATATTTTTAAAAGTTTATTTATTTTGAGAGAGCGAATGCACATAAGCAATGGAAGGGCAGAGAGCAAGGGAGAGAGAGAGTCTCAAGCAGGCTCAGTGCTATTTGTGCAGAGCCCAAAGCAGAGCTTGATCCTATAAACGGTGAGATCATGATCTGAGCTGACATCAAGAATCAGCTCCTTAACCAACTGAGCCACCCGGGTGCCCCTGTTCCTATTTTTAAAATGTGTGCTATCAAAAAAGATACTGAAAATCATTTATAGGCATTTGGGGATAGAGAAACTTTCAATAATCATGTCTGAAATTTGAACTAGTCAGTAATAAGCATGTTTCTTAGGTAGGCTTCTAGGTTTGGGTTATCTGTGGCCAATATTTTTTTCCTTGACAATCTTTATGTTTTATGATTGATCCCCTTCTTTCTATGGTATGTGGTTTATTATTTCTTCCTCTTTTGTTTTAACCTGTGTTTAATAGACCTCCAACCAAATGACTGTTTGCAGCGAGAAACATAGCTTAGTTGAAATCGCTAGAATCTCCAGTGTTTCCCCTGTCCAGTGATCTTTGTTTAGAGAATTATGCTGTGACAATCAATAATCTTCACTGTGTATGCCCTGTAATGACCCAGTTAAACCAGTGAGTGTGCCCACCTGATAATAAATGACTGAGGAGGCTTCTTGTAACCATAAGGGGAGATTCAGCTGTAAGTAGATAAAGTGGTATTTGTGTCTTAATTTAGAGATGATCTGTAGGGGTATTTTAGATAACATACCCAAATAGATGATATTAATATCCACACCTCTGCCTATGCAAAACATGGTGGACATCACCCTGACACTCTCACATCTGATCCATCAAGCCCTACTGAGTCCTAAATGGCTCCGCCCTTTGCTTTTCTTTTAATGTCTATTTATTTATTTTGGAGAAACAGAGAGAGAGAATCAAAGCAGCCTCTGTGCTGGGCTAGAACCCACCAACCAGGAGGACATGACCTGAACTGAAATCAAGAGTCAGACGCTTAACTGACTGAGCCCCCCAAGTGTCCTTACCATTTGCTTTTGTATCCTTCCTGCTTTATTATCTTAGCTCAGGCCACCATCATCTGTCATCCATATTATTTCAGCTGCCGTCTTACTCTTCTTCATCTTCTCGGGCTCCCCTTCGAACCATCACCCCATGGAAGAACAATCTTTCTAAGACAAGTGTGGTCATGTTTCTCTTGTGCTTAAAGACTTCAGTGATACTCCTTGTTCTTAGAATTTGGAGCAAACTCCTTCTGTGGCTCCTGTGGTTCTTCTGGATAGGATCCCGACTTGCCTCTGGACCTTTTCTCATCCTATTACCTGTCCTCCCTCCTCCCTACTTGACTCCAGCCTCCCACATTCTGCTCCAGCCCCTCTCCATTCATTCATTGAACTGACCACGTGGTCTCTTGCTTCTGATGTTCGTGGTTTCTTCTGCTCAGATATTCTTCTCCCCATCTTTTCCTTCAGGTTTTAGCTAGAGCGTCATGTCTAGCAGTAAACGGATCCTTATACCCAATGTTGAGTTAGATGCTCCTCTTGCGGGTGCTCATAACACCCTATACTTAGCGCCACAATAGCGTATGTCACAATGTATTGCCAATTTCTTTGTCATTGATAGCCTCCGAATGTGGGCTGCTTGAGGAACAGGATGAGGGGGGAAAATCACTCTGATACGTACATGAATAGGCAGATAGATCCGTCCTGAGTACCTGGTAACTAATTGCATTTGGCATCATGGTTCAGGGGAAAGAACAGACCAGGGCTTGATCCTGCCTCTGCCTCATGACCAGCTATGAGAACTTGGACAAGTTGTTTGATCTACCTGAGCCTTAGTTTCCTCATCTGTAAATGGGAATACGATTATCTACTTTCAGGGTGATTGTAAGGAGTTCGTTAGCACAGTGCCTGGTGCGTGTTAGACTACTTAGAACAGGGGATTGCTATCGTAAAATGTTCCTACAAAGCATGAGGTAAATGGATGGGCTTGAACAAACATTTCAAAGTCCAGAGGATGGTAGTGGGTAGAGGGCGGGGCAAGTGTGTGGTGAGGAGGCACTCTTAGCTAGAGGGACGTCTATCTGCATGTCTCTATAGGGAGCACTCTACCGTCCCCCATACAATGCCAGGACTCAAAGCAACTCCAGCATAGGCAGTAAGGGTGTGAACATGGCGATGGAGGCCACATCGGTGTGGACACAGATCACCTGGGGGTGTTGTCAGAATGCAGATTCGGGTTCAGTGGATCTGGGGGGAGCCTGAGATTCTGCTCATTTCTAACAAACCTTCAGGTAATGCTAATGCTACTCCTTCAGGGAGCATACGTAGAGTAGCAAGGATGTAGAAAATAACCACTTATGCTAACTTATACTGGTGTAATGACATGGAAAAACTATTAGCTTCTTAGCAGGTGGCATGAGAATTCCTTTGGGGAAGAATACTCTGGGTTTGGAAGAAATACTCTGATAAATCACTGGGGCTTGGGGTTGGGAGGGTGACTTGCCAAAGCACATGCTGAAGTAATAATTGATGATCTTAAACTGCCTTCTCTGGAGGGGAGGCCCCGTTAACCTCAAGGCCTTTTTGTCTGTGTGCCGAGATGGAGTGGAGCATCTGGATTTGAGGAGAGCCTAACTGCTCTGCATAGGAGGAGAAGGGAGCCAGGGGGATGGAGAAATAAGGACTCCCTTGGAGGAATGTCTATATAGATAATTAGAAGTTATTTGCTTGACAATATACTCATTTTCTTTCATCCCTTCCAAGGATCATTTGGATTGCTTGCCAAGGCTTTTGTGCCTGTGATTTCCTTCTTTCTTCGCAGGGGAGTGGGCTTGAAGAAGTGGATGAGGGGTGGCTCATAGCAGGGTCACACTAGCTTCGAAGGCTCCGCCAGGTTCGCTTCAGCAGCTGCTGGGTGACGGGTAGAAAGGAGCGAGGGTGGGACACATCCCAACTTCTATTGTTGGATAATACAGCTCTGCCACGATCAAAATCCGTAATGAAAGCAAAGAGCAATAATGGGTTGGCAAACACAGAATGAACAATGACAGGGCTGATAAGAAATAGGATGCTTGGATGCTTTGGAGAAAGTGAACAATGCTTAGAGTGTTTATCTAGAAAAGAGCAAAGGCTTTGTGATGATCGAATTTTATCAGCCATTTTCTGACTTGCTTTATTTCATAACCTCACAAAACCATAACTGAAAGAACTTATATTTTAAAACATGGAATTTTGGGGCACCTGGGTGGCTCAGTCTCATGAGCATCTGATTTTGACTCAGGGCATAATCTTGCTGTTCATGAAGTTGAGCCCTGTGTTGTGCTCTGTGCTGACAGCTCAGAGCCTGGAGCCTGCTTCAGATGCTGTGTCTCCCTCTCGTTCTCTGCCCCTCCCTTGCTTGCTCTCTCTCTCTCAAAAATAAATAAAAACATTTTTTAAAAACCCATGGAATTTTAACTTAGGGTCCATGAAAGAGCTTGGAGAGGGGGTAGCTTTGAACCTGCTAAAATTATATGCAAATATTACATGTGTGTGCATATGCATATCTTTGTAAGGAGTGGCTAGTGTACCTAGCTTTCATGGACTTGAATATTGAAGGGTCATATAAAAATGGTGAAGAATCACTGACTTCAAAATGAAAGCCACTTAGAAATCTGTCTTTGACATGCCTGCCTATGAAAATAATAAGAAAAAAGTGGAAAAAGAAAACTAGGAATCTTGTCAGTAAGAAATCAAAACAACTGGTTCAATGGTGCACTGTCGTTCACTTAAAAATACTGGTATCCAGTCAGAGGATGATGACATTTTTATATTTGTTTATAAAAATAAACATGGCTTCCCTTGATAAGATTCAGTGGGAAATGGAGGCCAGGTATTCTCTGTCTCCATAAAACAAAAACAACAACAAAAGCATTCCATCGAATTGTAAAAGAAAAAATTCAAGGTAGAGCCGAAGTTTTGTCCCCCAGGGAATGTTTGGCAATGCGTGGAGATATTTTTGGTTGTCTCCAGTAGTGGGGGTGCTACTGGCATCTTGGGGGTAGAGACGTGAAGCCATTGAACATCCTACAGGGCACAGGACAGCCCCCACCACAAAGAATTTTATCCAGTCCAAAATGTCAGTAGGGCTGAGGCTGAGAAACCAAGGAGTTAGAATAAATGAGGACTTCCTGGCTATGAAAAGTATACATAATTAAAATAGGGAACTTAGGGATTGTGAAATTTCTTTCTGTGAGCTTTTTAATGATTAAGGACTCCATCCCTACTTGGCAAAACACCATCATTTTCTGCAGAGGTGGTGGTGCAGTCTGTGGAGATGAGCTTCCGTGAGAAAGGAGACTAGGTCTCTTTGAATCTCATGCCCTCACAGTTCTTGGTATGCAGTAGACACTTAGTGTTTGTAGAATTAATAAAAATGTCCATAGATCTTCCTATTACAAATGACCTGCCACTAATTAATTCAACTGCTACTACGGTCAACTGCCTTTCTTGATAGGAAGGGTAATCATATTTTATGAAATTGAAATTGTAAGGAAATTTACATAGGAAGGCCATTACCTGGTGTGGAATTTAGCCTGATGGGTGGCAATAGCCAGCTGGCAAGTACCAGCAATCCCCACATAGGTATCCCCCATAGAAGCCTCCCCAGGAACCAGTTTGGAGTAGGCTCAGCCCCTCCTGGGAGGGGAGATATCACCATTCCAGGCACAACACTAAAGTGACTCATGGGTCGTGCGGGGGTCCCTTCCTCAGGCCTGGAGCATCTGAGCTAGGCTTGGGTAGCAGGCACCATCACAGATCTCAGATGCATCAGAAGGAAAGCGGATTAAAATCTCTGTAACAGTCACACGTTCACATTGAAGTAGCTTAGTGCATGAGAAAAGGGAAATAGAAAATCATGTCAGAACCTAACAAAATGACATGTGCAACTCGCCTCCTTTTGGAAGTCATAGAAGTAATCACAAGCCAATGAATGCATTTATATTCTACTTAGAAGATTCCGCCATTTAAGGGACAAGATGTGACTGGAGTTTAATAAGCTGAATTACCAGGATTTAAATTCATGGACACAGTTTGTAAATTTATGAACATGGCCTGCATAAAACCCTCGACATTAACCTTTAGTAGACATTTAGACATGCAAGAGATGCCCATTTTATTCTTAATGAACAATTAGAAAACATTTTACGCTGTTACAGACGAGTCGTGGGCCTGAATTTTTAAATCAGCAATTAGTCATCTACTGGATATTCGGTGCGAGAATAGACCTCACGGTGTGTTTTCCCAAGCCGGGCTGATTAAGCAGCTAATTATAGTGCTAGCTATTGTGTCTCTGGTCCCCAAGCTTATAGATATTCATAATAGTTAGACATGGCTATATTTGGTAGTGTTCTGCCATGGCTCTAATATAGGAAGGGCTGTTGGAGTGATAATCTTCTTGTTAGTGGTGAATGGAATGAAAAGTGTGCTTGCATTAGCCTGTGCTCTGTAAAAACAAATGTGGAGTCACATGTGCAAAATCAGGCTCTCTTTGGGAAAATCAAATGAACGCAGTGGGCTAGCTTTTCTGAAAAACTTTGGTGTGGTGTGCAAAGCTGACCTTTTGAATGGATAGGAGTTATTTCTCAGGTATATTTCATCTGAGTTAAAGGTAAGTCTTCTTCCTTCCACTCTACTCAATGATACATAGTACCATCAAATTAAATCTTTTTAAAAAATGTTTATTTATTTTTGAGATAGGAGAGAGAGAGAGGGAGACAGAGCATGAGTAGGGGAGGGGCAGAGAAAGAAGGAGACACAGAATTCGAAGTAGGCTCCAGCTCCACATGGTCAGCACAGACCCTGATGCAGGGCTTAAACTCACAAACCATGAGATCATGACGTGAGCTGAAGTCGGGCGCTTAGCCATCTGAGCCACCCAGGCGCCCCCTCATCAAATTAAATCTTGAAGGTTATGGTTTTCCTTTGGTGATTGTTCAAGAACTATAACCATAAAGAATTCTTCTGTATTTGAAGCATAAGTACCAAAATCTAAGTCCGTGTTTCCTGTGAGACTGAAGGCTCAAAACAGCCCTGGATTCCTCATTTAGTCTGAGTTAGAGGCTCTGAAATAATAATAATGCTAAAAAATGTAATTGAAGTGAGTTCTCCCAGAAGAAAGATATGAAAGCTGCAAACCTCATGCTTTATGCATTCCCTAGGAAGAATCCCGAGTCTTCTGGGTCAACAGCCATGGGCAGTCCAATAAATTCAGAAAGAAGTGCAGTCAAAAATAAATGCAGAGTATGGAAGAGATTTTTTAAAAATCAGGAACCATTTTCTTGGCATTGAGCCTTCAGTGGAACCATGATCAAAGTCCATCCATTAGGGCCGTTTTATGTCCCAGTTTTGGTTACTCTGTGATTAGGGTAAAAAATCCAAACTCAGGCTAAATGAGCTATAAAGGTCACAGGAAAGATAGTGATTTTATTTTCAGTAAAAATAGAATCAGATGAAAACAGAGACCCTTTTAAATTTTGAACCACAACGACAAAAAAAAAAAGTAATTGTCTTGTATTAACTAAGTGATCAAAGTTAATCACTAAACACGGACAAACTAACCTCATGCACCTCCTGATGGGAAGTACCAGGAAAGAGGCAATATTACTTCTTTGGTTTTCCTGATAAAAATGAATAACCTGAATCTAATCATGGAGAAATATCAGGCAAACCTAATCTGAGAGACACTCGAGAAATAACTGGCTTGTACTCTTCATAAATATCAAGACCAAGTCCCACAGAGAAAGGTGAAGAAACCGTTCTAGATCAAAGAGGACTAAAGAAACATGAAAACCATTTAATGGAGTGTAGGATACAGGATTCGATCCTGGACTGGGAAAAACCAAAGAGAAAATATAACATTACACAATGGATGAAATATGAATATGGAAGATGCTTCACATCATAGGTCATCAGGAAGTGCAAATTAATACAACGAGATACCACTGCACACCTGTTAGAATGGCCAACTTGAACATGGTCAACACCAAATGCTGAGGTTGTAGAGCAACAACAGCTCTTATTCATTGCTGATGGAGATGCCAAACAGGACGGCCACTTTGGAAGGCAATTTGGTGATTTCTTCTAAAACTCAACATTCCCTTACCATTCAATCCAGCAGTCATGCTCCTTGGTATTTACCCAAAGGTGCTGAAAATTGTATCTGCACAAAAACTTGCACACATATCTTTACAGCCACTTTATTCATAATTGCTAAAACTTGGAAGCAACCAAGATGTCCTTCAGTAGGTGAATGGGTAAATAAACTGTGATATACAGTTGATAACAATGGAATATCATTAAGTACTAAAGAGAAATGAGTTATCAAGCCATGGAAAGGCATGGAGGGACCTTAAATGCACATTACAAAGTGAAATAATCCGGTCTGAAAAGGCTACGTACTGTATGATTCCAACTACATGACATTCTATAAAAGGCAAAACTATGGAGACAATAAAAAAATATTAGTGGCTGCCAGGAGTAGGGGTGCAGAGGGATGAATAGAGGATGTTTAGGGTGGTGAAAAAATTCTGTATGATGTTACAATGGTTATAATGATGATGAAATACTGTATATGTCATTACACATTTGTCAGAGGGGCAACTGGGTGGCTCAGTCATTTAAGCTTCCAACTTCAGCTCAGGTCATGATCTTGCAGTTTGTGGGTTGGTTTGAGCCCCTCATCGAGCTCTGTGCTGACAGCTTAGAGCCTGGAGCCTGCTTTGGATTGTGTGTGTGTGTGTGTGTGTGTGTGTGNTGTGTGTGTGTGTGTGTGTGTGTGTGTGTGTGTGTGTGTGTGTGTCTCTTTGCCCCTTCCCCACTCATGCTCTGCTCTCTCTCTGTCAAAAATAATTAAACATTTTTAAAAAACCCATAGGATATATAACACCAAGAGTGAACCCTAAGATAAACTATGGACTTTGGGTGATTATGATGTGTCGATGTAGGTTCATCCTTGGTAAAGTACGTACCGTTCTGGTGAGTGAGGTTGATGATGGGTGGCTATGCTCATGTGAGGACAGTGGATATATGCGGAACCTCTGTACCCTCCTCACAATTGGTTGTAAACCTAAACATACAGTCTTAAAAAAAAAGAATATGCACTGTGTATCACAGTATGGAATCAAGTAACATTGCTGGTTTTGATCATCACAGTGTGGGTATGTAAGAGGACATCCTTGTTCTTAGGATGTATACACTGATTATGATTATTTTTAATGTTTATTTATTTTTGAGAGAGAGAGAGACAGAGACAGAGAGGGAGACACAGAATCCAAAGCAGACTCCAGGCTCTGATCTGTCAGCACAGAGCCCGATATGGGGCTCAAACGGCTCGAACTCACAAACTGGACAATCATGACCTGAGCCAAAGTTGGTCTCTCAACGGACTGAGCCACCCAGGTGCCCTGAAATATGCGCTGATTATTCAGTGAAGGGCACAGTGCCTCCAAACTTACTTTCAAATAGTTTAGGGAGGAAAAATCATGGAGATAGAAATAGAAATAGAATGTGTGTATATGTATATAGAGAGAGACATGCATG
Source organism: Crocuta crocuta (assembly GCF_008692635.1). NCBI lineage: Eukaryota > Metazoa > Chordata > Mammalia > Carnivora > Hyaenidae > Crocuta > Crocuta crocuta. The sequence goes on along the minus strand of NW_027529428.1, from coordinate 15,848,866 downwards.
TATAACAAACAAATGGAGAAAAATGGAAATTGTAAGCAGTAGGTGAATCTGTGCAAAAGGTATAACAGGAGTTCCTTATGTTATTATTGCAATTAAAGAGTTATTTTATAATATAAAAAGGCTGCCGTGTATCGAGCATATGTGAAGTCATGCTATAGGTTCTATGTATACGTTACCTCATGTAATCCCTGTAATTGATTTCTGAGGTAGGATTCCCCTCTTTTATAGAGGGGGAAATTTCAACTCAGAGAAGTGATTGTTAAGTGACAGAGGGGCTTGCTGTCCCAGTGTCCCTTTCCAGTTACAGCGCCCCTGTAACTACCATGCAAGGTTTTTCTCTCTTCCCTTGCACAGTTTTGCACCTTTCATTCACTCTTGCATTCACTCACTACGACCTGGCTTCTGATTCGACGTGAATTGCTTGTCAAGAGTACCAATCACCTCCATACTTAACAACCAGTGGGACTCTTTTAGTCCCTATGTTCCTTTTCCTCTGTGCTAAATTTAACTGTTGGCACAGAATCTCTTGAAATTTTCTACTTGTCTTCCGTAACCAATTTTCCCTCTATTTTTTTCCATCTATCTTTCTGCCTTTTACCTCCTTTTCAGTCCTCCTCTCCCATTTGGTGTTACCTAGGGTTTCATCCTTGGCCTGCTGCTTTTCTTGGGTCCTGACTTCACCCGCTCGATATTATTTCCTTAGAAATAATAGAAATCATATTCCATATTCCATGACTTCCTGTTGCATACCAGGTACTTACACTGTCTTATAGTAGCTTCGTTTTTCCCTTACGGTACCTAGCACAAGCACAATTTGCATTGACATTTTTATGTGACTTCTTGGATTAATGTCTGTCCCCCCCCCTCTAGATGGCTAACCCTAAGAGAACAGGAGCCATGAATGTTTAGTTCATCACCATATATACAGAATCGAGTGCAGTGCCTGGCCCTTAAGGAATGCACCTGTCTTGCTCTGTTATTTACCTTTGCCCACCCAGACTACCAAACCAAAATCCTAGGGGTCATTTTAGGAATTCCTTCCTCTCTGTATCCAATCAGTCACATCATCCTACCTACTTAAGTGTAAATCTCTCTGGTAGCAGTTCTTCCTCTCCTTCCCTGTTACCACTACCCATAAGGGGTCCCCAGAATTCCTTAAAAAAGTTTTTTTTACATTTTAATTCACTTTTGAGAGACAGAGTATGAGCCGGGGAGGGGCAGAGGGAGAGGGAGACACAGAATCTGAAGCAGCTCCAGTCTCTGAGCTGTCAGAACAGAGGGCTCGCTCGAACTCACCAACCAAGAGATCATGACCTGAGCCTGAGCCATTCAGGCGCCGCCCAGGGGCCCCAGCATTTCTTTTTTTCTTTTTTTAATGTTTTTTTAAATTTATTTCTAGGAGAGAGAGAGAGAGAGAGACAGCGAGAGAGAGACAGCGTGAGCAGGGGAGGGTCAGAGAGAGAGGCAGTCACAGACTCTGAAACAGGCTCCAGGCTCTGAGCTGGCAGTCAGCACAGAGCCCGACGCGGGGCTCGAACCCACGAACCGTGAGATCATGACCTAAGTGAAAGGTGGACGCTCAACCAACTAAGCCACCCAGGCGCCCCAAGGGCCCCAGCATTTCTTATTGAGACTCTTCCCTTTGTCACCTACTTGGACCTGCCTTGGGGCATGTGCCTGAGTCTGGAGTGATCTGTTTGAAATGCAAATTGTGCCCGCAACTCCGCCTTCTCCTTTGGAACATCCCCGAGTGGCTCTTCCCTGCCTACAAGAAAAAATCCCAAGTCCCCTAGAATGCGACACAATATCTTCTGTGGTCTGGCAAAGACTGGTCTCCACAGTTACTAAAACACAGGTTTTACCGATACTACCGAATGTCCACAGGCTCGCCCCTACACACCGACTCCTTTATTCCCCCAAGTCCAGGAAGCAGTGATGCTCTTCTCTGTGCAAAAGTACATTTGCCCTGTTCTCGTCACCACCAGCATCCTCTTCATGCACGTGTCTGTCACCCTCCCCATCTCCAACCAGCGAGACTGAGTACTCTGGGAGCTGACGCATCGCTTATTCATCCTACCTAGCCCTCTGCCTGACACGTAATAGTGGCTTCATAACCCTCTGCTCCCGAACTGAATATGCTTGGAGCATAAGTATGCTGGGAGCGGGGAGCATGACGGTTTGTTTTGGAGACTGTTTGTCTAAGGTTCTGAATTATTGACCAAAGGCTTCTTCCTCATCCACAGGAAAACAAAGACTCGCATGGTATCAGGTATTTCCTGCTGCCAGTTCGGGTATTATTAGCCTCTTGTTGAAAGGCCAAGTTAGACAAGAAACCATGACGAGTCCACTGAGTCATGGTGCCGCCTTGAAGCTTGTTTTTCTTCCTGGTCACCCCTGCTATCTTCATTATTAAAACAAATCATATTCTCTATCAACTTTTCCTCAAAATCTAGCAACCAGCAAGCTAATGTAAATGAAAAATTTACTTTTTAAATTTGATCCTATAAATAATGCTGCATTAAAAAATGTTTTACATGCACCATGATGCAAAGGTGCTTTTATGTCTCTCAAATTCCCCAAAGTGGGATTGCTAGATTAGGAAAAAACTCCCTCACTTTATTTTTATTTATTTAATGTTTGTTTATTTTTGAGAGAGAGAGGAGGAGCGTAAGTGGGGGATGAGCATAGACAGAGAGAGACACAGAATTCAAAGCAGGCTCCAGGCTCTGAGCTGTCAGCACGGGCCCCCCAATGTGGGGCTTGAACTCTCCTGAGAGATAAGATCATGACCTGAGCCTAAACTGGACACTTATGCGACTGAGCCACCCAAGTGCCCCCAAAGCTCCCTCACTTTAAAAAACAAATTAAGCTCCGAGGCGCCTGGATGGCTCAGTTAAGCATCCAACTTCGGCTCAGGTAATGATCTCACAGTTCGTAAGTCTGAGCCCGGTGTTGGGCTCTGTGCTGACAGCTCAGAGCCTGGAGCCTGTTTCTGATTCTGTGACTCCCCCTCTCGCTGTCCCTACCCACCCCGCGCGCGCACGCGTGCGCACACACACACACTCTCTCTCTCAAAATAAGTACTTTAAAAATGAATAAAAGTGGGGCACCTGGGTGGCTCAGTCAGCTGGGCGTCCGACTTCAGCTCAGGTCATGATCTCACGGTTTGGGGGTTTGAGCCCCGCGTCGGGCTCTGTGCTGACAGCTCAGAGCCTGGAGCCTGCTTCAGACTCTGTCTCCCCCTCTCGCTGCCCCTCCCCCGCGCGCGCGCGCGCGCACACACACACACACACTCTCTCTCCCCAAAATAAATAAAACATTAAAAAAATTAAAAAACAAACAAATTAAGTTCCAATATGTAGGCAATAAAATGGAAGCAGTGATTAAGGAAGACTAGTGACCTAAAATAGTTCTGGGTTTTTCCCAGTCATTCCAGTTATTTCATTCCGGCAAGTGACATCTCTGTGTACCCTGGTGTGTTTGCATTTGTCACTTTAAGCACCATAGTATTGACTCAGAGAATGGGGCTGCTTTGAGGTGCTCCCACCAATAACAGCAGAAATAAATGATTATCTCAAAAATAAATAAAACATTAAAAAAATTTAAAAAAAGAAATAAATGATTAATTCATCCAGAAACAAAAATATATCCTATAGTGGGTCCTTCCTGCCCTAGCTTCAAGGTTTCCAATGAATGTTGCATTTGTGGGGCGATCTGCGTGGGAGAGGAAAACATATTCGTCTTGGAGTTCATAGAAAAAAAAGGGGGCAACCATGTTTCCTATTAGAATCAGTTCCAGGTGTGCTGAGAGGTAATTGACTTTAGGCTCTTCCCCCTGAGGGCACATAAAACCCCTGCTAAGCCCTGGAAGAGATAGGTTCTACCTAGACCAGCCCGTCTTAAGGCCCCCTGGGGTGCAACAGGTGATCCACCTTTTGTGGGAATGGTAATAGCCTTCAGGTATGGAATGTGCTTCCTTGTGCTAAATGCTTCACTGCAGTCCCTTTTGACGTGCAAGCCTCTGGTTGTCCTGCTCTCAATGGAGATGGAGAAATGGGATTATTTTTAAATTTCAAATAAATATTTACATATCTGGTGCAACAAACTGAATGTCACACCTTACCTACTCCAACACACACACACACCCCTCTTAGACTTTTATCAGGAAGAAACCTGGTAATGAGGAAGAAATGGTGTAGAGTCCCATTGTCTTAGGTGGTCCAGGCAGAGTGAATTTGCAGTTAATATGAAAAGCCTTAAGGAAAACCACGCCAGGAGAGAGATCTAGTCTACTGTTACTAATTCACAAGGACCAAGGTTAAAGCTATATTAATAAGAGAACACACTCTTTACATAGATCAACAGGGTAACCTTTGGAAGAAACAACTTCTCTCACAGATGAGGTTTCTTTTTCTTCAAGGAAAGTCAGAAAAGAAATCAGAGCCAGGCCCACTGGAGGTGAAGCAGCCTCAGGGCACGTCCCTTCCACAGGAGAATGCACCCTACAGAGGAGTTTACAGAAGGGGGTGGGTCAGAGAAAGGCTCCACAGGCATCCAGCTGAAGCCTGAGGCTGTAGAATATTCCAGACACCAGAAATGGCTGGAACCGGGACCTTGCATCCTGGCAGGAAGAGTAAACAGTGGTAGAAAGGGGAAGGGGAGGTAGGCAAGGAGGCGTGGGGCTCGAATAGAGGAAAATACAGGAAGATAAGGGGCCCAAGGAAGAGATAGGAATGGATGGAGCCTTTATGGAGATACTTTCTCTCTAAAAGTCCCCAAACACGGACATGTACTTCTTCTGAAATAGAACAATGTTCACTATTTTTTTTTTTGAAGGCATAATTTCTGTTTCTGCCCCCAGCTGCCTACTGCTTTGGGTCACACGTGAAATACTTTAGGAAAAGAATAACCTAAATCTCCCAGTGACATTCAGGAAAGGGGGGGGAAGTTCGTACAAGAAGTAGCTCTGCTACAGCTGATGGCACCAGTCCTGTGTCTTGGGGGACTGCTGGGTGGCGGAAGAGCCACTACCAGCTGAGGGTCCTCCAGCCTGAGAGAGAGAAAGGTGATTCCCTGACGCCCCTTAACAGGGCCCTCTTCCCTCCAAGAAGGTTACAGGCTGAGGCCAGAAATGTTAAGTATTCCCATGGTATAAGCACATAAACTCTACTAGAAGCTTAAGACTTTTATTGAGCACCTAATGCATAGAAACGCTGTCTGGGGTGTGAGCCTCCACAAAACTTACGCTGTTTCCTGCATAAGTAAGTGTATGAATTCTTGTGTTCAATACATAGCACGAGTTATTGCACACTTCAGCCACATCTGCTTTTCTCCAATTTTTATTCTCCACCATTTGGAATGCCTTCTAGTTCTTCAAACACACCATCATCGTTCAGACATCTATCCGTGCATGTGGTCTCCTCTGCTTGAAACGCCTGTTTTCCTCTCTGTTGGAAAATGTATCTGTCCAGATTTTGGTCCATTGCAGCACATAGTAGGTGTCCAGGAAATGCTTGCGGAATGGAGGGATGAATGAAAGACTCCATCCCAACGCTGAGTTAATCACTCCTTTCTCTGTGCTATCTTACAACCTTTTGTGTTGTTTCACTTCTTTCGCTATGTTGCCTATTTGCTTGTCTCTCCGCCCTGGATTATTTTTTTTTGTCACCGCCATATCAAATTTATTATTCCACTGGCACCAACACAGCTGGAAGTGCTCAATGTGACACTTGCACAAGATTTCCTGCCTTAAAGTTTCCGTCCAAACAGAAAAGACAACTTGCTTGTTCCTTCTCGTTTTCTGGGGGAAAATCCACCAGGGGCCATTTACCCAAATAAACCTCTTAATGCGTTTTTTTATTTCTTTGGGGCACTTGAGTTTCCCTCTGGGGGCAAAAAAGTGTTGGGCGTCGCGTCTCTTCCCTTCCCCGCACTGGTGAGGGCGTTTCTCTTGTCCCTGCAATCCTGAAACACGTAGTGAAGGACACGGCATCCAGCGTTCACACTGGGCGAGGACACGGGGTGCGCCCCAGAGACCCCGTGTCGGTGGGGCGTCCCTGCGTCTGCGCAGTCCCGGCAGGCGTGAGGGGCTCGTTGCGAGGGCGATCGGGGTGCGGGTGCTGCGCGGTGTCCCGCCCGCGGCCCCGCGCGTAGGATGCCTTCCGTCGGCCCCTCCACCTGCGTGTCCCCGCCACCATGCGGCTGGGGCCGCTGTACCGGGGGAGGGGTCTCCGGGCGGCACCCCCCAGGGGTCAAACCCAGGGCGGGGGAAGGCCAGGCCGCCGCGTGGGACGCCAGGTCAGCGGTGAAGCCAGAGTTCCCGCCCCCACGACCAACATGGGAGCGCCCGCCACCTGGGACTCCGCTCCCCGTTCAGGGGGCGGTAGCTGCAGCCAAACACCGGCCCTGACGCGGGGCCTCCACGAGGCACACGGGCTCCACCAGCCGGGGCGGCGCCATCACCACGCCGACGGGGAGGCCGCGCCGCGCGAGGGGGACCCGGAGAGCGCCTGCGCGCAGCGTTCCACCGAGACGTCACAGCGCACGTCCGCTCCGCGCAGGCCCACTGCGGTCAGCCGCCGCGCCACCTGCTGGCAGGGGGAGGTGCTGCGCGCGCTGGCGGAAGCCCCGGAGGATGTTGGGGCCAAGCGGGTTGCAGGCCTCGGCCGCCGCGNGCCGTGCTTGCTTGTGGGGAGGACTTGGGCAGGCGCGGCAAGTGCCGAGCCGAGCGTCTCGCAGCACGAGGCCACGGAGTTGGGTTGCTTGATGGGGTGCAGGCGTGGGCTTCCTCCCGGGCCTTCGGGCGCATCCAGGTGCAGCTCGGCGGCACCCGCCAGGGTGGGCTCGCCCGGCTCCTGGGTGATGCTCTCTGCGTGGGCTGGGAGCCGGGTTCGCCTTACCCAGCTGCCCCAGCCCCTCTCCTCACCGTGATGATGGGGCTCACGCTGAACCTCATCACCAGCAAGCTCGAAGGCGGAGATGGTGCCTGTTGTCCCCAGGAACCCACGGCCACCAGGCCCACGAAGCTCCCGCGACGCACGTTCTTGATAGACCGTCAGCCTAGACGCGTTGCTGATGGCTCGCACCATTTACGTCCGGCCTCGTGGGATCAGTAGAACAGTGCCTGACATGTAGTAGGTGCTCAGTAAATTTGAACGGCTTTGAACCTTTGTTCGCGCTGGGGCATCTGCGCAGGCGTCTCTGCGGTGTGATTTTTTTTCCGGCTTCACGTGATGTGATTGTCCTGCGTGGAAGTCCATGTACTGTCAGTGTCCAGGACCAAGGAGGATACTCAGCTGTTTATTTTTTGGTTCAGATTCTTGTCTTGAACCCGAAATGTTTAATTAGTTCAGGATCCAAAGAGCCTTTGGGGATACAGACTTGGCAGATTTCATGGGAGTTTGAGCAGCGTTTGGAAGGCCTGAAGTGGCCCTGTGCCCCGTGGGATGTCCAGGCGAGGTAAGTCCTTTTCCCTCACAGCCTTTGGATTCTGGAATGTGGGCCGTGCCACCCCCTACCTTTGTATGTGAAGGGGATTCACGTCTTCCTTGAAAGGGAAAGGACCACTCCAGGGGGAGCCCAGAGGGAGGCAGGACAGCAGTCGTTAGAACAGATTTTGGAATCACCTGTTCATCTCCCCCCCCCACCCCCCCCCGTCTCTGATCTTAAGATAACTTTTATTGATTTATCTCAAAGCTGCTGATTGTTTTTCCATCTCTATTCTGCTAATTCTTTCCAGTGAGTTTTTTTGTTTGTTGTCATTACACCTTGTTAGAGAAGATAGGTGGAAACCCAAGATGTTTCCCCGTTGCCTTTCCCTTGGCGGGGCTCAGTTTCTTTTAAATTTGGTTTTTACTAAGATGTAATTGACATATAACATCATATTAGTTTCAGGTGCGCAAGTAATGATTCAGTATTTGTGTTGCAAAATGGTTACCACGTAAGTCTAGTTCTTATCTGTCACCACACATAGCTTCAAAACATGTTTTTTCTTGTGATGGGTGCTTTTAAGATTTATTTTCTTAGCAGCTTTCAAATACACAATGTTGTTAACTATACTCACCGTGACCTACATGATGTCCCTGTGACTTATTTATTTTATAGCTTTATTTAATTTGTACCTTTGACCCCCTTCACCATTTCATCCCCTACCCCCCCGACAGTCACCAATCTGTTCTCTGTATGTGTGAACATGTTTTTTTGTTTTGTTGTTTGCGTATTTGTTTTTTAGATTCCACATATAAGTGAGATCTTACAGTATTTGTCTTTCTCTGACCTGTTTCTTGGCATAATGCCCTTAAGATCGATCCACCTATGTTGTTTTAAATGGCAAGATTCCATTCTTTAAAACAAAATTTTTTTAATGCTTATTTATTGTGAGAGAGGGAGACAGAGTGTGAGCAGGGGAGGGGCAGAGAGAGGGAGACACAGAAGCCAAAGCAGGTTCCAGGCTCTGAGCTGTCAGCACAGAGCCTGATGCCGGCCTCGAACTCATGAACCACGAGATCATGACCTGAGCCAAAGTTGGACACTTAAGTTGGACTGAACCACCCAGGTGCCCCAAGATTCCATTCCTTTTTATGGCTGAATAATATTCCACTGTGTATATGTATATATACAACAATTCCTTGATCCATTCATTCATCAATAGACCCTTAGGTTATTTCCACATCTTGGCTATTGTCAGTAATGCTGCAGTCAACCTGGGAATCTATCTATCTATCTATCTATCTATCAATCTATATGTTTGGGAATTGGTGTTTTTGTTTTCTTAGGATGAATACCCAGAAGTAGAATCATACAGTATTTCTATTTTTAACTTTTGATATTTTGAGGAGCCTCCATCCTACTTTCCATAGTGGTTGTCCCAATTTATATTCCACCAAAAGTGCACAGAGTTCCCTTTCATCCACATCCTGCCTATTTCTTGCCTTTGATAATAGCCAGTCTGACAGGTGTGAGGTGATAACTTATGGTGGTTTCGATTTGCATTTTCCTGACGATTAGTGATACTGAGAATTTTAAATGGTTTCTCTTTCTGCTATAAAGTTGTATGATTTCTTTGTGTAGTTAGGGTATTAACTGCTTATCAGATGTATGCTTTGTAAATGTTTTCTCCCATTCATCAGGTGGCCTTTTCATTTTGTTGCTGCTTTCCTTTGCTGTGCAGAACTTTTTAGCTTGATGGAGTGCCATTTGTTTATCTTTGCTTTTCTTGTCTTTTTTTGTGGGTTGAGTCAGGTTTAGAAAATCATTGCCAAGATCTATGTCAAGGAGATTACTATGTATGTTTTTCTTCCAGGACTTTTATGATTTCAGGGGCATCACTCAACTTCTTTTTTTTTTTCTTTCTTTTTCTTTTTTGGGGAGAGGAGGTGTAGTTGACATATAATGTTACATTTGTTTCAGATGTATAGCTCAGTGATTTGAGGTTTATACATTAGGCTCTGTTGACTGGGATAGCTACGATCTATCCCATTACACAGCTGTTAAAATATCATTGATTGTATTCTTTGTGCTCTGCTTTTTATTCCCATAGGACTCAACACTTAAAAAAATTTTTAATGTTTATTTTTGAGAGAGAGAGAGAGAGAGAGACAGCGACAGCATGAGTGAGGGGTAGACAGAGAGGGAGACACAGAATCTGAGCAGTCTGCACAGAGCCCCACATGGGGCTCGAGCTCATGAAGCACTGGATCATGACTTCAGCTTAACCCCCTGAGCCACCCAGGCGCCCCCTAGAGGACTCAACTTCTTCTAAACTTCTAAACTCTGCATGCTCCAAGGATCTTGCACGAACTTGGTTTTGGGCACTGTTAGGGTAGGTGTAGAGTAAGCTTTGACCTGGAGAGTTGTTCCTTAGTCTCAAGGCATGGCCCTGCTGGCGCCATAGCTGGTGTCTGGCTTTGCTGAGAGATACACAGCCTGCGTATGGCCGGCAGAAGTCTCCCTGATGGTGAGGACACTCAGCGGTGTCAGGAACTATAATAAAGGGACCCTGGGCTTGAAAAAGACCTCAGTAGTGGGAGGGAGTGGATGACACATGAGAAGGACAGTCACATAATAGGAGGAATAATGTCTTTGTGGCCTTGGGGAGTTTAAGGTAGCACTGGTGGCTAAAAGGACACAATTTTCAGTTCAGAATAAAAAATGAAATTTTTTATTGTTAGAGTAAAGGTAAAATGTCTAGGAAGAGAGGGTTTATTGTCTTTCAAGGTAACCAAATCAAGGTTAAAGGATCCTTAGAGGAAATGTTGAAGGGATGACTTCTGTATCCAATGAGAATTGAATTTAAGAACTTTTGCGGCTCCTCTCAGTACGGCATTCACTGAGCTTGAGTTGTTTTTGGGAAAACCTAGTTATTTACTCGCCGTGGCACCGTGAGGGAAGCCTGCCTTAGGTGTGTGATGGATCTAGCATGGCTTACAGAAACACACCTGGGTTTGAGTCCCTGATCTGTCATTTTCAGAGAGAACTGACGTGAAGTGCAAGCCTCAGTTTTTTCATTTTTAAAATGAGGGTGCTACAGTACTCGCCTCCTAAGATCATTGCGAATCTAAAGTACTGGGCAGAGTACCCCACCTCCAGTGTGCTCAAGGAATACTACAGTGTTAATGGTATCGTGTGGTTGCTATTGTTAGCTCAACATTTTGGTCAGTTCTCTTTCTAATAATTTATTTTAAAAATATTCATGGCTACTGGGGCACCTGGGTGGCCCAGTCAGTTAAGCGTCCAACTTCAGCTCAGGTCATGATCTTGTGGTTTGTGAGTTCAAGCCCTGTGTTAGGCACTGTGCTGACAGCTCAGAGCCTGGAGGCTGCTTCAGATTCTCTGTCTCCCTCTCTCTGTGCTCCTCCCCCCACCCCCCCCAAAATAAATAAACATTAAGAAAATAAAAAAGACAATTCATGGCTATATACAAAAATTTAGCCATAGAATGTTCATTATGACCCTGTGATACATGTATTTATATACACAGTGTTTATTTTTATAAGGAGACAATACTCAACTACTGTTTGGTAACCAAATAGTGACTGTGGCTCATCAAATTATGGATATGTATATGTATATTACGGCTAATAAAAGTCAGATTTTACTCTCTTTTGTTCTTCCTAAACTTTCTGCGGTGGATATGTAGTATTATAATAAGGAGATGAGTCACAATGAAGCAGGTAAGGAAGGAGTTGATTCCCCCTCCCCAGGAGCGGTTTAGCACTAGTCGGTCCCTGGGGAGCCAGGAAAAATGCCAGCGGCATCAGATGGCAATAAGGGTGGACGAGCTTAAGGTTGTTTGTATCCTGAGCATTTCATGTGGTCATTGAGCGATACACACGGGAAGTACCGCAGGAGATTAGAAGGTGGTGGGGCTCTCAGGATGGGCTTGGAGAGGAGGTGAGCCTTGAGGGCGGGAGTTGCGGGGGGGAAGAACTGCATATTCTAGAATCCCAGGCCAGGTCTAAAGTCCATGAAGGAACCTCACATCTGTGTGGCTTTGAAGATGCAGCTGTTGAGTAGCAGGTAACCTCGTATTTTTGGGCTTTGGGGACTCTCTGGAGTTTTCCTTTGTAGAGGGAAACTGGCGAGAAAATGAGTGTGGGAAAGGCCAGAGGCTGCAGAAACCGTCCTGCTGTCCAGCTGTGACGAATGTTACTGTAGCTGCTGTCAGTGTCCCTGATGCATGTCGGGAGGGTTTTCTTTATTTAGAAATTTGAAACAGAACTTCCAGATTGCTTATTCCATTGCCTTTTTACCTGCGTCTTCTAAAAGGCTGAGGTCTGCCCTTCTGGCTGTCTGCGGGGCGATCTCCTGAACTGGGAGCAGCTGGACGTGGACACGTGATCTCACATAGTGACGATCACAGTTACAGCCAGTGTCGTGCAACAGCCCTTCCAGGAATGGAAAGTCTTTCCTATGATACGTTTTGGACACCAGGGTTGGGTTGGTGGGTGAGGTTGAGTGGGTGGGAGTGACGGGTAAGGGGTATGGGTAAGAGGAGGGCCCCCAGGTTTGTAGATATTAACCAGCTGGTGTTATAAACGTCTCGGAGAGAAGTCTGTGAAGGTTAAGGAAGAAGTTTATAAGAGGAGAACAAGAAGGAAGGGAGTAAAGAAAGGAAGAGGAAGGAAAACAAGGTGGTGGGGAAGGAGGAATGAATTACAGTGCGACTCGCAAACACTTGACCATGGGTACTAGTCCTTGTTAAAGAATGCAAAGCTGATATGACAACTTAAAAATTCTTATCGTCCAATGGAGTCTCTAGAAAGTTCTTTTCCAATGATAGTGAGTCCCTGCTAAATGAAGAGCGTTGTCTAANAAAGTGTCTGTCCCAGGAAGTGGGAGGAAAACTTTTAAACATCTTTGACACAGTCTCTGAACAGAGTGTTGGGCCATAACGGTAACCCCAGATGTGCACATCTCCTTAAGTGTTGAGTGGGCACAGAGGACATAAACTCGATGACAAGCTTGTAGATGAGGTGACTGATGGTTAGTAAAGGATACGCACACTCCAGCCGGTGACTGTGAAACGTTAGCATAAGCTGGCTGTTCCCGGGGAAAGCAGGGGCAGCTCGGGATATTTAGGGACTCCGTATGAGGGAGAGGGATCCAGGGATGATTAGGAATTAAGGACCACCCAGCTAATGAAGAATAAGGGGGGGGGGCAGTTTCTACTACTGGAGATTCTTTTGCCATTCAGGACTTCCCTCTTCATTGAAATTTAAGTCTCTGTACACAATAATTTGGTGGTCAATTAATATGAAGAAAGGGCTGATTAGCCAGGAACTCTACTTTTCTGGAGGTAGCTGTCCAAATGGGGAAGAACAAGATGTAACCTAAGAAGGGTTAGAGGGGACATTTGAAGGCCCCCTTTGGACTTATAAATCTAGAGTTCACTTCCTTCCCTCCATCTTCATGGATTTTTAATACAACTGGAGAAATAGAATTCAGAAGTGTTAAAATATAGACAGGTCTGAGTCTGTGGGGAAACTGCTTCTGGAAAACATGCCATTCTCCGCCTGTGAGTAATTAAAAGTAATTACTAAACTGCTTCTGTCATAGGTGATGGTTCTATATCTCCTTAGAAGTCACATAATAAATGGCTCACGGTAAACCTAGATTGGTTTGCTCACCTAGGAATGAGGAATAATAGGAATAATATAAGCCAATAACGTGAGAGCAGTAGAAATAAAAGGAAAATTAAATTTTCAAATAACAACTCCAAATGTCATTGAAAATGAGTGGGGTTGCAAGAGGTGAATAAAAATGCAATCTGTTTGGGGTTTCGTGTTTTTGTGTTTTCTCGCTAGCTCTCTAAGCATTTGTTTCTTAAGCTTGGTCTTCAGGATGCTAATGCCCAGAACCTGTTGCGGTGAACTCTCAGGCCTTTGGGGCGAAGACAGGCTTACTTCCCCACACAAAATGTGCACTCTCAGCACTTGCCATCACTGCTTTTCAGAGAAACCCAGTTGTCTGCTTTGTTTATGTTTTGCTCTGTTTTCTTCGTGAGGTTTATGCAGTTCTCTCTTAGGCAAGAAAACCAATGGAAAGGTGGATTCAGGTACTGAATCAGTGAGTCTAGGGAAGGTCAAATTTTGCTACATAAGATGCTTCTCATGGGTGCAGAAATATTAATTAGGCAGTAGTGACACCACCTGGTCTTCCTAGGAATCTTCACTCAATCAATTCATTGGAAAAGTGGACACATATTTATTGCATCTGCTTAAACTGTGTTAGGCACAGTAAATGATACATAGGAAATGGAAGGGCCCTGATCTCAAGGGGTTTATTATCTGAGGAATATGGAGAACTTATATATGCCTTCTCTACCCCTCGTCCTGCTCTCCTCACTCCAGAAATTCTTAAAAAAAAAAAAAAAGTTTGTTTACTTTTGAGAAAGAGAGAGCGTGAGCAGGGGAGGGGCAGAGAGAAGGAGACACAGAATCTGAAGCAGGCTCCAGGCTCTGAGCTGTCAGCAAAGGGCCGACGCAGGGCTTGAACTCACAAACCATGAAATCATGACCTGAGCCGAAGTCGGACCCTTAACTGACTGAGCCACCCAGGCGCCCCACTCCAAAAATTCTGATTTAGGAGGTGAGGAGTGGGAGTGAGGTGTGGTATCTGTACCTGTTTTTTTCTGAGAATTCTGATGATTGCTTGGGTGTGGGGAGTGAGTCAGAGCAAGAATGATGATAACATACCTAGAGAAATAGTCAAGAAATAGGAGAATCAAAGAACCAGAAGAATTCCAGAGTAAGATCAAGTTAGGTCAAGGTTAGCTGGGGTAATCATGTGAGGCTTCCATGAGGAGGAGGTAATTGTAGGTCTGTGTAACAAGCAGAGGGGTTAAAAAAATATCAACGATAGTAAGGTAATAAAAACAAGGAGATATTCCAGGACAAGGGGAAGGCATTTTATCCCCTACACACGTGATTTAATGGTAATCTAATTCTACCATTTAATTTCAGTTTCTATTTCGGACTCTTATGGACAAATAAAATGTTCTCTAACCTGTGCTTTCAATACCTAGTGTAATCCAATTTCCCCTGATTTTTACCCATTGTATCGGTCAGAGTACGGTCAGAAAAACAGAAACCAGTTCTGTTTCAACAGAATTTTCCAGTCGGGGGAATTTAATACACATCTTGGTTTTATGGGCGTTTGAAGGGATGGAAGAGCTAAAGAGGAAAAGCAAGGTGGTTTGAGAAGTAAAAAGGGGAAAGAATAATGCTCAGAGAAGTATGTATCTATAGGAAGCAGCTAATAATTGTAGAGACTAGGGGAATAGAAGGGAACAGGGGATGTTATAAAAGTCTGGGAATTGGTTCCATGTAGCCAATCCTAGGACTGCAGAGAACGGTCTCCCTGGCCAGTGTGGGGACCACCAACGAAGGGCAGTTACAGCAGAAGCTTAGATCACGGACAGGGTACAGCTATTTCCAGAAACACCAGAAGAAGCAAAAGAATATGAGAGAGAAATAATGTTTCTTTCTCTTGCCAGGATTTAACAGAAAACCAGCTCCTGTGGGAGTCTGAGGAATGGAGTTTGTAGTAACCAAGACCCAACCATATAGAATTGATGGAAGAAGGTAGGTGTGGAGCTGAGGAACAACAGTTAGGTAACTGGCACACCAGGCTAGATGATTCAAGATGTGCTTCCTTCAGGAAGACCATAAACATGTTCCAGTCAGAGGTTCATGCATAACTAACAGATATTAGTACTAAAATGTGCCCAGGTCTTTGTGACAACCACTTGGCAGTGCTGTCCAAGTGGAGAATGACACTTGTGAGGTTTGGTGAATGCCATGTGAGTTTGCAACTCTTCCTTTGTCTTGTGTTAACCTGATTCACTCACGCATCCATCTACCCATCCACCCATTGATGCATCTAGTTAGAGAGAGAGAGACAGCGTGAGCAGGGGAGGGTCAGAGAGAGAGAGAGTCACAGACTGAAACAGGCTCCAGGCTCTGAGCTGGCAGTCAGCACAGAGCCCGACGTGGGGCTCGAACCCACGAACCGCGAGATTGTGACCTAAGCGAAAGTCGGACGCTTAACTGACTAAACCATCCAGGTGCCCCTAAAAAAATTTTTTTAAATGTGTGACAGCGTGTGAACAGGGGAGGGGCAGACCAAGAGAGATAGGGAGAAAGAATCTGAAGCAGGCTCCAGGCTCTGAACCGTCAGTGCAGAGCCCAATGCGTGGCTCGAACTCACAAATGGCGAGACCATGACCTGGGCTGAAGTCCAACACTTAACTGATTGAGCCACCTAGGTGCCCCCTTTATGCTTTTCAAAGTGGTTTTTTTTTTTTATCTCCTAAAATTCTCATAGGGTATTTTTAAAAGATCATTTCATGTTGCACGTAGTTTTATATATTTTCCACCAGCAAACTGTCCATGAACATTGTATATCATTTTCTTATAAGGACACGGACAATTTTAGTGTTTAACCTCCTTTTTGATGAATTGGTTTTCTGCTCTGACCAGTGACTGTCCTGAATCTCTCCCATGTTTGTAGGACTCAACAGCACTACCATTCCAAAGACTATTTATCCTGTGGCAATTTTTATTTTCTCAGGCTTTCTTTTAATTTGTGTTGCCTCTTTGACTTTTGGGTTTGTCCATTTTCCTCTATCGTTGTTATCAGCTGGCTCTTGTAGCTCAACCTGACATTTTGAAAGAACAGACATTGCTGTGACTTCCTCTTTCCTGCCCTACTGTTGAAATGGTCTTGTCTCTCCTGTCCAAGAGCTTTATGTTGAATCAAGTCTACTTTATGCTTTCTACCAATTTCGTTTTACTTCATTGTCTTTAAAAATCTTAACTATGTATTTGTATTTGTATTTGATTGATAATGACTAATGTTTCTCAGAATGTTTTAAATAGACCACCTGCTTGTGAATCACCCAGGTTGCTTATTAAATATACCCAGCTTTGGCTTACTCCAGTCCTGCTGATTTATAATCTCTGGTATGTGGTCCCAGAAATACACATGTTTAACAGATTTCCTGGATGACTGATCACATTAAAGAGAGATGCACTGATGGAGACCTTTGCCTTCATCTCTGACATTTTTATTCTCCTCTCCTTTGGGGCTTTTAAAAGTATTGTCTTTTTGTTCCATTAAAAATACTGTTTTATCAGACTTCCCAGATGGGCAGTAATGATTTGAAGTTTGCCGCCTTGTTTCTGAAATACCTTTGCTTTGAACCAGTTATAATCTTCTCTTCGTAGCATACAGCCAGGATGCTTTCTAGATTTGCAACCTTGTACCAAAATACTGCTGTGGAGTAGAGCAGATAATGATGTCAGACTGTGGATGGTGAAAATTGGACTCAGAAAGAGTAAGGGACTAGTTGAAGGTCACACAACTAGTTCATTCTAGAGTTGAGATTGGAACCAATTCAGATTTCTCTCTCTCTCTCTCTCTCTCTCTCTCACTCATTGGTATTAGTTTTAGAAGACCTACACACTCACACACACTTGATTCCACCCTTTGCAATGTACTGTGACATATATTGAATATGGGTCTTTTATTTTTTNCTTTTTTTTTTTTTTTTTTTTTTTGCATCTGTCTTTGGCAAAAGTAAAGTGACATCTTTGTTCCAAGAGCAAAAAGATGTTTGAAAGTGCCTCTCTCATCACCAGGGTCACTGTGAGTTGACACAGTTTATTCCCTGAGTGGTGCTCATTGCAGAGGGGGAGGGATGACACACACTGATGTGAAGCAAACAGTCATGATAACTTCCAGGTCCCCTGAAAGTGCAGAAAATAAGTCTGTTGGCACCATCCAATAGAAGTGAAGCAACCTGAGGTTTCACTCCCAGAAACTGAAATCTCATCAACTGAGAGCAGCTTATAAGCATTTACATGTTTTTTGTCCCATCTCTAGATAATTCACACTAAAGGAAGGAACGGATGGATATTGTCAATCTTCCAAAATGACTGATAATTCCAAAGTCACTTAGATTTGGCTTTGCGACGTGTTTTTTTGTTTAGTCTTTAAATTTGGGCTTAATGTATTCTGAGAAATTGTAACATTTTAAATAATGATAACAGTGCAGTGAGAAGCAGGAAATAATTTTTGGCTTTCTCGTTCTGCCTCTTGACTTAATAGTTCTTTCTGTTTCTGGTCCATAGTAGGACTGATGAATGATCTGTCATTGCACCAGCTAAATTCAATCTCTTGTTTTTGTTTCTGACTCTCTCTCTCTCTCATGTACACATGCATAATTATTTTATTTATTTCATAGGATTGATGTGGGATTGCTAGGAGGTGGGGTTTACAGGGTGCCCAGGTAAATTTTAATTTCAGGTAAACAGCAAATAAATTTTTAGTATAAGTACATTTCAAATGTTTCAGATAAACAATGAATAATTTTTAGTACAAGTGTGTTCCAAATAGTACAGATAAACACTGAATACTTGCATTTTATTTTATTTTATTTTTTTAAAATTCATTTCTGAGAGAGAGATAGCAAAATAGTATCTAATAGCTCTAATTAAAAAATTATTATTATTGGGGCGCCTGGGTGGCTCAGTAGGTTAAGCTTCCGACTTCGGCTCAGGTCATGATCTCACGGTTTGTGGGTTTGAGCCTCACATCGGGCTCTGTGCTGACAGCTCAGAGCCTGGCCTGTTTCAGATTCTGTGTCTCCCTGTCTCTCTGACCCACCCCTGCTCATGCTGTCTCTCTCTCTTTCTCTCAGAAATAAATAAAAAACATTAAAAAAAAATTACTAATTTTTAAAATGTTGATTTATTTTTGAGAGAGAGGGAGAACGAGTGTGGGAGGGGCAGAGAGAGAGAGGGAGACAGAGGATCCCATGTGGGTTTTTGCGCTGATAACAGAGAGCCTGATGCCAGGCTTGAACTCACGAACTGTGAGATCATGACCTGAGCCAAAGTCGGTCGGACACTTAACCAACTGAATCACCCAGGTGCCCCCTAATAGTTTTTAAATTGTACTTATTTGGCTACAAAAGATTGAGCTTACTTTTTCATATGGTTTAAGAAATTAGATTTCTTCTTTTATGAAGCATATACTTAGATCTGTGCCCTTTGGCATATGAGCGCCAAACAAACCAGTTACATGAGCCCTACTGTCGTGTGTTGCAAATGACTTAAAAAATCAAATTTGCTGTCTTTCAGTTTTGTGTTTGAACCTTTGGCTTATGAAGTGTAACTGTAAAGAGAAGGAAGTAGGTCAGTCTTGTCTTGTGATTTCTTCTATTGCTCTCGTGCTTAGAGGCTGACACGTCCAGCATTTTATAATATTATTTACTTATTATTATTTTTAATACATAGATATGTTTATTTATTTTTAAGAGCAGACACAAGCAGGGGAGGGGCAGAGAGAGAGGGAGACAGAGAATCTGAAGCCCGCTCCAAGCTGTCACAGGTCCAGCATTTTACTGGACATTGTAACCCATTGCTTTCTCAAAGGTTTGGTTTAGAAAAAACTGTCTTCAGCCTCTGAAGTTCTCCTTAGATTCTTCTACCACTTTAGATGCTCGACCCCTAAAAGATGGTCAGGTTTTCTTCCCGAACCTTTCCCTGCTGACCCCTTGCCCTCCTAACATGCCGTGGGAGGAGCCCTTTGCACCTCTTTGAGGGACAGTCTCTATGGTAGGATCATGTCAGAATATTTAAGGAGCAAGGCTAAATTATTCGTTTAGAACAATCCAGATCGCTAATGCAGCTGTTCCGTATGGACACAATAAGGCTTTCCGTTCTGTCTGGTGCGGTAGTGGACTCTAGCGTTTCTGCGTGTGACCCCAGCATCCCTGGGAGGTGTGCTCTTTCCCGTTTCCACATGAAGGATCGGGCACTAACGCGGTCAGTGACCCACCATCTCTGAACCTCATGCAGCTACGATTGCAGCCTCCTTATTCTGACAGCTGCTCTGGTGGTCTTTTCACTACTCCAGAGCTGCTTCCCCCCCCCCCTTTTTTTTTTAAAACAAATGACGTGGTGTCAAAACCAGAGAGCTAAATACTCACAATGTCGTTTTCCCTCTCCAGCATTAGTGTTGAGAAGGTTGTGAAACATTTCCACTTGTACCAGAGCGTTATCACTTGGGGACAGGAAGCTCTCTGAGCGTTTGTTCTATGTGCACACATGTTTAAAAAAGCCAAGAAGCAGTGCTGAGTATATTCTGCTCCTGTAGAAGCAAACATTTTGTTAAAGAAGGGCTTGCCATTGTACTTAGCTGGTATTTCTCATACCCTCACACGCTAGAAAGCTCAGTGTCTTCTGATTCTCTTCTGTATCGGCCACAAGATGGTACCCTTGCACAGCCCAGAGAGAGCACGGGTCACGTGTGGCAGATGCGGAGGTTTATCTTAGCTTAAATGTTGCACAAGCACACGGGTCGGGTCTTAATGTTCTAAAATAGAAGAGAGTAGTTCTCCTTCATTACAGGTAAAAAGGAAGTTTGTGTCTACTGTAATTTGATACACCCCTTTGCTTTATACCCTTGCTGACACCCTACAAAAAGCCAAGGTTCTGTTTATTCTACAAGAACATTTGGATCTCCTTCACTTCCACTGAAGGAGAACTTGGGGAGTCCGTTAGGCCTGATTGAAACCCCCTTCCCTGCAAACCTGGGAGCGTTCCTTCTGCTATGTGGACTGCTGACTCGGGGTCAGTTTTGCAGAGTGGTAAAGGACTCAGATTAGTGCCCCGTGTCGGGAGAAGACAGGATTTGCCTTGAAGATTGAGCAGGTGGAGCAATCAGGGCATTATTTACAGTGCTGGAAAGTCAGGGCGCTGCCCGTGCCCCGCGGTGGGGAGTGGGCTGCCCCGCCGGCCGGAGGCATGCCGCCGCAGGTGATGAGCAGCAAGTTGTAGAAGAATGTTCCATCTTGTGGGAAAACGCTCAAGGTATATTCAGGTGAAACATGGATTTCAAAGCCGTATGTTCAGTAATGTACACGTGTGTGCAGGTGTGTGTCGAGAAGAGTGCACAGTGACCCTGGTTCTCTCTGGAAAGTGTAGCTAACTTACTGTCGTGACCTTTGAGCGTTACCTGCACTCTCTGTGATGTGCGATCCCTCGTCCCGGAGGAGGACGGCCCTCCTGCCCACAGAGCTCTCATTTCTACCCTCACGCGGGGCGCGTGTGAGGTCGGGATTGACAGCCTCCTCAGGATGGGGCAGGGGTACTTCTCCAAGACAGGGATGCCAGGTGGGAGCTTGGCCTGCACAGGCCCAGGCTGGGTCTGCGTGAGCCGTCCTCTTAGGGGGTGGTCAATCGTTGGTTGGGAGGCCCGCTATTGCTTCTTTTAAATTGTGCTGCGAGCTGGAAGTTTCAGGAGAGTCAAAGTCGACTACCTGCACCTTCTGTCTTTTTCCCTTGGAGGGGAGGGTGGAGGAGAAGGCGGCTCACGGAGGGTTTGGCCCGTCACAGCTACTGCTTCTGAGGAGGGGAGCTGTTCCAGCCCCTTTTGTAAGGGCTCTTGGGGCAGCAGTACTTGGCGGTGCCAGCATCCAGGCAGAGAGCAGCAGCACGGAGGCAGTCGCGATGGGGAGGTCCTTCTCTGGGTGTCACTGGAAAGCTAAGCAGCAGAGGTAAGTACGTACCTGGACAGAGGTCTCTTAGGTCACCTGGGAGCATCCGCCACCTGTTCACTCACTGCGAGATGTGAAATGTGTCTCTCACAAAGGCGTGTACACGTGGTGTAAGTTCTTCACTCGTTCCCTCAGATGAGAGAAATCATTAAGTCCACTTCTGAGTGTTACGAAGTCTTTTATAGACCCCAGAAAGAGAGTTTGTCCAGGGGTCGCGCGTAACATTTATCGAGTTCGAATGGATTCTTCTCTTGAATGGAGACGGGCCCCAGAAACATGCGCAGCTTCAACGCTTTATCATCCTAGAGCAGTGGTTGTGTCTTTCTTTCTGGCACATTTTTGCCTTCTGCGGGCATTTGTGCAGTAGGGGTCACCGCTGGAGGCCCTGAGCTGGCTAGGAATGTCAGCCGTCCCCCCCGGCCCCGAGAATTCACTGCCTGTTGGAGCCTGGGAAGGATGGCCAAGTCCTTCCCCTGCATGGAGTGACGTCCGCCGTGGGGTGTGGGGGTGAGAAGAACACAGGTGCAGTAGCAGCACAGGACTCCTTGAGGGGTCAGGTGAGCTCTCATAATTTTAGCAGTTCCCCAGTCCTTGACTCTAATTTAGAGTCTCCAGGAAAAGAATTTATTTTAGCAGGTGTGGGCCCTTCCAAGCAAACACTGCTCACAAGTGGATTTTCTCCTTTTAATTATCAGATAGTCCACTAAATTAGTTAAAACTAGGAGGCTTCCTTGAAGCATCTTCCTAACGTCTAGTAATAAGTGCAGATACTGTGTGACGTTTTTATGGGGGGGGGTTACTGACTGTACGTGGGTGGCGAGTCCACGAATGCAGGGCTGTATTCCATTAAGTCCTCTGACCCTATCTCTGGGGCGCTTCCCACAGCAGCACACGTCTGATGGCTTTTGTGGTTTGTGATATACCTGCTAGAAACCTGGGTAGACAGGGTGCCTCTTTCCTAACTTGAGACGGCTGGACTCCTTCCCTGGAAAGTGCTCACCCTCCCCACCGCCATCAGCATGCCCTGCCCAGAGTGGTGAGGCCTGTAGCCCTTATTTCTCCTGGGCTGGGGACAGGTCCCTCTCCCTTGCCAGTGCTGGTTCATTTCTGCACGGCTGTGTTCCTTGTGTGAGAGGCCCTGGATTGGAGAGGAAGATCTTGTTCTTAGCTCCACCACTGGAAATGACAACTTAGTCTTTAATCAGACCGAAACACAGTACTTGGTAAGGCACTTAGAAGCCTTCACACCACCTTTGTAAGTGATTTGCTGTTTGGTAGTAATCTGGGTAGTAAGTGGGTCCTTTCTTCCTGTGAAGGGTCAGCTGTATAATTTGTAGAGCTCAGTGCAAAATGAAAATTCAGGGCCCCTTGGTTTAAATAGTAGGAAAAAAAGAGCCATGGAAGTTACTAAAATATAATACTTTTTCTTCTGTTGGTTTTCTGGATTGTCATGGTGTTTTAGATTTAAATTTTCTATTTAGTGTCATTCTAAGTAATGAAAAATTAAAAATTTAAATTACTAGTGTGAACTTTACCTTTTATTATTACATTGTACCATGCCAGTGTTATTTTATTTTTTTTTAGCATTTGATTATTTTTGAGAGCGAGAGAGAGAGACTGACAGAACACAAGCAATGGAGGGGCAGAGAGAAAGAGGGAGACACAGTCCAAAGCAGGCTCCAGGCTCTAAGCCATCAGCACAGAGCCTGATGCAGGGCTCCAACTTACAGGCCATGAGATCATGACCTGAGCCGAAGTCGGACGCTTAACCAACTGAGCCATGCAGGTGCCTGTACAATGCCAGTTTTAAATGTAAATATGAAGTGTTTAACTTGTATTCAGAATCAGTGTAGTTATATACAATTTGTATTTCATAGC
Source organism: Crocuta crocuta (assembly GCF_008692635.1). Classification (NCBI taxonomy): domain Eukaryota; kingdom Metazoa; phylum Chordata; class Mammalia; order Carnivora; family Hyaenidae; genus Crocuta; species Crocuta crocuta. The sequence continues at coordinate 15,825,924 of NW_027529428.1, read as the reverse complement.
TCATATGTGCATATTTTTGTTTTTGCCAAAATGGTGGAATGACTGCACAAAACTTACTCAGCTTTTTAATTTCACTTCTTGATCTCTGGACATTCTACCAACATTCTCTCCTGATAAATAAGGAAGAACTTGGGGGCGCCTGGGTAGCTCAGTTGGTTAAGCATCTGAATTTGGCTCAGGTCAGGATCTCATGTTCATGGGTTCAAACCCCACGTCGGACTCTGTGCTGACAGCTCATAGCCTGGAGCCTGCTCTGGATTCTGTTCTCCTTTTCTCTGTACCACCCTCCCCATCTCTGACTCTCAGAAATGAATAAACATTAAAAAAATAAAATAAGGAATAACTTAAAAGAAAGTGAGCTGAGGGTTTCCCTAGTTTTACTTTCCTTCTATGACATGTTATGAAAGAACATGTTAGGGTCCTTGGTCATTTGCATTTCTGTCTTCCTATACTCAAAGCAAATTCTGGTTCAAGTGGAAAAAGCTCTCTAAGGTGTCACTTTATACTCAACTGTAGATGTACCTTGCTCACGTTGTACTTACTTCGAGTCTTCCTGAACTTCCATGCATGTAGATTTACCTGGACTCTGTACTCACAGGGCATCACACATGCATATGCAGATGCAGCAGCAAAAACAGCAGCAGATATGTATGCTGCACGCGTTTCCTCTGCTCACAGTTCTGCTCCATTGTTCCATCAGATTTCATTTATGTAACAAAAGTTCAAAGATAATTGATTGGTATGGATCAAAGACCTAAATGTGAGACCTAAAGCATAAAACTCCTAGAAGAAAACATAGGCAGAGGTCTCTTTGACACTGGTCTTAGAAACATATTTGTAGGTCTGTGTCCTTGGGCAAAGGAAACAGAAACTAAGATAAACTGTTCAGACTGCACCAAAATAAAAAGCTTTTGCACAGTGAAGGAACCTGTCAAGGAAGCAAAGAGACAAACTACTGAATAGGAGAAGATATTTGCAAATGATATATCAGTAAGGGATTAATAGTAATATCTAAAATACATGAATAACTTAAAACCAAAGAAACAAATAACCCAATTAAAAAATGGGCAGAGGAACCGAATAGACATACAGATGGCCAACAGACACGTGAAAAGATGCTCAGCATCACTCATCATTAGGGAAATCAAAACCACAGTGAGATATCATACACCTGTCAATGGCTGATATCAAAAAGACAAGAAGTAATAAACATTGGCAAGGATGTGGAGAAAAAGGAACCCTTGTACACTGTTGGTGGGAATGTTTGTTGTAGCCACTATGGAAAATAGAATGGAGCTTCCTCAAAAAATTAAAAAAGGACATACTATACAATCCAAGAATTCCACTACTGGGTTTTTACCCAGAGAAAATGAAAACACTAATCTGAAAAGATATCTGCACCCTGTGTTTATTGGAGCATTATTTCCAATAGCCAAGATAATGGAAGGAACTCCAGTGATGGATGGAGAAGCCGTGGTACATGTACACACACACACACACACACACACACACACACACATTGTTGTGTATAGTTATAGAAAAGAATGAGATCTTGCCATTTGCAGGACCTAGACAATATTATGCTGAGTGAAATGAAACAGAGAAAGACAGATTCCATATGATTTCTCTTACATGTGCAATCTCAAAAGCAAAACCAATTTAAAAAGGCAGAAACAGACCCATAAATACAAAGAACAAACTGGGGGTTGCTTGAGGGAAGGAGGTGAGAGGGTGGTGAAGTGGGGTGGGAAGGACAGGTTTCCAGTTAGGGAAGGAATATATCCGGGAACGCAGGGCACGGCATAGGGACCGTCGCCCCTGGTACTGTAGTAGCGTTGCATGGTGACAGATGGCAGCTACACTTGTGGTGAGCATAGCATAAGGTGTCGAGCTGTCAAATCACTATGCTGTGCACCGGAAACTGATGTCACATTGTGTGTCAACTGCACTTCGATCACAAAAAAAGAAACTTACAAAAAACATTTCAAGATGGAAATAGCAGAGCCCTGTGGAGCATAGGTCCTGTGTACCTGCATAGGTGGGATACCCATGAATTCTTTCTAGACTAATTCCTTCCATCTCAGGACACTCCAGCCACCCTTTATAGCATAGGTGGAGCTGATTGAGTGGAAGTTATGCAGCTACGTTTTCAAAATAGCAAGGACCCTACAGACAAGGAGGGTTAAGGACCCAGCACCAGACCTACCCGTGGAGGCTGGACTAAATAGAGACATAGGTGCAGATATAGCTAAAATGACACAGGCAGCAGAGTTGAGCGATCAAAGAAACACAGGTCATTTCCATCCACATTTATTGTACAAGATACAAGAGGCCTAAGCAGTGGCCTGTACCCTCAAGGCAGAAGGTCAGGTCCTCAGGGAGACTTGAACCAGGCAATAGATTTGAACTTTATTTTGGGAATAGGGAAGCACTAAAAAGCATTAAGAGAGGTAGCCTGGGGTGATTCTACTTTTGTAAAGATGACTTTGGCCACAGGGCATTAGTGGGCGGTGGTGGAGGCAAGGCAAGGGGTGTGGCCAGTTGGAGGGGGTAGCGGGAGTCCAGCACCGAGCACATCCTAATGAGAGGGCTGCAGGGAGGCCCACTCGCAGAGGCGGCGGGTGTCCCAACAGCAAGGCCCCGCAGGGAAAAGCACCAGAACTGCTCCCACTGGGTTGGGCTTTGTGGGCAGAGCGCCAGCCCTTGGGTCAGAGAGTGCCGGCAGCTGACGGTGTCTGCCCACAGACGGAACCCAGAGGAAGAGAAGGAACTGATACCTGGGGCTGAGGATTGATGCAGGTGCAGCTGGGAAGACAGCCCGGGAGAGGGGTTCACTTAGCAGTTCCAGACAGTGCACTGGGGCGACTTAAATGCCTTCTGTCCCAGTCGAAGAACCAAAAAATTGTATTTTTTCTTATCACAAAAATCAGATTTTTAGACAATACAGATGAATGAAGAGTCGATGCAAAGTGTAATTCTGCCTGTCCTGGGTCACTGTTGACATTTGGGGACACATACCTTCAGTAACTCAACTTTGCAGTTTCCCCCCTTAATTTATAAAAGTGCGTGGCTTTTATGCTGAATCTAGTAGGGAGGAGTTATAGCTTTTCTCCTTTGAAGTTTATTTGTGATTCCTATATACCTGTATGTTTATATCAAGTCCACTTTTCTGGAAGCAGGACCAGGTCTGTTGTTTATTTTTTAATTCCCTGCAGCATTCTCCTTCCTTCTCCAGAGTCCTGTTGGCTTGAGGACTAACTACCTCAAGAAATGTATGTGGAATATGGTTGATCTCTATTCCTTAGTTGGAAGAAAGATATAATAATGACTTAAATGCAAAAGATTTACATTTTATATTTATGTTATATAAAATATGTTTATATTATATAAAATAATTCAATATATGTTTATTATGCATAGAATACACATGAAATGTTTATTCTCAGTCTAGAACATGTGACATTGTACAGCTCACATGTTCCAGTCATTCCCCCTGAGCCACCATTTGAGATCCTATCACCATCCAGAGAGAAGGGGCCACAAGCAGATCAAAATCCCTAAAGATTTTTGACAGTCTGGGATGATGGGCTGCATGAACGAAAACTAGAGATCTTTATCCAGGAGAGAGAAAGTCCTGTTAACCCAAATCTAGCAAGAACCACAGAGGAAGCGCAGGGCTCAGTGGTGATGAGGTGACACGCACGGGTAAGGGGAAGGTTTGGAGGGACAGGGCTGCACGTCATGGCGGAATCCAAGGATGTGGTGCTGGTTCTTCAGACTCATGGAAATGAGGAAGCTTTCTGCGGATCCAGGAGCCCATGGAATATTAATTTTCAGATCACCGCAGTGTGCTGTTGGTTTGCGTGTTAGTTCCTGCCTCCGGTTCTTTCCATTCTCTCCCCATCCATCTTCTCCGGAAACCATATGCTTCCTTTTCAATTGTTGTTTGCTTTTTGGCCATGAACATAGGTCTTTATTAGATAAACTCTCTGTAGATCTGGTTTGTGGTTCCAGCTTGTCAGAATCGGTTTGGGATTCTGATGTGTTCATGAGCATCTAAGCCAACTCTTGCAGTTACAAGCACACTTGATCAGTGTGCCATTATATTATAATCCTCGAGGTATAGATGAGGAATAAGAGCTTAAGAAGGGCAACTACTTGCCCACGTCCTTATGGCAAGGGTGTATCAGAGCCTGGACTAGACCTGGGCCTTCCATTTCTCAGGTCAGTGTTGTTTTTTTTTTTTTTTCATGGCACCATACTCTCTCAAGACAATTTTGAATTTATGGTAGAACTTACGGTTAGAAGCCCTAGACACAGAGTAACAGAGATGTGCCCTTTGAATCATGCTTACGCAAGGAGAGTGCAACCAGTTCTTGTAGTTACTATCGAGGTGGTGTTACTGCTCTCCTATTATGGAGGAGAGACCCTGGAAGGTTCTTTTTATTTAAGATCAGAGAGCAAACTGGGCGCTGTGTGTCCGTTGTTGCAGAGAACACTTAGGTTTGATAGATGTCTTTTCTTCCTGAGATCCTTAAGATATTCTTGGGAATACTGGGAAGGGGAGCTGAATGAGCTGTCAGGAATTGTTGTGGTGGGAGGGCCTCACAGTCGGCTTGGCCAAGATGCTAGAGAATCGTTTTATAATATACGGAAAGTCAAAGATGAAACCAATTTCTGAAGAGATGCAGAGCAAGGAAGCCGGTAAGCACCATTTGGGATCTGATTAGAATTCTGAGTCTAGTCTTTCGCATTTAGAAATAGAGAAGCTGGAGAGAATTTTCAGGAGAAAAGAAAACAACATTCTTTTAGGCATTATTTGCTCTGTTTAATTGAGACTTTGTTAACATAAACAAGATTCTGAGCTTTCTAACGGAAGCTCTCTGAAGAGGTCTTTTAACAGCAAACAGAATTAATTGCCTTATGCAAGTATAAATCAGCAAGTTTGTGGAGACCACCTCCGCTTTAAGACACAATATAATTTGAAAACAAAAAGTCCATTCTGGTCCATGCTTCCATCTTCTTTTCTTGTTTTAAAGACGAGGAACCAGGTTTCAGAAACATGAAGTAGTTGAGGCAAGGTCATCCTTCAGGCTTGGGCCAGGGCGCGCCTTAGAATCAGGGTCTTGTTAATGCCTGACCTAATACTCTTTCTGTTCTCTGCCTCATGATGCTCAGTGTTGGTAAAACTCGCTAGTGAGGGCTCTGCAGAGTGACCGAGTTCTTTTCTTTGGAGATACTGGGAACATGGAAAGAAATCTTTTAAAATGGAAGAACAGCAGCACCACCTTAAAGAATTACCACCTAAAGCTTGATAGAAATGATTTTAAGATTATTCACTATTGAGAATAGTTATGCCACGTGCTGCTTTCATTGACACAATTAAACAAGAGTGGACTGTGGTTAGCTTGGGCTGCCTAAGGGAAGGCATCGTGCAGTAGAAAGTTCATTGGCTTTGGAATTATACTTGGGTGTGAATTCTGGAGTTGACACATTCTCCCTTATAGTGTTGGCCAAGCTGTGTAAATCTCTCTGAGCTTCACTTTCCTCACTATAAATTGAAGATAATAATACTTTCCTTGGTGTCTTGCTATGTCACTTCTTTTCTCCATTCTGGAATTTACTGCTTCGGACACATTGTCTCACTGAATACCTATAGTCTCTGTGTTGGGTGTGGATGGTAAAGGGGTGAACTGCAGATACAGTACATGCTCTTGCAGAGAACATCCTTTAATGGGGAAGAAGGAGGTTCGATAAACAGGTATGATTGAGGGTTAGGAGCACTTAGGTAAGGGAATTGAGGGTGCTAAGTTCAGACTGCACAAAGAGATCTATTTAGGGATAAAGAAATGTCTCCAGGAGGAGGTGGTATTTAAGTTAAATCTGAACAGGTGCATAAGACTTAGCCAGATGAGGTGGGACGAAGGTCGTGAAGGGAAGCCACAGTTATTCCTAACAAAGGCAGCGATCGAGTGTGAAAATACTGAAGGTCTCAAGAGAAAGTTCGGAAATGTAAAGTGAGGGGGAGAGTGACAGTTTAGAGGCGGGTAGCAGATATATCCTTAGGCACTTAAAAGCCATGGTCATGAGTTTGGAAGTTCATGTTTTTGAATTTTATTTTACTTATTTATTTTGAGAGAGAAAGAAAGACCGTGAGTGAGCATGAGTGGGGTAGGGGCAGAGAGGGAGAGAGAATTCCCAGCAGGCTCTCTGCACTGACACAGCGCAGAGCCTGATGCAGGGCTCAAACTCACGAACTGTGAGATCACGACCTGAGACAAAATCAAGACTTGGATGCTCAACTGACTGAGCCACCCAGGTGCCCCAGGAAGCTAATTTTAAGGGCAGTGGAGAATCCTTGGAGAGCTTTGAGTTTGAGTGATAATGATTTTTTTTTTTTTGAAGAATCCTTGGAGAGCTTTGAGTTTGTGTGATCTGATTTTTGTCATCAGAATTAGAAGGCTGTAAATATTAGCTCTTTGGAAAGGTGTAGATAAAGGCAGCTATTAAAATGGGCTGATAGGATTGCTCCAGAAAGTGCCTTTATCCTTTCGTTCCTGGAGTTCAGGGATGTCTTTCGAATGGAGAATTGGCAGGACTTAGCCATTGTGCTCCACCACAAGAGGGAGCCAGTGGTCTTCCGTGTCGTGTGGTTTTTCTGTTGGCTGCTTGTCTAGCGACAACATGGTAGCCCTGGCAGTTGGCTCAGCTGTTGGCCATTTTCCAGGCACAGGGCCGTTATGGCAGTTGGTGGTTGGTAAATTCAGCCCCTGCTCTCTGTGCTCAACCATATGTCCAAACCCTACTGGCAGCCCTACTGCTGGAGCCCCCAGCCAGCTCAGAACAAAGACTTAGTCTGCAGAGGCCTCTCCCTGTCACCATCGCAATCACTTGAGCATTTATGCTCAGAACAGCTCTCTGACAGGAAAACGTTTGTGCTCCTCCGGAATGTGAAGGAAGGTTCATGGTTTTTAAAATTCATGAATTGCGTGGAATGGAACGTTCCTTCTCCGAGCACAGGAAAGAAACAGAGAGGCTGTGTCTTCATGACACCCAAACTGTGGGTCATCTCAGGCAGGAAAAATCTAGTCAACCCAGTTATTTGGCATGGTATAGACCCCTTCCCCTCCTATCCNAAGCAATTCAAGATTTCTTTTTTTCTGTTTAAAATTATTGGAAGCTGATGAGACAGGCTGGGTATACGATCAAAGTAATCCAACTGAAAGAGTCAAATGGTCTGATTGTCTTTGGTTGGCTAAATACAACATAAAGGTAGGATGGAGCTTTGGAAAGTTGTGAGGTTGATCTNGGTTCCGAGGGTGTCTCCTGCTCTGCCAGTTTTCTCTCCTACACCTTTGAATGAAACTTTAGAGCTTCTGGGTTCGAAATGAAGAAATTTGCTGAAATTGATTTACTGTAAGATTACAACAGGCTCTAACGTGTGAATGTAGGAGCCCCCAGCACACTTTCTAGCTCCTTGACCCTTGTGGAGGGGACGGGTGTTGCATTCAAAATGAGGAGTTTGAGAGCCCAAATGAATACCTGGGCATGTTAGATCTTCAAAAAAAGAATCACAAAATGACTACCNCCCCCCCCCATGTTGTGGAAAAGCAACCCTCTGGCGGTTGGTGCAGTGGAGCGAGTTGGAGCGGGACCTGACAGCACTGCCTGTGGGTTTGTCACCTACGTTTGATGCCCTTTTTGGAGTCTCGACTGTAGTCCATCCACGTGAACAAGTTGGGGTGAAAGATGCAGCACAGGTTTTCATGATACCTGATTGGCTCTTTCTTGTCTGCAGATGGTCATCACATGCTCGAGCCATTTGTGTCTCACCTGCCTTCCCCACCCCGTATACAACCCTTCATGTCGTGTCTGTGGGAACCAGAACTGCTCTTTGATGGTTGTGTCCAGAAAACAACTACGGCCGATACGCTGTCTTCCAACGAAGGGGATTCCTCTTTTATAAAGAAATCATCGTGTGAGGACATGAATCTTTTTTGTAAGTGAAGAATACTTCAATTCTTTCCATTCCCAAACTACCAAGTTTTCATATTTTAAAAGCAATACATGATCAGGGCGTGTGGGTGGCTCAGTGGTTAAGCATCCAACTTTGGTTCAGGTCATGATCTCATGGTTCATGAGTTCTAGCCCCACATCAGGCTCTCTGCTGTCGGCACAGAGCCTGTTTCAGATCGTTTGTCTCCTTCTCTCTCTGCCCCTCCCCAGCACTCTCTCTCTCTTTCTCTCACTTTCTCTCTCCCTCCTTCTCTAAAAAATAAACATTAAAAAAAGACATATTTCAAAGCAATACATGATGATGGTATAAAGATACAAGAGTATAAAGAAGAAAAAGATGAGCACAATCCCATTTATAGAGGNATTTCAAAGCAATACATGATGATGGTATAAAGATACAAGAGTATAAAGAAAAAGATGAGCACAATCCCATTTATAGAGAATAATCACTCTTGAACTGTTAGTGTTTTGGAACATTTGGAAATTTTCAGTTACTTTTTTCTGCACACACAGACATTTTTCAAACAGAAAGGAATGAGATTGTATTATGATGATTATTTTGTAACCTGATTTTATTCACTTAATTGCATATTGTGAGCACCATTTACGCCATCATTGTAATTGGAAGCACACCATTCCTTTGCCCGGAAGTACCGTCATTACTTAAGCTATGTAACCAATCTCCCCGTAATGGAGCTTCACACTTAAAAATGGCCAAATATCTTACCCTGAGATTTACCCTTTTTGAGGGAAGGAATATGCAGATGTTAACCAAAGATAGTGTGTTCCTCAGTCTCACCTAGGGGTGCGGAATTCACCGGGGAGAGAGACCAAAGGCGCACGGAGGTTTGGAGAGGGGTTGGCTATCGTGTTTGGTGCTAATTGTTCTGTAGGCTCAAGGATAACTTAAGATCCAGTGAAAGTAATCAAGTGTTTCCACTCTCACGATGAGAGCCGTGAGTATTCCATTCAGTTTCCAGCCAAGGCGTAACCTGGGAGGGCAGATTTTATGACTTGACCATGCATTTTGTGTCAACTCTGTGTGTCCTCAGTATTTAATATGCACGTCTCTATAGGGATTCTATCTAGACTACTCGAACCGGAGTTACTAAAGGGGAAGTGAAGCAAAGGTTTGAAGACTATAAAACCTCTTTTGTAACATTGGACTGGGGTCTTACTCTGCTTCCTAGTAACCGGCGACCCTGTGGGAGCCTCGCATGAAGAGCTGTGACCCAGTTGATTAACTGCACCAGGCATCCTGCTCTTGTGAGATGATTTTGGCTGGTACAAAGGGTCGATCAGTGCTAGTATCATGTTTGTATGTATTTTTAGAGCAGAAGAATTAGATGAACTCACTATGGGTAGTGATGATGGATACAGATGAAAAACCACGATACTTGGAAATGTTGCTGGGTCCCTATTTGTTGAGGATGTGATAGAGGTGGGAAGAATCTAGTCTGGATGGAACAGTGTTACAGAAGCTGCCCACTAAGGTGCCTGACCCCCCCTCCCCCTCTCTGTTTCTTTCTTTCTTTCTGTCTTTCTCTCTCTCTCTTTCTCTATTTCTTTCTTTCTTGTTCTTTATTTTTGAGAGGGAGGGAGAGAGGGGGAAGAGAAAAAGGGAGGGAGGGAGAGAGAGGGAGGAGGAGGCAGAGAAAGGGAAACAGAGAATCCCAAGCGGGCTGTGCACTGTCAGCACAGAGCCCAATGCAGGGCTCGAATTCATGAACCAGAGATCATGACCTGAGCTGACATAAAGAGCTGGACCCTTAACTGACTGAGCCACCCAGGCGCCCCAAGGTGCTTTTCAGTCCTAGCAGCTCAGACATTAGGAAATGCCTTTTGGACAGAACTGTTGCTACTACAGTATGTGGAATTTCTGCTCCAACGTTTGTGTTTGACTTCTGTGCTCCTCAAATATGCTCCGGGAAGTTTAATCATTTTATTATTTTTTTATAAAATAATAACTCCATCGTTTGTTTTGCAAAGTTGTCACTACTTTTTTGATCTCCTCCCATATTCTTCTTCAGCGTGCGTGTGTGAGGCGGGCATTGGTCACAGATTAATAAGTGAATAAGTCAGTGGATGGAGGGAGGCAGGTTAATTTTAATCATTTGCGCCCTAAAGTTCTCCAGTTACCTGATGCTACAGCAGTCAAGTTTAATACCATCTTCGGTTTATTGGCTCTTCTGTGCCTGGTGGTTTTCTAGGTTAAGGCTGTCTCTTGGGATTAATGAAACTGATCTCCAGTTCACAGAGTAAATAAGGAGTCAGTGTTCATCTCTCTCCTCTCCACTCTCCTCTACCTTTTCTTTCTCCCCGGCCTTCGTCTTCTCTTTGTGGCATCAGCATTTCTCCTTCCTTCTCCTCTTCTCTGCTTCCTTCCTTTCCCTCCTCAATAGGCGCCTCTGATCCAGTTTCTCAGATACAGGCATCTTTTATGTTTTCCCATCATTCTCCAGCGTAGCAGCGGGGGTTCCTGGAATGCTTCAGGTCCCACAGAGTTTACTCTTTTTGTTTAGTGAACTGATGTATGAAGGGCTAGATCCCTAGCTTTTCGGTGCTTTCATGCCCATCCAGCTCTTTGCTTGGGCGTTACCTGAGGGCCCAGCAAGTGCTTTTCATCACAAGAATAACATTCAGACTTTGCCCCTGAGAAGTAAGATCCCTTTTCCATCGGAGTCCTTGAAGGTGGCAAACACATGACCATGAGCAGTTTTAAAGGAAATTCATCATAAAGTGCCTTTTTTTGAGTATTGTTTGAAAAATAAGCTGTTGCTATAGGATTTTAATAAAACTGGCCTCATGCCGAGATGGAAAGCGTGTGGTCATCAACTACAAAGGGAGCTTCAGCTGAGAGGGCTCATTTTGGGATGAAAATTGTCTTCCTGTTTTCTTACTACATCAATGATACAGCAATTTCTTTTATAATTTCCAGTTGTGCACAAGCCAGTCAGCAGAAAAACGAGAGTTTGCTTTCCTTCCTAGCTGAGACAATATTTTCTTTAAAAGAATGAAAGATAAAAAGAAGGAAGAAGGAAAGTAACAGGGAAAAAAAATCCATGACAAAAACACATTAAAAAAAAAAATCCTTCATGGGTTTCAGGAAAAAGAGATTAGTTTGACACACAGTGAGTTGTCTTAGATCTTGCCTTAGCAGTTGTCTGTCCAGGAAGATCGGGTGCTTAGGGGGGACTGAGGAGTACTTTTTAGAGATTCAGTATTGTGTGAGCAGATGTACCCTCCTTCACTGACCATTGGTCTCTTCCTTATTTCTGGAATAAGCTAGAATGAGAGTATCAGTGGATCATTGGAATTTTACTTAGACTTTTCTCATTAAACTGTTTACACATTTTTATTTCTTTTGGATGGGGAGAGGGGAGTGAACATTCCTAACTTGCAAAAACAAAAGAAAAACTTGAAGGATTCCAAGGTCTTTGCCTTTACCATCAGGGTAGGAGCTGCAAACTAGGCTGTAGATTTTCTACTGATAGTTAATCAGATTTTAGGTTTTTTTTTCTTAAATGTGTTTGTTTATTTTGAGATAGAGTGCAAGTGGGGTGAGGGGCAGAGAGAAAGAGAGGGGGAGAGAGGGAGTCTCAAGCAGGCTGCCCATTGTCAGCACAGAGCCCCACATGGGGCTCGATCCCACAAATGGTGAGATCATGACCTGAGCCAAAATCAAGAGCTGGACTCTTACACAGCTGAGCCAGCCAGGAGCCCCTGAATTTTAGGGTTTTAAGGTGTAATAAAATCCTCATATTACAACAAGCTCAGGAAATGTGATTAGGAGTCTTCACTGACTTTCGATGCCAAGTGTCCCATTATGTGTGTATGTCAGGATTGCTTTCAGAGTGGCTCTGTACAGATGTGGGCATCTGGAAGCTTGGGCTTCCGGCCAGGATCTGTCCCAGGATTGATAGTGGCCCCTCAGATGACTCATCTGGCGAGGAATGGTTCACACACCACAGCATTGAGAATCTAAGCCTCCTGGCACGTAGAACCTTGCTGCACTGGGGATGGAAGACAAAGAATCCAACCATCAGATTGTTTTTTATGACACCCGTTGTCTGTAACGGGAGGGAGGGAGACAGGGTGGCGCGGAAGGAGGGGCTGGACTGCCCACGGTTATGAGAGAGATTTCAAGCCCTGGGACTGTCAGAGGGGTCCTTTCTGCAGACCACAGGGCCAGGCTTTGGCCCTCCCCTACATCTACCGGTTATCCATGAAGGCTGCCCTCAGGGTGAGGTATCACCCAGGGAGAAGCAGCGCCTTCCGCAGAGTCCAGTTCCTGGAGAGGGCAGTCCCAGAGAGGGTCATTCATTCATTCATTCGTCTATCCATCCATCCATCCATCCATCCATCCATCCATTCATTTTGCCCATTTCTAAGGTACGGCCGGTGATACCGACTTCATGAGGTTAAGGTAAAGAATAAATGAGATCACCCTTGTGAAAGGCCAAAGGTGACTTGGTAAACACCAAGAGTGTAACACACATTAGCAGCTATTACTTCAGTGACAGCAGTCTGATGGCACTAGTAATTTTTGTGCCAGCGCTCTCAGCCATCAGCCACATTTGTTGAGCTCTCAAGTGTGCGCTCTGTNTTCCTGGAGAGGGCAGTCCCAGAGAGGGTCATTCATTCATTCATTCATTTGTCTATCCATCCATCCATCCATCCATCCATCCATCCATCCATTCATTTTCCCCATTTCTAAGGTACGGCCGGTGATACCGACTTCATGAGGTTAAGGTAAAGAATAAATGAGATCACCCTTGTGAAAGGCCAAAGGTGACTTGGTAAACACCAAGAGTGTAACACACATTAGCAGCTATTACTTCAGTGACAGCAGTCTGATGGCACTAGTAATTTTTGTGCCAGCGCTCTCAGCCATCAGCCACATTTGTTGAGCTCTCAAGTGTGCGCTCTGTGGGCTGTAGATGCACGCGGACTTTGGGAGCATGACCGTGGCTCTGAGGTGAATCCTGCTTCTCTTACGACAACCAGATGTTGTGTCGTGCATTCTTCTGCCATTAGTCCTCCTCACTCATGGAAAGCACACTGAGACACAGGACCCTTTGAGGTCAGTCGTCCAAAATCCGGGGGCTGGGGGGGCAGTCAGTGGCTTAAGTGATGCCTCGAGTCTTGTGAAGCCACTGCCTCCTGGGAGGCGGAGAGCACTGTGTGCATAAGACAAGTGAGGGAGTATGAGTAAGTGTGGCAGAGGGAACGGTGACCTTGTTCGGATGTGGAGAAGACTGTAGGTGGGCCTTAATTTTTGTAATTGAAGTTTTTGCCATTTCTGGTATTCATATATACATGTGTATATATATATATGGTTTTTTTTTTTTCAACATTTGTCTCAACATGGAAAAAGTAAGAATACATACTGGTGCTTGCTTTCACTTACCATCAAGATTAATTATTTTTCAGGGTAAATATTGACTGAGGTGGAGACCTGGGCAGCCTGTGCTTTTCCACTCAATAATTCTTGATGATTTCTTCAGCGGAAATCAATGTCTGCCTATTGTACTCCCAAGGGCCAAAGCAGGCAACTCTACCTTTTCAAATAAATTTTAGTTCTAAAATTAAATTAAAATCCGGGTCTTTGCTTCTCGTGGGTCCTGTGTACTCTCAGACTCTTTATGCAAAATGTTAAATAAACCAGTTATTGTTGCTGTGACCAGTCAGAAGCTATTATTCCTCTACAGCTGGGAGGGAATCATAAGGTGATAAAAAGGTGAGCTACTCAAAGGAGTCAGCCAGAAAGAAAGGGGGTAGGGCGTGGTCTCAGTGCGGTAGAAATAGCAATCGGAAACCCTCCCTGATCTTCACCGCAGATGAGGATCGGTAGCTGTTTCTGCCTGCCTTGGGCCAGTGGTTCCGAAAGCAGTCCAGGCGAATCTGTAAGGTCAGAGCTGGAAAGGAAAGCGGTCTGGTGGGTCCCCTGCTGGTTCAGCCACTGCAGCAGTGGACCCAGGGAGAGGCTGTGAAGGGCAGGTGCGTGGGGAGATGCGTATGTGTGCGTCCGTGGGTGTGTGCAGCTGTGGGCATTCCCGGACGTTTGGGGTTTGGTAGAAACCGGGACAGCGGTAGCACTTACTTGGTCGGGAGAAGCCACTGTCCACTCCTGGAGAACAGTAACTACGATAAGCATCCAGAAGGACTCCCTCCGGTGAGCTGCACAGGCCTCCTGCTGCTGTGGTCTTCCCAGATGGAAATGTCAAGGATGAGACTGGTGACAAATTTTAAGGACTTAGGCACCCAGCCAGTCAGCGATTTGGGAACCTAGCTGTCTGCTGGATCGCAGCCAGCCGTGGAGGGCTCTGGAGCCGAGGAGTGGAGGCAACAGCAGAGGAAGCACTTCTGGAAGATGACTCTTGTTCCCGAGACTTTACACATTACAGGGACCTTCTACGCCCCACTGTCATCTGCTCTGAAGAGAGACCTCACTGCATAGGCTTGTCTGTGCGAAGGCCGGCCACACGGAACCCAGCCGCGCCGTGCGCACGTGCACCACTGTGGCCGCCCTCTGAGAGCATTTGTGGAATGACTGCTTGTGTGAGGTGTGTCACAGGCACATGAGTGTGATGCTCAGACCGCAGCACTGGGGCTCTAAGTAGGGAGACTGTAAGAACTACAGAGACCAAGGCTTTTGTCTCCTCTGGTCCCTGATTGGTCCCCAGCACCTACAGGAGTGCGGGCACAGAGTAGGGTCCCCACAAATACCTGTGGAATGAAAGAGGCTGTATTTTACCACCCACAATGGCAACAAGAGTGACACTCCCAGAACAACTACACTGATGAGGCAGGGAGTCCCACTGGGCGATGAGCACTTCACCTGGCGTGGCACTCAGCACACTGAGCAGTGCATGATCCTGAATTACTGAATGAACGGATGCATTTTGTATTAGTCTAGTTTTTTGCAATCACAAAAATAATACTTGCCCATGGTAAACACATGCACGCGCGCGCACACACTAAAAAAGGGTATACAACTGAAAGTAGATCTTGTCATGGTAATTTTCCAGCAGCAACTAGTGTTAATGGTTTATATGTCCTTCCAGAAATTTTCTTTGTGTGTGTGTGTGTGTGTGTGTGTATGTGTGTAAACATAAGCATATACGCACAGATGTAGGAACATACTCTACATATTGTTCTGGCCTTGGTTTTCTTGACTTAGACAACTTTCCTTATCAGATCAGATAGATAGATCTCACTTTCTTTCAACAAAGGCATAATATCCACAGTATCCTATCATGTAGATATAATATAACTTATTACATTTTTTTAATGCTTAGAGTTTATTTTTGAGGGAGAGACAGAACGTGAGCCAGGGAGGGTCAGAGAGAGACGGGGAGACACAGAATCTGAAGCAGGCTCCAGGCTCTGAGCTGTCAGCACAGAGCCCGACGCGGGGCCCAAACCCATAAACTGTGAGATCATGACCTGAGCCAAGGTCAGATGCTTAACCCACTGAGCCGCCCAGGTGCCCCTGTAACAAAATTTACTTAGTCATCCTCCAAATTTTCTTTGTTCTGAATTACTTGCCATTTCAAATGACGTAATAGTGAACGTCTTTGTCATGCTCCAAGGATACCATCAACATAGCCTCAGTGATGATGCCTCTGAACCTGACATTGTGCAATGTGGTGGCCCTAATGCTTACACTTCGTTCTCTGCATACATGTCCAAGTATTTTTGTGGGATAAATTCCTAGAAGGACAGCTGCTGGATGGAAGGCTACACTCACTGTGCATTTTGAGATCTAGTCTCCAGAATGTCGAATCATGTTAACATGAATCGATGGATGGATCATTTGAGGGGGTCTGTATTAGAGATCTTCAGGAAAACAGAGTATATATATCTTACTGGTTCTGTGTATATATGCACGTACATGCATGCGTATGTATAATATATACACAAAGATTTATTATAAGGAATTGGGTCATGTGATTTTGGATGATGAAAATTCCCAAGATTTGTAGTAGCCAAGCTGAAGACCGAGGAGAGCTGATGCTGTATTTCCAGTTTGAGTCCTAAGGCCTGACGACAGGAGCCCCAAAGGTTGAAGTTCCAGTGCAAGTCTGAGTCTGAAGGCGGGAGCTGGATGTCTGTCCCAGCTTGAAGACGTCAGAGAGAGAGAAGTCTCTTATTTAGCCTTTGTCCAGGCCTTCACAAGATTGGGTGGTGCCCACCCACACTGGAGAGGGCAGTCTGCTTTACTCAGTCTGTTAATTCGAATGTTAATGTTAATCTCACCCAGAACCACACAGGCACACTCAGAGTAATGTTTAATCAGACATTGGAGTGCTCTGTGGTCCAGTCAAGTTGACACATAAAACTAACCATCGCAGGGTCGTTCCCTACAGCTTAAAAATGAGAAACAAATCCTATTCTCTGCTTTAATGCAACTTGAGACCAAAATATGACTTTTATTTCTGTCCTATTTGCATAAGTAAATGCATTAATACTCAATGATTCATACTTGTTATATTTTGTTTTTAGATTCTTAGTCTTTGGAAGCTCTAAGATTTAATGCCAGTAAATACATTCCACCTTTTAAAGCACTCATTAATATGTTACGGTAATGCCAACTGTAGCTGCTGGCCTGGTGCACTCCCATCAAAGTCCGGTTTAGCCTTCCTTTTACGAACTTAATCTTGAAAACATCATGGGCATTTTACATCCAAAGGGCTTTGGGATCAAGCCTTTAGCGATTCTCTTACTGATGTTTCTTAGCTTTTAGTTCATCAGCAAATTCCAAACTCATCCTTGATGATTTTTATTGCTGTAATAGTCATTCAATTTCATTTATAAATGAAACAAGTGGCCTTTGATCACATACTCTTTGCAAAGCCTGATGCACTCTATTGAATCTGCCGTGTTCCCTTTGTATCACAAAAGCAGGAGCTGCACGGGAGGCAGCTTGACCTTACCGTGAGAAAGAGCATTTTATCACGAAACTTGGCAGAGCCTTCAATTTCCTCCCGTTTAATATCTGTCAGTCATTCTTAGTGTCCAGGAAACATTCTCTCCACTCTCCCTGTGAAAGTTGTTATCTCTGGTGGCAGATACAACTTCTCTGGGGCCAGATCGTCCTCATCCCACAGCTCAGTCATGGTACGTGGCTGGATCCCTGTGGAAAACCCATCGTGTTCTTTCAAGTGTGGCTGCAAAGTTAATGATGCACTAGAAAGACACAGGATTCCCTTCACATACCACTGTGACTTCCCACTCCCCCCGGATCGTGTGCCAGCCTCTCTAAACCTGTGGCTGAGCCCAGTGGGCATAAAAAAGAGGCTTAAATGAAAGGAGGAGGTCTTGTTTACCATATCACAGTGCTGAGCTGGAAGGGACTGTAGGTTATGTCTGATTATAACCCTTCATCATAAAGGCAAAAAAGCTGAGGCCCAGAGAGGGGAGCTGACTTGGCCAAGACCACCCAGCTCATTGGTGTCAGAGCCAGGGCTGGAAAGCATAAATAGAGATTCGTAACTAATTTAACTGAGGTGTGATTTGCATACCCTAAAACACACAGAACTGAAGAATCCAGCTGATGCATTTTGAAAAATGTACGTATCTATGTCACTGTAACCAACACACCAGTCAAGATATAGAACATTTCATTGCCCTCTGGAATTTCCTGATGCTTCTTTCTAGTTTTAAAGTAGATTTTTGTGGGGCGCCTGGGTGCTCAGCTGGTTGAGCATTGGATTGTTGATTTCGGCTCTGGTCCTGATCTCACTGTGAGATCCAGCCCTGTGTTGGGCTCTGCACTGATGGCTCAGAGCCTGCTTAGGATTCTCTCTCTCTCTCTTTCTGCTCCTCTGCTGCTCACTTGTGTGCATGTGTGTGTGCTCTCTCTCCCTCTCTCTTTCAAAATGACTTTTTAAAAATTCCTAATCTAATGGTTTGCTGCTACTGGCCCCTTCATCAGTGTATACCTATACTCATCATTTGGTGGGGAGAGCCTGGAGCTAGAAATAGAGTACATGGGCTCTTGTTCGAGTTCTCACTTGATTAACTGAATGATACAGGCAAGCGGTTTCACTGAGTCAGTATCTCTGCTGTTATAGGATGGGGTACACATGGAGGGCCAGATTATAAACGAAGGTGATAAGGCTTGATTTTGGTTCTTCATACCCTTCTGCTCTCAGACCTTCTTCTAATTCCTGAGCTATAAAGTGTCACTCTATCTAGCTCCCGCTTGTTTCTGTATTGGTTTTGAGGTAGCCTAGATATCATTACAAAGTGCCAAGGTTATTAATAACCTTGATCCTTGAAGTGTTTGTATTTAATAATTGTAGTGACATCTATAGTTTATTGGGATCTACACTGTGTCAGGCATCAGTTTAGTAGTCTGTATACATTGCCTAAATAGATGTTGCCTTATACGAGCCTTATGAAGTTGTGGGGTTTTATATAAGGCAATCTGAGGCTCGGGGAGGTTAGGTATCTGACCCACAGCCCTAGCAGAGTTTTTACTGGGACTCAGGTCTGTACAGCCCCAAAATCAAGACACTTTCTACTCCATTCCTTTGCCTCTCGGGAACTTTTGGAGATGACAGTGCCTTTGCCCAAAGGAATGCCTCTTTGAGGGTAGAATCATAGCATATCATCTTGGAGGGAGAATGGCATCTGCCCAGGGAGTTCATCGACAACTTCAGCATCATCCCAGTGCTGCCAGTGACATTTTCCTGGTTCCAAGACCGCCGTGTGGGGGGCCTGACAAAGTGAGCAGTGTACTGCCTTGCGTTCATGCAGCTGTGCTCAGCTGTGCCGGGGGCAGTCGACGCACTGGGGCTTGGGTTTCGATACAGTGGGGCAGACGGGTTCTCGAGGGCAGGCAGTTATTATAGTCAGTATTGCCTATAAAAAGGGGGATTCCAGGCCAGAGTGCACAACTATGTGTTAATTATAGTGAGAGGGAAAGGAATTATCACCTACTCATTCAGGGAAGTAACTCTGTCCAGGTACCACATACCTGCTAAAAGGGATGCTTTCCTTCTCCCCAGAGTGCGGAGAGCAGTGTCCTGGCTTATGGGTGTGGACTGAATCTCACAAAGCAAAATGCTTAGGAAGTTCGACATCCCACGCAAGGCACCTCATTTCGTTCATGTACCTCTGCTTGTCCTTGTCAGACTTGCAGGTTTAGCGTAACAGTCTCTTAGAAGGACCTCTTAGCTACAAAGCGTTGTCCTGAAGCCGTACGGCAGGGACCGTGGGAAAGAACCCAGCTCGGCAGCTACGGGTGCCAGCTGAAGTCCAGCACATGTAATTGGAACATACATCGCATGCAAGGCCTGACGGAACCCTGTTCTGCTGTGCGGCCCGGGGAAGGGGCCTGAGTCTGTCTCAGCAGCATCCCAGCCTCCAGCCCACCCTCCGGTACCAGCCTCTTTGGTAACTTCGTGGTTGGACACCCTGAGAGACACTCTTAGGTGAGGAGTCCGTACAGTCCTCGGTTTTGTCGGTAACATACAGATAAACATGCTGCCCTTGGCTGGTACCCGGAGACCGTTCTGGACATGCCTTAGTTGGTTCTGAGTTGGGCTGAGTCCAGAGACAAGCCTGGGCCCCTGAACTCTGGAGTGCCGAGGCTCAGAGGGGTCGGTTAGCTTTGGTGCTGGTGAGCCCCACGCCGCCTCCTTGTCTCTTATTTTTATTTATTTATTTATTTATTTTAAAAATGTTTATTATTATTTTTTTTATTTTTGAGAGACGGAGGGACAGAGCGTGAGCAGGGGAGGGGCAGAGAGAGAGAGGGAGGGCAGGAGACACAGAATCAGAATCAGGCTCCAGGATCTGAGCTGTCAGCACAGAGCCCGGCGCGGAGCTCGAACCCAAGAACTGCGAGATCATGACCTGAGCCGAAGTTGGACGCTTAAGTGACTGAGTGCCCCAGGTGCCATCGCTCTTCCTCTTGTACAAAAGCTGCATCAGCCAGAGGCCCGAGACTTTACAGAAGGAGATCCTACAGCCAGCTGTTCCGCAGGCAGCAAGACGGCGGCAGCTTTGAGGGGCTGCTTGTCTGGGGCGGCACCCAGCTTCCGGTTTTGCCTGCCTGCTGGGGCACAAGTCTGGTCACCTTTGCCTCCGTGGTTCCAGCCTTTCATGGCATTGGGATGTCAGGATAGCCTGCTTCTCAGAGTTGGAGAGAACAGAGAAGTTGGGTCAAGTTGTGTTTGTTCATCCCGGGATTGAAGGTAAATCCGAGGCTTGGGAGGTGGCTGCCATTCCCAGGCTGACATAACTCTCCAAAGAGCTAACTAACCTCCTGCCCAAACCAGCGAACCCACAAACCATTAAGGACTGGAGCTCTGAAAGAGCGCAGGGACCCCACACTTCAGCCTGAAGGGTTGTTACTTACACCTGCTGCATGTGTAGAAAACAGAACTTGCTTTGTGTACTGGGGGTTATGTTTTTCTTTTATAGTTCACGAAATCGTTCTGTGGTTCTCCAAACAAAGAGTAGTCATTTTTGGGCAATGCTTGAGAACATTCATTTATGACCAATTTATTCTTTCGACCATTGCATCCAAGTGTTGTTTTTCAGAGTCTGTTGGCACAGAGGGACAAGGGTAAGCTGAATTGCCTGACACCACACCTCGCCCTTTAGGCCGGCCTGGGTCCGCATCCTCACCCCTCTGGTTGCCTTGGTCCTGATCATTTCTTTGCCCTTCAAAGCCTGTGGGTGGCCAGTGGGAGAAATTTCCTTACACAGAGACAGCCTCACCCAGACAGAATTTACTTTAATGGTTATCTATAAGAGGAGTGGCTACTTGGTTACCATTCTGTGCTCATTAATACTGAGGATAAGGAAAGGGTCTTGGTTTTACCCAGAATACACTGCACCATGCCTCAGCCATTCACGTATCCATGTTCTCGCAGGCCAGAAGGACCCAAGGTGAATGGTGAGCTATTTTTAATTCGGAGATCAATGACCAAGGAATCTCACACAAAGGGCCCAGTATGAGTTGACCAGTCACAAGGAAACCTCAGGTTTTCCCCTCATTCCTGAGCCATATCCCTGCATGACCTTGGGAAAATCAGTTAGCCACCCTGAAGAGGGTGCTTCTGGGTGTCGCCTGAGCTTTACTGATGTTAGCAAAGCTCAATACAATGGCTGCATTTTTTATTTAAAGGAACGAGTAGGGTGAACAGACTTCTTTTATAACTCCAGAAATCTCCTTTTCCATCCCAGTTGCGAATCTTACTTCATGAACACAGTGAACACTTACTTTATGAAAAGGAGAATATTTTACAAAATGGTCTCATTTATTCTTAACCAAGAACAGCTATTAACCCTCTGGGGGTTAAATCATACTGCTTAGTTCCAAAACACAACTCAAGTAGAAGCACTATAATTTTTATTTTTCTCCAGATTCAGAATCCTGAATTTTTTTTTTAAACTGTACATTCATTTTCTCTGAAAAATGATAATTTGTGCTCCAGGTTTCCAGCTCTGTGATAAAATTGGATTCTTTGAAGAGGCTCAGAAACTAATTTGAAAAACCTAGGACTCATCATTAAATGACAGAGAGTCCTTTGGGTACCACTTTATGCTCCCTAGTTCAACAAAGCACGTTTTGTTCAAAACAAAATCTTTCATTGTCCTCTGATGTCCATCAGCAAGTGATCCAGATTACATACCTTTTGCTCTTTTGGCCTCTGAAAACTTAGACCAATTCTGACCAATTAAGTGGAAAGTTGATTTGCAGTCACTGTAAAATCTGGATCATCAGGAAATCTTAGAGAATCCTATTTTTATGTTTTTATTATTTATTTTAATTAAAAATATGTATTTATGTATTTCTTTTTTATTTCTAGGAGAGAGAGAGAGAGACAGCGTGAGTAGGGGAGGGTCAGAGAGAGAGGGAGTCACAGACTGAAACAGGCTCCAGGCTCTGAGCTGGCAGTCAGCACAGAGCCCGACGCGGAGCTCGAACCCACGAACCACGAGATCATGACCTAAGCGAAAGTCGGATGCTTAACCGACTAAGCCACCCAGGCACCCCATTATGTATTTGTTTTTGAGACGGAGACAGATCATGAGCAGGGGAGGGGCAGAGAGAGGGAGACACAGAATCGGAAACAGGCTCCAGGCTGTCAGTGCAGAGCTCGATATGGGGCTCAAACTTACAAACCATGAGATCATGCTCTGAGCTGAAGTGGGATGCTTAACCGATTGAGCCACTCAGGCGCCCCTATTTTTGTTTTTAAATACATATTCTAGTACTTGTAAGAAGCACTAAAACACTAAACAGTATTTTCTGACATATACAAAAGATTTCTTCCCACTCCCATTTCTCACAATCTTGATTTATATTTTGTTTAGTTTTTAATTTTTGAAATTCTGAAAAAAATACAGAACATTGTGAAGAATGATAAACTATATAGCTCCATTGTCCATTTGCATTTTATTTGCTTTTGATCTTTTTTTAATTAAAAAATAAAACATTTCAGATAAAATGGAAGTCCTTTTTGTTCCCCGTTCTCTGTCTTCTTCCCTTCCCAGAGACCATTGATCTATTCTTAGATCTATTTTTAGAATATTTTTAAATACTTGTAATACGCATACTTACATATCAGAGGACAGTATGTACGTGAGGGACATTTACTCTGTGGATTTCTCTGTATATATCCTATGACAAGTTGCTTTTCTTGTTCAACATTGACTTATCCGTGAACAACTCTGTTAGTGAATTGAGTCTTATTTGTATATATTATTGATGTGACCTACTTGGAATTACTGATACCATTTTAGTTGGTTTCTGTTTGCTTTGGTTTTTCCATTTTGTTTGCTTTTTTCCCCTCTTCATCTCCTCTTCTTTTTTTTTAATGTTTATTTTTGAGAGAGAGAGAGAGAGTGAGAGAGAGACAGAGAGAACGCACAAGGAGGGGAGGGGCAGAGAGAGGGAGACACAGAATCTGCATTAGGTTCCAGGCTCTGAGTTGTCAGGACATGCGGTTTGAACCCAGGAACAGTGAGATCATGGCCTGAGCTGAAGTCAGATGCTTAATTGATTAAGCCATCCAGGCACCGCCCTCTTCTCTTCTTTGATGGGATGGTCCAGTTATTTCCATTTCTTCTTCTCTCCTCTCCTACTTTGAAAGTTAATGAATTCTGTCTCGAGCCCTTTATTAGGTCACTTTACAATGTTGTCATATACCACTCCTGTTACTTTAAAATAAATACTAAGGTTAATTTCTGTTCTCCTTCTGAACAGGCAAGGACTTTAACATGTCTTGTTTCTACTGCAAACAACCCTCTTCAGCCTCCTAAGTTACTGTTGTCTGGAGTGCCAGTTCTACCTGTTTGTTCTGAAATACTCAAGATCAGTTGTTATTGTTTGCATATTCTGTGCCAGTTTTCTTTTCCTTCTCTGACCGTTGCTCTTGAATGTCCTCTTTAATTCTGGCTTCCTGATCTTTCTTGCTGGAGTCTTTCTTGCACTTGTGATTTTGGTGAGGGTCAGCTAACTTTGTTGGGCTTTGGGTGTATAAAAAATGTTTTTATGCTACTTTCTCTCTCAGACGGTCACTGCCCTGTGGGTAGAGTTCTACTGTGGTGATTTCCCCCCTAAACACCATGGAGATGGATCTCATTCTCTTCTAGCCTCTGTTGCTTCCTGAAGTTTGATGTCATCCAGCCAGTCTGAATGTGGTTTTTCACTTTGAGATAATCTGCCTTCTCTGTTGGATGTGCAGAATTTCTCTTGATATTCTGTAGTTTCTCTACATTGTGTTTGAAATCGTTCTCATTTACCCTGCTTATGACTCATTGTGGTTTTTGCTCACTTAATCTAATTCTTTCAGTTCTGGAAGATGCTTATCAATTGTCTCTCTATTGCCTGTTTTCAAATTTCTGTATCCCATTCTTCTGGAATTTTGACTAGACATATAGTGAAATGCCCCTTTCTTTCCTCCGTGTCTCCTAGCATCTTGTTCATACTCTATTTTTTTTTAAATGTTTATTTTTGAGAGCACAAGCAGGGGAAGGGCAGAGAGAGGGGGACAGAGAATACAAAGCCGGCTGGCTCGGTGCTGACCTTAGTGTGCCTGATGTGGGGCTCGAAATCACAAACTGCGAGATCATGACCTGAACTGAAGTCGGGCACTCAGCCGACCAAGACTCCCAGGTGCCCCTCTTGTCCATATTCTTAATTTCTTTATTTCTCTGGACTCTCTTTGCTCTTATTTTTCCAGCTCTTAGTTTGGTAATCCTCTTTGCAGTTTTCTTTTTTAATTTAAATGAGCATATTTTCATTTTTTGGATGTCTACTCAGTTCTTTTTCAAATCCAGTTGTTCTTGTTTCCTAAGCTCCTGTTCTTAGGTTAGGGGTTTGCATTTTCCCCCTTTGTGACGAGAATACTAGTTTAAAAATGTTTTCAGGTGTTTTGTTTTTCTCTCCTGAAAATGTTTTTGCCCCCACTGCGGTATGATTGACAGGGCTTCTAGGAAAGGGGATAGGAAACACCCACTCCTTTTTAAAAAGACATTAATCAGCTTTTGTCATCAAGTCAGATTCTGTCTGAACCCACAACAGGAAAGTAAGCTTGAAGTCCGGGCTCCTTCACATCTAGAGAAGTTATTCTAATCAGCCATGAGGTCTAAGCGATAAGCCAGAATCTGAAAGCAGGAAGTTATTCTGTAGGGAGGGTGAAAGCCCCAAAGCCACCGCTTCAAGGCTTTGGGTAGCGGTGAGGCCAGCCACGGGACCAGCCACGTGGCCTTGAGGCCTGTACAGCCACACAGGGCTGTATGATTTGAAGGGCCCAATGCTTGGCTTAAATGTTCTGTTGTCACTGTCTTGAAATTCCTAGTAGTTTTTGAACAGGGGGCTCTTATTCCTTTTGCATTGGGTTCCAAAAATGATGTGGCTGGTGCTGGTACTAAGGGAAGTCCTGGGAGACAGGAGGAGGAAGTAGAAGAAAAACTGACTGTTGTTGATCCTAGGACATTGTGGGTAGAAGAGGCAGGAGAGACTGTGAGTGAGACACATGGATTCTACTGCCTCTGGGGCCCAGGAAGGAGGAGATTATTTTACTGGAGAGGAACACCAAAGGTGGGGTCCCGTTGTCTCATTTAATGCTTTGGAGTAAGGAAGGAGAATTCAGTCCCCTGCCTCCGAAACTGAGATAATAAAGCAATCTGAAGGAGACTTTAAAATGAAAAAGTTTTCTAAATTTTTCGGAGGGTACACAGCCAGCAGGATTGTAGATTTACTCCCACTGTACTCAGGGGAACAGAGAGAATGTCGTTTAAAGAAATTTTCCATGACTCAAATTTCACGAAGGGCTCCCATCTATATAGAAGTAGGAAGAAGAATCTACATTTTGAGTTGAATCCAGTAAACCTGGTCCAGTGCAGTAAGTCCATTTCAGCCTAACTTTTATTGTTGATTCCCAAGTGCCCGGTTGCTCAGATTCCCCTTTTTCCCGTCACTCTCCCAGGTGGCGAGCGGCAGTCCCAGAGGATGTAGCGAACATGTGGCTGGCTGTGCAGTGGGCCTTGAAGGATGGAAACCACTTCCTGGAGAGGGTGAACCGGCCAGACCAGAACCTCGGGCACTAATGACACTGCGAAGATGCTGCCTCAGCCCTGGACGGCCCCGCTCCGCTGCACTTTTAGGTGAGAGAGAAGTGCATTTCTGTTTAAACGTTCTCTTCTATTCAGACACACTTCATTCTAATGTTACAAACGCTTAGGCTGATTCTAATTTTTGGCTGTTATAAGCTAGGCGACAGCTAGCAAACTGGTCCAGACATCTCTGCGCATTAGTCTGGGAAATGTTCGGATATATTCCCAGAAGTTGAATTAGCAATGAAAAGATTCCCGAACATTTTTTATTGTTTGGTGAAATATCCTGCCTAACATGGGAAGGCATTCTTATTGAGGATCTCTCTGGGTGGTGAACAGATGGGGTGGGGATGCTCGGACAGGAGCTGTGGTGCGGGGCACTGGTTGGCCTGATATCCACGACAGGCTGAGACTCTGTCGTTCCCTTTACTACAATGGCTAGTGAATCAAAGTCACAATTACAAAAGATAACCCAGTAAGATAGTTGTGTGTCAAGCCTGTCAGGTAGTTACTCTTCAGACTTTCATTTTAATTAAACTGTGATTTATAGTTTATAATTTAATTATAATTAAACTATAAACTCCCCCCGCCCCATAAAAAAGAGCTGCTCTGCTAAGTCCATTTCCTTCCATGATTTTAGTTCACTCTGGACTGTTGGGAGATTATTGTTAGTAGTTATGTAAATCTAGTTTTTTTTCAGACTACAGCAGAAAAGCCTATCAGAAAATGTAGATTTTTTAAAACTTCTCCGCGTATTCAGATTCAGTTGGTCTGGGGTGGGGCCCAGAAATACACTTTTGAACCAACACACAACTTTGAGAAGCGCTTATCCAGAAACTTGAACAATTTTTTTCAGCTTCTGGCTGAAATCCCATCCGGCAGTAGATCTTACCACCCCACTGCTCAGTGGCCCTTCCAGAGACGCTGACCAGAGATGGGCGTAGAAGTGCGACAGAGATGGACAGTTCTGGGCCTTGCTATCAGTCGATTGACATTTTGTGACTCTGGATTTAAACTAATGACCACACTTATAAATAATGGATACGATATTTTAGGAATTATGTAATGTATTTTTTATTCCTCTTAAATCAAGATGCCATATGGCTCCTCATCCTTTTAATCAATGAGTTTCAGAGCTGCAGGGGCAAGGGTAGTCACTGGCTACAACACCAAAGTCATTGCTCAGCTTTGACTGTCAAATGAAGCTTTTTATGTATTGTGTCCCCAGGGAGAAAGTGCTGTTGAAAGTTAGCTCTGTCAAGAGAGAAAAGGAATTTCTAAATTTCTAAAGCTCCCTTTATATATCATTTATTTCTAGTCTTACTGGCTTCTCAGTAGAGAATGAGATCTATAAAATCTCTCCTTTCCATATTTTCTTGAGGTTTTCTTTGCATTCATGTACATGATTGATTTTTATGTGTCTTTCCTTCAGTGGATGTCAAATTCTTTAGCAATTAAAACAAGGGAGTTGATTGTAATATTCAGTCTCTCTCTGTGTTTATTTCTTCTGGCTCTCACTGGTTTGAAAAAAAGTATGTTAAAATCTCCTACTATTACTGTATTTTATCTGTTTCCTTAAAAATTTTTGCAATCAAATTGTACCCTGAAACTTCAAAAACAAAACAACAAATTCAGCAACGTAATCGCTTACTGCCCCATCCCCCACATTCTTAGTCCCTAGAGGCAGGTACTGTCTGCTCCACTTTATCTTCTGCCATATTGCAGAATTACATGTAACTTTGACTTTTAAATTTTAAATATTACCTGTTGACTTTTTACCTTCGAAAAGAAGTCTGGGGAGAAATGGAGCTAAATCCCTGTATTCAGTCTGCCGCACTCCCGGTCTTAGAGGAGGGTTTTGGAAGATGAGAAGCAAAGGCGAGTGGTGAGGCACAGGGACCCTGGCTCCTCTCCTGCAGGCCCCAAACCCCAGTTGGCGGGGAGGACGGTGGGGAGGATTAGAATTGATAAGAGATACTCAAAAGTGTTTGTCGGTTCATACTGTTGTAGTAAAATGACGTCATGAGCTTGCATTATTTTGAGAGAGCCAAACAATAAGCAAATATGTAAAATGCGTGTCCATGGCTTTAAAAAAAACAAACACTACGGAGAAAACAAAGCAAGGAGATGGAGAGCACAAAGAGGTGGGGCTGGGGGTGGGCTTGCGTTCTTGTTTTTTTCCTTTTTTTTTTTTTTTTTTTTTACCACGGTTATGATAGAAAGTCTGACTGAGAAGTATTATCTGCATAAACCCCTGAAGTGGGTGAGGGACCTGGCTAAGGGTGAGCCAAGAAGAGCAGAGCAAAGGAAGGGCAGAGGGAGGAAATGAGGTTGGTGAGGTAATGGAGGGCCCACTGGCAGGAAATGGTGAGAGTAGATTGGGTAGGACCTTGTAAGCACTTTGGCTTTTACTGTGAGGTGGAAATTTCTGGAGACTTTGGAATAGAGGAGTGACCTCATTTGACTTTGGATTAAAGGGATCATTCTGGCTGTTGTATTGAATAGGCTGCAGGGATGCAAAGTGTGGTAGGAGCAGCCTGGCCAGGTGACTAATGCTGCGATCCAAGCACAGATAAGAGTGAGTTAGAGCAGAGTTATGGCGGTGAAGACAGAAGTGTGAATTCTGGATATATTTTGGATATATTTTGAAGGTAGAGCCCGTAAGATTGCCAATGACGAGCTTCGGCCATCTGAGAGGAAGAGAAGGGAGCGACCCGGCATTCTGGCTGGAGGAACTGGAAGGAGAGAATTGCCACTTTGTGTGCTGGGGAAGTTTGAAGATGGAAGGATCATAACTGAGTTGTGGACAGGTCAGGTTGTGGATGCCTATCCCAATGAGACTGTGGACTAGGCAGTTGGATGTTGGAATCTAGAACGTGTGGGAGAGGTTGGGACTTAGGATGACATTTTGGGACTCTGAGCAGAGGTGGTATTTCGAGCCAGGAGACTAGATGCCACCACCGGAATAAGTAGAAAGGAGAAGATGGGAGAAGTGGCCTGAGCGCTGAGCCCTGGGTCACTCCACAGTTAGGGGTCAGGGGAGGAGTCAGAGAAGAGTTGCTAATGAAGTTAGAGGAAGACCAGGATTTTTAGGAAGCTAAAAACAAAGTCATTCAAGGAGAAAACTCCGTCAGCTGCCCAATCCTGCCGATACGGGAAATAGGATGAGAACCAAAAATTGGCCACTGGGTTGGGCAACCTGGAGGTGATCAGTGGACTTGAAAAGAGTAGTTTCAGTGGAATGGTGGTGGGGGGGCGGGGAAGGAGGGGAACCGTGGAGGAAATCACACTGGTGCAGTCTTGACTCCCAGAAAGTAGCACCTGCCTGTGGAGTGAGGGGACACACTAGGAGGGTCTGTCCCCGCAGAGGGGGCTCGGAAATGCTCAGGGAATGGATGGACCGGGAAGTATGAGAGATCAGCTGGCAAGACTCGCAGCCAGAGGCTACCTCAAGGATAACAGTCTCTAGCAGTGGGTATTAGCACAGTTTCCAGAAGAATCAGGTGGGGTCAGGTCCCTACAATGGTCAGCAGGTTCCGGGGTCCAGGGGGAAGATCAGCCCAGTCTCCTCATGGACAACATTCTGAGAGGTCCACTCTACCACCAGAAACATGCCCCTGCCCTCCCCCTCCCCTCCCCTCTTTTCTCCCATCCCCTACCCTTCCCTCTCCCCTGCCTTCCCCTCCCCTCCTCTGCCCTCCTCTGTCCTCTCCCCTTCCTTCCTCTCCTCTCTCCCCTCCCCTCCTTTCCCCAGCTT
This sequence comes from Crocuta crocuta, assembly GCF_008692635.1. NCBI lineage: Eukaryota > Metazoa > Chordata > Mammalia > Carnivora > Hyaenidae > Crocuta > Crocuta crocuta. The sequence continues at coordinate 15,796,565 of NW_027529428.1, read as the reverse complement.
GTCCTGTGAGCTTTCTGCATCACTTGCATCAGGGACATTTCCAGTTTGTACTTGGACCCTGGGGTGTGTTGGTGATCCCTCTGCCCTGACCACCAGTGTTAGCTCTTAGGTGTCCCCAGCACCGAATGGGCCGTGTCTTGGGGTTCCACAGCGCTGCATCTGATTGAGGACTGTTGCCTTTTTTCCAGCCCAGGCCAAAGGCTGGTGCAGCTGAGGAGAATCATGGGCACTCCAAGGGCAGAGGGGAGATTAGGGCAAAGTGGGTTTCCCAGGGGCTGGGCGCACTGGGCGGAGGCGTGTTCACAAGTGACCTGGGGGCAGACCGGGGCAAGGGGGAAGCTTCCTGGTGGAATTTAAGGTGCCAGTGCCTGGGGGAGCGGGTCATCCAGAATCATCTTGGGCCACACCTCCATCTTTCCCAGGAGCCCGCATGCCAGCATCTTAGAAGTGAAGCGGTCGTGTCAGATGGCATCTAGATTTGCAACAATCTGCTAACCCTGCTTTCCTCCCAAAATCAGTCCTGCCAGGCTGCTGCACGGATCAGTGATCATGTATTTAAAGTAGCACGCATATCCAGGTGCTGAAGAAATGCTGGCTATCACTAACAGAAATAATGAGAATTATGTTAATCTAAGCCAGTAGTTTTTGCAGATTTTCTCAGAAGTCCATGGTTAAAAAAAGGGAAATTTAATTTAGACCAATGGTTTTCAAATCTGGCCATGCTCAGAATATTCTCCGAGGCTTGTTAAAAACACACACCCTGTTGTCGGTCCTAAACACTCTGATTCACTAACTTTGGGGTAGGGAGTGGGCATCCGTGTAGTTTAACAGGTTCCACCGGTGATACTGATGCGCAAACCAAGGGTTCTTGGCGCCAGGTGTATAATAAAACAGTAGGGGAGCCATGAAGATGACAGGCACAGGGGCCGCGGTTCGGACCGTGAATTGGAATCTCTGGGCAGCTGGGCACTGCTGTGTAAAAGGCTCTCCCTGGATTTTCACGTGGCATTAGAAGTTCTGAACTTCGGTTTGCATCATGATCGTCTGAGCCACTTGTCAGAAAGCCGTGTGACTGGTGCCCAGTGGTGCCGCACTGCTGTGGGTGGAGGCCCAGGGTCCTCAGCCCCGCAGACCCCCCAGGCTCTTATGCAGAAACAGGGTTAAGAGTCTCAAATTTGGTTGCACGTTGGAATCACCTGGGATAATTTAAAGAGTACTGATAGCTTGGTCTCACCCCCCGATACTCTGATTGAATTGGGATAGGGGTGGCCTGCTCATGAAAACATTTTAAAGCTCTCCAAGTGAGTCAAAAATCCAGCAAAACTTGAGAACTTGAGTGGTCCCCTGATCAGTAGCATTGGCATTAGCTTCTGGGAACCTATAAGAAATGCAGATTCTTGGGCCTCCTCTCAGACCTACTGAGTCAGAAATTCTGGGCGTGGAGCCCAGGAATCTGTATTTTAACAAAAGTTCCTGGTGATTCTGACGCACCCTGAGGCTTGAGACCCAGGGGACTAGGGCTTCCTGATGAGCCCAGATCACTAGGCAAGGACGAGTGGATCAGGTTAGCTGGTTGACACCAGTTCAAGGGGCTCGGCCTGGTGGGTGCAGCAGAGACAGTGGGAGGAACAGAGTCGTCCAGGGGGAGCACGTGGGGAACGCAGCAGCTCTGAGGTCAGCCCTGCACACCCCGCCCTTCCTCTGTTGGAAAAGCCATGCTTAATCAGGAGAACCTCTAGATGCTGGCGAGGATGTGGAGAAACGGGCACNAACTTGAAAAAAAAAAAAAAAAAAAAAAAAAAAAAGCCACGGTCTGTCGAAAGAGAGCCTAGCTGGCAACCCGGGGGCTCTGAACAGTGGCTGCAAGCGCTGGTGAGAATGAACCTGGGACCCCACGTGCAGGGAATGTTAAATTTCAGCTTCCCGGGTGCTACTGCAGCACGTTATGCTTCTGCGGACCTGGGCATTTCCCCCAAGTGCCGATAGAAGTGGTGGATGAGGCAACCAAACAGGCTGTTTGTGGTCTTGATGCTTCCTGAGACCAACTTATGAGACCTTCAGATTTTAGCCCTGGCTTCCATCCAGAAGGGTTGGGCTCCTGCATCGATGTACGGCCAGCAGAGCCAGGTCACTGTGTGTGAAGTCGCGGCCGAGCCCAGGGCCTGGTTCCAAAGCTTTCCTCGTGATGCCAGTGAGAAGCTTCCTCTGTTCCAGGACCCCCAGCCCCATCACTGCGCAGCGCTTGGCTTTGCACTGTCATTTTGCTGCGCCCTTCCCTCCTCGCTCCCCCGGCTTAGGAAATTCTGCTGTGTGACAAACCCAGCGTGCTCTCCCCGACCCTCACTGCTCGGGACTGGGGGCACATCACAAGGGGACGGAAGCAACAGGTTGAAGAGACTCCCTCGAAGAGAGAAATCCGAAACGTTGCACATGATTTGGCCTCTGGACGGTGCTAGCCTCTTAGAAAACAAGGCTGTTTATGTAACAGATTGGCAGTTTGAGCGGCTGGGTAAATGTCATTCTTTAAAAATAAAGATGAAACTCTCAGTTAACTCAAACAGGAGCAAATTAAAAAGGAGACCGAGACATCTATTTCGTGAATACAATTCAGCGGCTGTCTTTGGTATCTCAAAATGATAGATACCTTTCCTCTGAGTGCTAAGTGGCACCGTCCCACTGGCTTCAGCTAGGCAGTGACAAAACAGCAGATCACCTCCCTCACTCCAGGGAAGAAGAAAAACCCAGTCAGTCACGATTGGCGCCTTCATGTGACTCACGCACTGGAGACTGAATCCTTCCCCTGCAGCTGAACATGTAAGCGGAGCAAGCTGGTGAAACAGGACGGAGGTGTTGAGTTTATCCTCCGAAATACACTGAGGAAGTTTTGTATTGAGAGTCTCGATTGTTCTTAAGCCCAAAAGATGATGATGATTTTTTTTCCTTGGGAACTCACCGGGAGGGTCCTTGAAATATCAACTTTCAGCCATTTTAAGGGAATGTCTATAGCACATAAAGCCACCTCATTTCGAGGGCTTTGTGTCTCCTTTGCTAATGTTAGAATCCCAAGCTTAGCTTCAAAATGGAATCACTTGGGAAGCTTTTAAAAATCCCACAGCTCAGGCACATACCCTAAACCAATTAAGTAAGGATCTGGAGGTGGGACCCAGCCAACAGTACTTGTTAAATTTTTTTAAAATGTTTTTGAGAGAGAGAGAGAGCGAGAAAGAGCGCGAGCATGAGCGGAGGAGAGGCAGAGAGAGACACAGAATCTGAAGCAGCTCCAGGCTCTGAGTTGTCAGCATAGAGCCCAACGCGGGGCTCGAACTCACGAGCCAGGAGATTATGACCGGGGCCAAAGTCAGATGCTTAACCTACTGAGCCACCCAGGTGCCCCAAGAGTACTTTTTAAAACTCCTTCGTTGAAGCCACCCCTTTGGTTCCTTCCCTCTCTGTTTGCACCTCTTTCCTGAGGTTCTGACCCTAGTCCCTGGGGCTCAGGTGCTTTCTTCGGATTTTTCTCTCTGAGTTCTACTCGTGCAGATTGATCCTTAGTGGGCCTGTCTTTAGTATCTTACTGTCTCAGGCCACTACCGTTGACCTCAGGCTGGAGGCCCCAGCCGTGCAGTATCGACTGGTAGATGTGAAAGAAAACTCATAGATTGTTCACTATGTTGCTTCCAAGATCCCAGCCCAGAGAGTAACTCTTCTGAATAAGAATAACCCAGGGATCCTGTTACATACATACTGGGCTCAGCCCCAGAGCGTCCTGTTCTGTGGGTCTGGAGAAGGTCATGGAAAGCTGTGTCGTAACAAGCAACACCTCTAAGACATAGAGGTAAGAGAACCTCAGAAGGGATGTGACTTGTTCAGTGTCTCCTGGCTTGTCAGGAAAAGAGGCAGGATTAGGATCGGGTGTCCTGACTTCTATGAAAAGAAGTCATGCTATGGATTAATATAATTTTTTCATTTCAACAAAAACACAAACAATGAATTTTCTTTCCAGTCTTTACCAGTCAGACACTAGGGAAAGAGCAAAGCATTCCAGAAAGTCCTATCGGGTGTGTAGCCCCTGCTTAGCCACACTTTAGTGGTGAGGTTTGGGGCAAGCGTTTTCCTCTGTCCGAGCCTGTATCTTCATCTTTCCAGCAGAGTACTGCTGGCCTCTAGGGTTGGGGGAGACTGAAATGATACACTGCTTATAAAGAGCTGAGTGTCGAACCTGAGAGCTGAGTAAAGACTCAAAACCGGTTGCTATTGTTTCTATTATTATGACTATTTACGTCGTTCAGTGCCCATCTGGCTTTGTGATGTGAGAGGAGAGCCAACCTGATTGCCCAGGAGGGATCCACCATGTTCTTTTGTCTGGTGCTGTGGAGGCCCGCATCCAACCCAGCCTGTTAGGGAAAAGAAAGGCCTGCGGGCACCTGAAATTTTGTTAGCTACATTATTTCCGGTTACAAGTGAAATACACATCATTGTAGAAAGCACTTGAGACATTTAGAATCACTGGAGAATACTGCCTTACACACAGTGTTATCATACTGTATATATGATTTTGTATTTTTATTTTCAAATTTACGGTGATGTTCACGCTTTTCTGTCATCAATTTTTTTTGACTCTGTCACTTTCATAGCTGAACCGTATCCAGTCATGTGGCCGCACTTATGAACCGTTTTCTGATTTTTAGACACTTGTATTGTTTTGCTTTCTGTTACAATAATTAACGCTTTGATGAGTGTCTTTGTAGATAAGTCTTTTATAAAGTTTCTGATGATGTTTTCAGCATAAAGACCTACAATGAGGAGTTTGGGGTTAAAGGATATGCGCTTTTATTTATTTTTTTAAAAGTCTATTTGTTTATTTATTTATTTTGAGAGAGAGGGAGAGAGTGCCCATGTGGGAAGGAGGGGCAGTGAAAGAGGAAGAGAGAGAATCCCAAGCAGACTCCACATTCAGTGCAAAGCCCAACACGGGGCTTGATCTTATAACTATATATATATATTTATATACATATATATACATATATTCCAAAAATATACAAACATATAAGAATATATAAAATATATAAATGTGTATTACGTATATATTTTAGCCAATCTGTAATGCAGTTTGTGTATGCATCTGTCTGTTATCATAAAGGCTTACCCACTAGAGGAAATCCTACACACATCGTAGAGGACTTGGGGTAGTAACTCCAAGCAGTTAGGGCCCGACACTCCCTTAGGTGGTGGCTTGATGGAATGGCGGGGAGCCAGTTAGATGGACCTGGGTCCAAATCCTGGTTTTGCCCCTTATAGGCTTTGTGGTCTTGGTCTTCCTCTTTAATCTTTGTGAATCTCACCTTCCTCTTCCATGAAATGGAATTCCTTATAGCTAGTTTGCAGGGTATATGTGAGGATTCAGAGAAATGGTGCTTGTAGAAACAGCCCTAGATGCACACCAGGGTCAGGCTCCGGCAGTGGAGGCACCTACAGGTATTGAGGGCCCTGACCCGGGACTGTCACCCCAAGTACTGATGGCCTGCTGTGGCATGGTGGCTTTGGCCTTGGGGATCAATACCAGTTGTACCAGTAGTAGGGGTTTAGTGGATAGCCTTGGCCACAGGGATCTTGAAAAGGACCCAGAGCAAAGATGAGGAAAGCCATGCATGCTGCATGGCAACGGAGAGGACTGATGTTGAACCCACGTGAGATACTGTTCAGAGGCTCTCAAAATTAGAGCAGGGAGAGGATTTTGCAGTGGGCTAGAGCCAGAGAAGTATTGTTTTCTGTTGCTGTTGCGACAAGCTTTAACAACATGCTGTGGTCTATTGATAACAAACAGATGGGGACCTGGGAGGCTGCCAGGGTGCAGTGACTTGCTCAAGATCACATGGCCCATCGCTTTCAGACACAGGTCTCCTGACTCACCAGTTACTGCTCTTGGCCTTCTTGTCCCCAAGGAAACTTTTCTGAGTCAGCAGGTTTTTACATTGGGTGGTCATAGTGCTGTATTAACTACTCGAGTTTCTTGGAACTGGATATGGACATTCAGGACGGGATGAGGGGAAGGGTCACTCAGCCACCTCACCATGTCCCTCACATCTGGCTCAGTGGGGGAAGGGAGAGTGGGGCAGTTCAGCAAAGGACAGGGGACCCAGACTCTACCGCTTGGAGTCCTCTAGGGCAAGTCTAAAGAGATCGTGATGTTTCTTGATGTTTCTAGGGTCCTGCAGGGTAGATGGTGGACACGGGCTGGGTCAGCACCATCCCCAGGCCGGTGGGATGTGGGTGAGCCCTGGAATCACGTGTCCTGCCCCTCTGTTTTCCAGCCCCACAGGCTTGGTGGATGCAGGAAGCACGTTAAGTTGAGGGGACTCTTCAGACAATTTGAGCAAAAACCCTTTGCTGAGTTGCATTGCCGGTTATTTTTATTTGCTAAATCCGACAACCCTATGAGCAATTAAGGATCTGCTTTAACGGAATCTTTTTGTTTAGCTGTCTACACTTAATTGATCAAATTCACAGGTTAATTGACTTAGGGCTTCATTTCACTTTGTGTTACAGACTTTAATCATCACACTCATCGTCGAGGTATTTCTCATGCTTCTGATCTGTTTTAATTATGGCACTGAGATGTTCAGTGAAAATAGGCGGAGAGGGTTTGTTTTCTTCTGCGGGCTGTTCTCATTTTGGTTGTGGGTTGAAGGGAGTGGGGGTGACTGCCCATGGCTGGACATGGTCTTTGAAGGTCAGAAGGAGAAAAGGGCAGTGGCCACGCCCCTCCCTCACACACGCGGCCTCCCGTGTGTCTGCGTGCACAGGAGCGGATGCTGCCTCCTCCCGCATAGGTGGCGGTGTGGGCGAGGGAGTGGGCGAGGGAAGGGAGAGGGAGGGCGGGGCAGTGCCAGGGCTGCAGGCTGTGCCAGCC
>NW_027529428.1:15756098-15789610 GCF_008692635.1 Crocuta crocuta | reverse complement strand
CCCGCCCGCTGGGCCAGGCCAGGCTGTTTGGCGTTCACCAGGGTAACCTGTTGCCAGGAGGACGGCAGTAACTTCCCCATGACAACACTGGAGCGAGGTCCCTGGCATTGCAGACGGGGCCAGAAAAGTCTGGCCCTCCAGTAGGCCTGCTGTTAATGAGCATGCATTTGCTCTGCAATCATTTCCGGAAGGCTGGAGGGGCAGAGGGCACTCACCAGCTTCCCAGCCTTTCCAGCCCCCAGCTCCTTGACAACCCCACCTTTTCTGTCCCTCTGCACGCCCCGGGGCTGCCTGTTTTTACAGTCGCTTGTTCTGAGCTAGTTCCGTGCTTGCTTTCTTTTATTTTTTTCCTAATTTGTAGAAGTCTGAATATTGAATCCGGAAGGCTCCTTTAGAAAGAGAAGATTTAGAGCCTGCCTGGGACTTAACCCTATGCAGACAGTCTTTAACTGTCCCCGTGAGTCACCTGTACAAGAATCAATTCCCATTTCCCAAATTTGACTGAACCTGCCTGAGATCACACTGCTGAGTCACTTGATCACACTTGCTGTGTGTGTCCTGAGATGCAAATTCAAAGCCCCTGAATTACAAGACCTCAAGTTGCCTGCCTCACTTTTGTTTCTAAGCGTTTAAGCCGGGACAGTAAATCTAGTCCTTTCCTCTCCCTGCAAGGTCAGCAGAGCAGATAAGCATTCCAGGTAGGATTTAAGGAATTCAAGAGGCTCCGAAAGCAAAATAGTTTCCCCTGGTTTGCCTGAAATTCCACTTTTTTTGTAAAGCAGCATTTGAAGCTTTATAAAATAACATGGTTTCTCTTGGGAAAGTATCTCCAGTCAGGTGTAGAACCTGGAGGGGAAGGGGACGCCCACCATGCTGAGCTGCACGGTTCCTCCTACCTCACAGCTCTGCTCTTAGCTCTAGAGCAGCCCTCCTCAAAGTTCCGGGGGAAGCTAATAGCATTTCTTGAAAAAAGGGTCTCCTTTGGGTAACATTTGTGTTTAAATCAAGCCGGTTGGGTCTTCTTTCTGCAGGCCTTGTCAGAGACTTAAATATTTATATGCACAGTGTGAGTCTCCTTATTATGCAGTATTTCTCAAGCTTGCTTGACCAAGCAGCCATGTTTTCTTCTGCAGAGCAGCAGGCCTGTTGCTGAGTGGGTTGGATTTGGGAGATTAGTTCAGAGCCGTGTGGAGAGGCCACTGAATGACATCTTGTTCCGTCACTCTCAGCCGCTCAGAAAATGTTAGAGGTTTCTTGCTGTCTTTTTTACTTTTTAAAGAATGTTTACTTATTGTGTGTGTGGGAGGCAGGGGAGGGGAAGACCGAGAGGGAGAAGGAAAGAGAGAGAGGGAGGAGAGCCTCCTGTGGGGCTCCATCCTGCCACCTTGAGATCATGACCTGAGCTGAAATCAAAAGTCAGCTGCTTAACTGACTGAGCCACCCAGGCGCCCCTTGCTGTCTTTTTTAGATTATATTGTTTGCTGATTAAAAAAAGGCTTAGTTTTTTTTTCTTTTTAATTTGTAAGCAGAGAGTAACAGTAACCTGTTCCATAAAGTTAATACACTGCCCATCTCGGAAGTAACGATACTGCCATGTGTAAGGTGCTAGACACCAAGCTTGCTGTGCTTCCTGAATACCTCGCTGCACGGACCCCAAAGGCAGTCGGTACCAAGGGGGCCCACACGAGGGTGGCTCCTGCAGTTGTTACAGTGGCTCAGAGGTTACGGAAATTTCTTCCCACCTCACGTAATGGTCCGAGGTGGGTGGGCCTCTGAGGGAGAGTAGACTGCTCCCTGCCTCAGGAAGTCTTCCAGAGACTCAGACGGGCTGGTGCTTTCTGCTCTGCTGGACCTGGGGCTTCCATCTCGGAGCACCAGGCTGTGACAGCTGCCTCTCTTTCCCACCAGCAGGGGAGGGAGCAGGACCAGACAGATGACTTTGGCAGGACGATTGTGTGGACCAGGACTTAGCCACGTGGTTGAGCCACACAGTCACCTACTCAGGTACAAAGAAGATGGATGTCAGGCTCTAGTTGGGCAGCCGTGTGCTTAGCTGAAATTGGGGTGCTTATGTCAGTCCAGAGGGAGAAAGTAATGGGGGCCATCGAGGTCCAGTTAAGCATCTTTGCTGCAAAGACCTGCCTAGTTGTACACCCAGGTCTAGGAAGGAAAGGCAAACACTGACCCTGTGATGTTGGGTTGGCTTTCTTTCTTCCAATCGGGGGTTCTGCCTGGAGCGATGTAGACAAGCTGGAGGGCTCTTACAGGGCTTCGCCCAGGTCAGTCAGAATGGAGATGGGGCTCCAAAGTGTACGAGGAGTCCTTGGAGTAATGAAGTATATTTAACCTGGAAAAGAGAACGTTTAAGAATAAATAAGACATCTGTCTTTAAAGTACTAAAAGGACATAAGGATTTTCGAGTTGAAGAATGGTTGGGATTGTTCNGTTCTTCATCTCCTGGAATGAATCGTGTTTTTCCTTCCTGTCTGGGTCTTTGCCCAGGTGTTCCCCCTTTCCAGAACACTCTTCCCCAGTGTCTCTTTTCCCATCCAGACTTTCCTCTGAGGATTTCCTGTCTCTCCCTCAGATCTTACCCGAGACCCTCTAAGTGACGGGAAACCTTGCCCGCACCCCAGTCTGCATTCAGTGCCCGCCTTCTGTGTTCCCGTGGCACCCCACACCCCCGTCACCACTTGTCACGCGCTCTCATACTGTGTCATGTGTGGGCTTTATTACTGACCACTCCCACCCAGGTGCATGATTGGGGGACTTTCCTGCCACTCAGTCACTTCTCTGGATCCTGGTTTCTATTTGTCAAGAATCCCACCGTCCATTTCAAGGGATCAATAAGTGTCCTGAGCTGTTGAAAAGGGGGTGGGGGGAAAGGGAAGTTCTGTGATTGAATTTAGTTCAGCAGTAGATTGAATAGTGTTCGTCCCCCAAATTGATGTATATATATATACTTGGAGGCTTGGAATGGGGTTTAGTTACATTAAGGTCTTTAGTTACATTAAGATGAGTCATCCTGGATTGGATGAGTCTGAAATCTAATGGCCGGTATTGTTACAAGAAGAGGAAAGGACCCGGATAAACACAGAGAATAAGGCCGTGTGAAGATGGAGGCAGAGATGAGGGCTGTGCCACCACAGGCCAATGTCTGGGGCCTCTGGTGGCTGGAAGAGGTGGGGAAGAGCCGCGGACGTAAGCCTTTGCACAGGTGACATGTGGTGCCTGCTCAGATAGCAGCCCGTGGTCCATAGACGTTGGCCTGGCTCCCTCCTAGCTCCGCTCTCGTGCCTTCGGGGCGATGACGAAACATTTCTCCGTGTCCACACCACTTTCCCAGGTGGTCCTGAGTCCAGTCCCTCTTCTCAGCAGGCGCCAGCCTTTCCCAGGCGTGAGCTTCTGCCCCACAGTCACTTGCTTTCCCAGCCCAGGCAGGGGTCCCACGTCGTCTCCCGAGATCTGAACCTGGATCTTTCTCTTTCCCATCCACTGTCAAAGCGTGCTTCCTGGAGCGGCAGCAGCGTGGCCTAGGAAGGTTCTAGTGGTGCAGAGTCTCCCCCCAGACCTGTGGGATCAGAAACTCTGGGTGGTGCCAGCAGCCTGTGTCTGCACAGGACCGCTGGGTGATTCTGATGTGCCCCCAAAGCTTGGTAAGTCTCCACCTTCCTGGCTTGGGACCCCGACTCCTGATCTCCAGGAGCCTTTTCTTCTCTTGGCAGAATCCAGACACGAATCAAAATGATTTGTCTTTCAGAGCTGTTGTTTCTGTGGTCTTCTGGAGCCTATGCCGTACATCGCAAAAGTGAATTCTAACCATTTCTATCTATTAGCATTTCTCCTGAAATAATCCCCATTTTCATCAATGATAATGTGAAAACCCTGGTCAACTTGGAAGGTACTGTTCAAGGAAGCATGGGAGATAAAAGCACAAAGATTAATATTTCGATATACATTTTACTGCATTCATTTACTCATGTAATGCATGTCTGCATGTCTGTCTAGACCATAAGCCCTTTGAGGGCAGGGACTGTTTGAGTCTGCTTCATCGTTGGATTAGCAGCACCTAGCCACTTGTTGAAAAGATGAAAAAAAAACTAATAAATTATACAGATTGTGAGTTCCCATCCCTGGAGGAGCTTAAGCACAGGGTAGATGCAGGGATGTTATAGGAGGCTTTTGTATCAGGGAGGTGGTCAGACGAGGCGAGCTTCAAAGTTCTCTCCCGCACAGCGCTGTAATCCCCTGGGACAGGACTCTGCAAAGGGAGAAGGGGGGGCTGGCCGGCACTTGGCAAGTGTTTATAGTGTTTGGATGTCTTCAACGAGAGTAGGGAAGGTGGGGCTGCGGTTGCTTGTACAGGCCCCCGGACACCACTTACTCCCAGGATGAATTTTGAGGTGCTAGAAATACCTATTGGGAAGCATTTTGCCATTCACAGGTAACCTTTAGCTGTGACATTTATAAATTTGGAGAGTTACTCTGACTACAATGGTGAAATGTTGATTTCCAGAAACAAGATGATAAAGCAAAAACGAAGTGGGAAAAGAGAAGAACTTCACACCCAAGTGCAGAGGTCCCTGGCTTTATGCACACTTGGGGTCAAGGACCCTTCTAGAATGTGACTTCTGGAAGGGACTTCAGAACCTTTTGGTTTACATTCAAGGAAACAGGCCTCTGGAGATGGAAAACTTCCTGACCCCCTGCAGCTGTTCAAGTAGACAATGTACTGGGGAAATGAGAAAGGTTCAGGCCATTTCGTTCAGCGTTAAAATGATAGCTTGGCGAAAGGCATGCTCTGAGAATCATATACATCATCATGTATGTTAAGAAACATAGGTGGCCTCATTTGGTTTCAGAGTCAAGAGACATCAGCTTTCTGGGGACCCAGGGCGTGGCTTCTCTAGGCTTCCCTGCTCCACAGGGGCTGCTCTGCCAGTGGATCGGATCTGTGGTTGTCCACAGAAGCGAGCAGTCGGGAGGCGGAAGGGCAGGCCAGGACCACTGGGTGCCGCCCAGTGCTGTGTGTTTCGCTGTGATGTTCTGAGGTGTGAACACCTCCACCTGCTGCCAGTCAGTGGGTAGAAGGGGTTCCTGTCTGGCTTCANCCACGCCCTGGTAGAGTCATGGCCACCTCATTCGTCAGGGCGTCCGGGGCCGTGGCATCTTCTGGGCTGCCTTGGAGTCTCTGGGGAGGCCGGGAGAGAACTTTGTTTTCTTGCTCCAGGCTTCTCAGGCTGCAAGGGGTGAGGCCGTCTGGGGCTTCCAGTCAGTTCTGTGGAGCGTGACTTGCGGGCCCTGAAGCCCTGGAATCGCGGCATCCACGCCCTTCCCAGCAACGGGCCACACGCCCAGGAAACCATATGTGCCGGGCTCTGTGAGCATCGCGCTAAGAGTGATGAGTAGGGAGGGAGCCAACAGCCCTCCAGCCTGCCTCCAGCATGAGTCATGGGCACGCACAGGCTTTCCCCTTCCCACTTTCCCTTTTTCCAGATCCTTCCGAAAGGCCGGGTTCACACTGCGATTTCCGTGGGATTTAACTTGCACAGGTAAACATGAAACACTGGATTCCATTGGGCTTGAGGCACATGGTTCATTGGTCACAGCCGTCAGGTGCACCAGGTGGAAAACGATAGGGGGAAATTGGGCCCCGTCAGGGAGCCACATCTTGTCTGTGGCTTACATGTCACATGGGAAAGCTACTTGTGCACAGCTCCAGGGGACACCACTGTCATTGACTTCAAGGTGGAGGGTGTCCCCTAGAGTGCTGGGGTGCGGTGACACTGATCACACACGTAGTCAGTGGGTTTGAAGGCCCTGTCCATCCAGCGTCTCAAAACACAGCTTGGACAGATTTGAGACCCTTCCTTCTCTTCTGTCCCTCATTCCTCCTGATTCTGCATCCAGTTCCAAGGTGGGTTCTCCTTCCCTCCCTCAATAACGAGCAGTGCCCAGGCACCAGCTGGGGATCCTTCCATTTGGCTCAGCTCTGATACTGTCTACCTGGAGATAGAGTACGACCCACAGGCTAAGGGCTCAGTCCTGTAAGGCTGTCCCCTACATTTCTGATGCCAGTCACAAGCCCCCGTTGCCACCTGTGCTTCTGATGACCAAAGGGCTGCCGATCGGAGGTTCCAGTGACCTACTCCTTGGGTTCAATTAGTTTGCTAGAGAGGCTCACGGAGGTCAGAGGAACATTTTACATACCAGATTCTAGGTTCATAATAAAAAGATATAAGTCAGGGACAGTCAGAGCGAGGAGATGAAGAGGGCATGGTATGGGGCGGGGGTGAGGACCTTCTGAGCCCTCTCTGAGCGAGCCCTTCTCCCCATATCACATATTTATCAACCCAGAAGCTCTCTGAACCCCATTCTTTTGGATTTTTATGGAGGATTCATTACATAGGCATGAATGATTAAATCATTGGCCTTTGCCACTTAGTTCAGAGGCCTTTGCCTCTTTCCTTCAGAGGTCTGGGAGGGGACTGAAAGTTCCAGCCTTTTAATCACCGGCTTGATTCTCCAGCCAGCCAGCCCCCAGCCAGCCAGCCCGATCCTTAGGTGTGGTCTAAAAGTCACTTCATTAACACAACAAAAGATGCCTTACCTCCATGGCTCCCTTCTTTTAGGAAATGTTTTAAAGGCTTCAGGGGGCTCTGTGCTAGGAATAGGGATGAAGAGCAAGCATATATTTTGTTAAAAGGTAAACTGAAGCATCTGAAAAATCTAGAGTTTATTTGAGTACAGATTGATTTGAATCAGGCAGTGCCGAACCGAAGGCGGTCAGGAGTGTGTCACCAACAGGAGCTTGGGGAGTGTGAGAAAGGAAATTAAGATAAAAGAAATGTAATGTAGTTAATGGATTGGCTATAGCTTAAAGTTTAGTTAGCCATTCGTGGTTGGTTGTTTTTAGCATTTTGATTTTGTATCTTTGAGGCTCAGATTTTGGTTTGATTACTCTGTAGGCTGCCATGGCATCAGAGCATCATTGGTTCAGTGTCCTTGTTAAATAATTTAACAGTTCCTGCTCATTTGGCCATCCTCTCATTCACAAGAGATGGACCAAAGAAACTGGTATGGGGGCCACTCTCAAGTCACCGTGAGGGTTAAGTGCTTCTTATCTCATTGTGAAACTCCTAAGTTATGAGGTCAGACCTGCGGAAGAGTTGTTTTTCATTCTTGCTCATCATCTTGTTTCTGTTTCTCCAAGCTCAGAGAGACTGTGTGATGTACTGCTGGTGGCTGTGGACATGTAGGTAAGACCTTGGAGAGAACCTGGTGCTCCAGGGAGACTCAAGTGATTACTGTTAGAAGGGTAATACCAAGAGACCGAAGCCTACTCCTTAGCCAGGGCCTCCGGGAACCAACCAGTTGGTGTCAGTTAAATCAAAGAATGTACACAGGGGGCATCAACTGGTTTTAACCAAGTGACTTGTCAATTTCCTATATTTGCCACAATACCAGAGGTAATGATCTGGGTACAATACAGATTCTTCCTGGTTCATCCAATAAGTAATATAAAGCAATTCTTTCATCTAAAAGCACCTTGGGGTACCTGGGTGGCTCCGTAGGTTAAGTGTCCTACTCTTGATTTAAGCTCAGGTCATGATCTCATGGTTCTTGGGATTGAGCTCGCGTTGGGCTCTGCACTGACAGAGTGTAACCTGCTTGGGACTCTATGTTCCCCCCTCTCTCTGCCCTCCCCCCCTCCACTTGTGTGTGTCTGTATGCGCGCTCTCTTTCTCTCTCTCTCTCTCAAAATAAATAAATAAACATTAAAAATCCCCACCTTTGCAAGAGTGTTTGGGGACTTCTTTTGTGCAGCTGTGGACGTAGCAGTAGATTCAGGCACAGGCACCAGAATGAAGGAGCATTGCCTTCCTGTGTGTTAACACAGAGAGAAAGCAAGTAGCAAACGGGCAAAAGGAATACAAGTTTCATCTTGGAGTTGAAGATGTTGATTCATGACCTTGGGGAAGCTGTCCATCTCAAGATGTTGTCTCCTTCTGGGGAAGAACCTCCCTAGTTAATTTTGATTTGAGATTTCCAGCTGGTATGCAGTTCCAAGAGTCTGAAGGAGTCCCTTTCATTTGGGGGATGTGACTCAAGGTTCACACCCCTAAAGTATGGCTGATATCTGGGCAGTGGGGAGAGCCTGAGGTATGGTTCCTTCTAAGGATCTTCAAGGGCAGTCTTTGTTCTGAGTGATGCAAATCAGAAGGGTGGAAGCAAACAGGGAATGTTATAAATATGTATATAATAAAACCTCAAGGACAATGAACAGGAGTCGAATCTGATATCCATAGGTTGTGTTACAATGCTCTACTGAACCGTAATGTTTCTTCTACCTCACCCTCAATTCTAAAAAAAATTTTTTTAATTTAATGTTTATTTTTGAGAGAGAGAGAGAGAGAGACAGACAGACAAAGTGTGAGTGGGGAGGGATAGAGAGAGAGGGACACACAGAATCTGAAACAGGCTCCAGGTTCTGAGCTGTCAGCACAGAGCCTGACATGGAGCTCGAACTCATGAACTGTGAGATCATGATCTGAGCCGAAGTCAGGTGCTTAACCGACTGAGCCACCCAGACGCCCCTATTTCTAATAAAGATAATTACAGTAAGACTAATTTGTTTGCATAATAAGTCTAATCTTATTAACGTTGGCCTGATTATTTACGGAAGTGCAGCAAGAATAATGATTGACCCTATTAGACCTTTTAGAAACCTGCTTTACTGGAACTTTTCACAGGGAGTCTTAGATTGGACTTTCATAGCCTCTCCAGGCTAAGAAGCCATGCCAGGAACTCACCATCAGACTTCACTTGGAATATCTATATATTTGGGTGAATGCTTCTCTTCTTGAGATCCCCAGGATACCTTGAGGTTCCTGGGCTGCCAGGAAATGGCCTGCCTTACTCACCTGCTAAGGTTGCTGAGAACCCTGTAAACAAGGTACTAGGCTGATTTTCCCAGGGACTTTCTTTGGGTCCAGAAGTCACCTTTAGTTTCTTCAAACTATCTGCTCACATCTGATTTTACACATACTCTCAAATGCGACATTTCATCCAAGTCTTGGTCATATAACCAATGTTTCCAGTTGTGTCCTGTTGCGAGGAGAACAGATTCTTATTGAACTTATGCAGATAACTATATTGCCATGAAAATAAGAATGGAGTTTCCAAATTCTGGAGGAATCAGATAAGGAGAAAAGATACGTGTTTAATGTTCATTTACAGAGGTGCATTTTACCAACCTAATGATAATTTAAGAGAAAAGACAAAAAGGTTTTCCTAACTCTAGAAAAACAAAAATACCACAGTGTTTCAAACAAAAGTCAAAAAAATTATAAAATTATCTTTATCAGTTCACTCAGTCCTGTGTAACTAATTCTTTTTCATCTTGATCTTTTGCTAGTTTTATGAAGCTGTCATTCTCTCCCGTAGAGCTCTGCCAGTTCTTAGTTCAGTGGTGGTGATCTGGAAGTTACCAGAAACTTGTCCTTGTTAGAGCCCTTCCCATGAGTCATCTGGAAGATGAAGCATTTTTGTAGGATCACTTGCAAAAGCATCAGAGTAAAAAAGTAAGTTTCTCTAAGGGACAAAAGACTTAAAAATGGCCATGGTTAAAGAGTTGATGAAAGTTCATTATAATGCCATCAGCAAGAAAATTTGGTTATTTCTGTGACATACAGCATTTTGAGATAATAACTAGAATTGTAAGTGATAATATTATACCAGGATATATATCAGATTTCTAGGAATTTTATACAATGTCTGGAACACTTATATTGATAATCTTATATGCATACAAATATAATGTAATTATGCCTTCTTATTTGACAATGCTTCTCGTGTAATTTAACAGCAAGTAAGGCTAATTAGTTATCTAATATCTGTCTTTTTAGGAGGAGAGAGAACAAATCTTTTGAAATGTTCCATGGACCTTCTAGAAAATCCCAACCTTACTTCCAGGTCAAAAAGTCCTTATTTAGAATTTGATTGTGGGAAGTTTGGATGCTTGACTAAGTAGGATCACAGACCATTGTGAAAGAATATACTTAATTATCTATTTAACCAAAGTGACAAAACATTTCAAAGGCAAATGCAGAAGGTTACATAGTTGTGAGGAAAGCTTTAACTCTTTTAATATTGAGAAGACTCAGTTTTCTTAAGGCATCAAAGACCTGATAAAGGCACAGGAGATTATTTTAGGAAAACATGAAACCTTTGTTTTCCAGGTATATTACTTATAACGTAAAGGAAGACCTTTCACAATCTCTCATTGTCAAGAACAGACTAAGAGTTTAGGAAAACTTTGTCCTTTAGGCAGATGAAAAAAACTTTTTACTTTTATGTAAGTACACTATTGATTTAAAGCTTTTATTAATTAATTAATTAATTTACGTTTATTTATTTTGGAGAGACAGAGTGTGAGCAGGGGAGGGGCAGAGAGAGAGGGAGACAGAATCCGAAGCAGGCTCCAGGCTCCGAGCTGTCAGCACAGAGCCCGGTATGGGGCTCAAGCTCACCGCCCTCTAGATCATGACCTGAGCTGAAGTCCGCTGCTTAACTGACTGAGTCACCCAGGCGCCCCTAAAGCTTATATTTAAAACCCTTGGAATAACAATCCAGTTCAGGCTAGCTTGAGTATACAAGGTAAAATTCCCCCCTGTTTCTTCCCAGCTTTCTATAATCCGTTTAGTTCATTCTTTGTTCTCCTCGTTTCCCATTGTGAAGGAACCAGCTTTTAGTTTACGGAAAAATTCCATTCATTTCCCTTAACAAATATGCATTTTCATACCTCTTGACCTTTTTTTAGCCAAAAACACATTTTACTTTCCTTATACAGAGTTTTTTCCCTTATTATTTCTGGTAGTTACAGTTCCATATTAAGTAGAGTTCTTAACTCTTATAAGCCTTAATTTCTAGTGAAAAGTAAGTACGAAATAGGCATTCTTTGTATTGGCAAATTCATGAGTGTGTTTCATGATTTCTAGAAGCATATGCTTCCTCAGTAGTACAGCATTTCAGTGATGCAGAGGACATGTTTATTAACACACCCAAATGTCTTTATTTTCTCTATAATAAGAAGCCAAAAGTGGTTAAAAACTGTGTTGAGTAATGTTTCATTATTTTATCTTATTTGGAAATGATCTGAGATACTCAGTGAATATCTGTCATTTAACTTATCTCAGTATAATTTTATTTCAAGTTACCAAAAACATTTTGGAAACTATTAAAAAAATTTTTTTTAATGTTTATTTTTTGAGAGAGAGAGTGTGTGTGAGCAGGGGGAGGTTAGAGAAAGGGAGATAGAATCCTAAGCAGGCTCCAGNTGCTCTTGATTCCCTTGCTCCCCCAAAACTATTTTTAAGTACGCATATAGTAAAGCATCAGTATTCTTGAAAATTTCTTTTGTAGGTGATCTCAGATCATGTGACCTTGGAAAACATTTGGGTAAGTGTTTATATTTCTGAGAACCTACTTAATTTGTAGAGTGCTTTTTTTGTCCTTGAGCTTGTTTGTGTTTAAGCGAGTTAAATACAGCCCTTTACAAGTTGACGTTGGCAATGCCAATGTGGTAGAAAAATATCACGCATCTGTAATATGCCTACATAGATATACATAAACATAAAGACAAATACAGAGACCTTATAGCTTTTGTTTTAAAGTTTTAGCCATGAAACAGGTATTATTAATGTAGAACTCACTAGTTTATAAAAGAACAGTTGGACCTAAAATTGTGTTTCTTGGGGAGCCTGGATGGCTCAGTTGGTTAAGTGGCCAACTTCAGCTCAGGTCATGATGTCATGGCTCGTGAGAAGTGTCGGGCTCTGTGCTGACAGCCTGGATCCTGCTTAGGGTTGTCTCCCTTTCTCTAACCTTCCCCTGCTCACACACTCTCTCTCTCAAAAAATAAACATTATAAAAATTTTTTAAATAGTTTCCAAAATGTTTTTGGTAACTTGAAACAAAATTATACTGAGATAAGTTAAATGACAGATATTCACTGAGTATCTCAGATAATTTCACTGCTCAGATTCTGTCACCCTCCTCTCTCTGCCCCTCCCCCACTCATGCTCAGTCCCTCTCTTCTTCAAAAATAAACATTAAAGAAATTTAATAAAATTGTGTTTCTTGAAGACGGCATTAAATTATCTGTTCAGGTGGCTTTAATGTTTTTATTAGTATTTGTAGAGAAGATCTTTAAGATTTTAATTCACCTANCCCCCGTTTTCTTTTTCTTGCCCTTCTGCTCAGACTCCCCTCTCTGGAGTTTGCATTTCAGAGATGGCCCTCAGTTCCTAGAGAAGGCTGGTACAACATTGACTTCTCAGAGCCCAGGGAAAGGATGCAGGTTTCTCTAAGAAGGACTTTTGATCCTAAATCAAGAAATTGACAATACTTGCAAGCCTTTAGAGGTTAATAGGGAAGGTTTTGGGATTGGTAAAAATGATAGAGAGGGCTTTGAATTCTTTCTAAAGCAGTATTTCTGTTTTTGTAAAACTTGAGATTTAAGACGAGTACAGTTGTTTTTAATTCCTCAAAGACTTGGGTTGTAACCTCAATGATATCAAGGCTGACCCACCATCCAGCTACATTACCTTCCGTTCGCTTCTTTGAATCAGGAAGAAGATCTTCAACTAAGATGGAAATCACAGGCTTCTTGATTTCTAGATTTAGAGCTGTTTGTCTTTGGAATGGTTTTCTTTCCCTTGGGTACATAGTTTCATTTAACTTAGGGGAGAAGGCCTTTAAAAAAAAACCTTCCCCTCAGGCTCTGAATATCGGCTTCCAGTTTGGCCAACTTCTGCCCATAGAGTTATTTTAAATTCTCTTGAATCTCTTGTCAGGTTTCCTGGTAGTACTGAACAACCCCAAGGATGCAAGAGGTACCCCCAAAGAGGTATAGAAGATGCAGCCCTCCCAGGATCCAGAGCCACTCCCAAAGATAGCCCAAGGAAGAAAAGAGTTTCCTTGAGAACTGGCAGCAGTGAGGAAGGCCCTGCTCTTGGATGGAGTGCAACCCACAATTTTGTTCATCCATGTTTTTGGGGTTCCCATTCTGACAGTTGAGAAGCCAAGTTCTCAGAACACAAACAGGGTAAACAAGAGGCGGTTGCTGTCCCGAGGAGAGGAGGGGTCGGCACTGATGCATTCCCGAAGGCAAGTCCATGGGTCACAGTTCAAAGATCTTATTCTTACAAATGTGTGTGTGTGTGTGTGTGTGTGTGTTTGCCTGTCAGTGTGAATTTGGGAAGGGAGTGCCGCTTCCACGCCCCTCTCACTCTCTGGGAGAGCTGACTTTGGTAGGAATTCTCACCCTTTTCTGGCTGCTGCCAGTTTCCCCAGGATCCCACCTGCGGGCTCCGAAGCATGTGGGTGTCCCAGTGGGTCTCATCCGGGTCCCCAGAAACTGTAGATGAGGAGGATAAATAAACTGCTGTCTACTTTTTATGGTGAGTCCTTGGCCGAGACCCCGTTGTCTGAAGGGCACCTCCTAAATGCATAAGCTTCTCTAGGTTAAAAGTTCTGCACTGTGGTCACCGTAATTCAGAATTATCTTTGGTTTGGTTAGCCTTCTGGTTTGGCCTTAAAACAAGAATTTATTCACCGGAGTCTTTACCCTAGACCCAGTCTGGTTGCCAAGTTGGACCAGTCTGACCCTGGATCCAGGTGCTTTCCAGACTTAGTCCAGGAAAAGAAACGTTCAAATAAAGTCTGAAAGCTCATAATACAAAAACTGTGCAGGTAGGATCTGAGAGGGACTTACCCATCACCCCCAGAGGCAGCGGGAAAGCAGGGAACCCAAGGGGGCTCAGCAGGTACTGTCCCTTGACTGCTCGTTGCTCCTGGAGGCCATGGGCATTCTCCTTTGGTTCCCTCTTCTCCCATCAAAGCTGTAAAAAGATAAACTGAGACACATTAACACCTTTAAGACTGTATCTCCGCAGAAATGGATTGAAATTGGGCAGCCCCAAGCCGGAAGTGGTTAGGAGTGCTCCACCAACGGGAGCTCGGGGGGTGGGCTGTAGGAGAGAAAAGATGGAAGAGAAGTCAGGAAATTGTTGGTTGGCTGTAGCTCAAAGCCTAGTTGGCTGTTTGTGTTGGTTGTCATGTCGTTAGCGGTTTTAATTTTGTAACCTTGAAGCATTCATAGGCTTAGATTTTAGTTTTCTTATGTAGTTTGCCATGGCGTTAGAGCCACATCAGTCTGATGGCCTCTTTGCTTAATTGATACATTTTCTTATTATAGATTATAATACCGTAACACCTGATCATCTCCAATTCCAAATCCCACCTGGATCCGCCTAGCATCTTTGTTCTCCTCCAGAACTTCTCTAGGCCCCTCAGTCCGTCCAAGCGGCCTCCTACCTGCTCTGCCCACATCTCTGGTCCCTTCTTTCCAGAATGCAACTCTGGTCATGGCGTCCCAACCTCCTCTTAAGTGCCTCTTCCACCTCCAGTATGGCTCTAACGATTCCTCTTTGCTCTGAGAACAAGACACTGGTTTGAACATGACCCCCAGCCCTGACGTCTGTCCCCTGCCCCCCTCCCTAGAAGTGCACTGCTCCCTTTGCCCTCTCAGCCCCACTGCCCTGTTCAGGGCTTGGAAACCGATTGTCCCTTCCGCCTAGGACACACTCCCTCCACCTGCACCCACTGCACCATAAACCTCACCCACTCCTCACTCAGCTCATGCGTCACTTCCTCGTCTGACCTCCTTGACCTGAACCACATTGTAGCCTCCCTTCATATAAGTGATTGTTTTCTGTCTGTCTCCTGCGTGACTCTGAGCCGCACGTCTTGTTTAGTGCTGTGCCCTCAGAGTCCACACAGAGAACTCATCACCTGTTTGTTGTCCTTGAAGGAATTGCTTTGACCTTTGGTGGGGAGGAGGGAAAACTTTGTCACTGTAAGAGCACAGGTAAGCCCACAGACCGGATCTTCCATATCAATGCCAGCCCCTCTGTCTTCCAGGTTGAGCCCCACACCTCCTGCTTCTGCAGGTACTTCAGCCTGAGTATATTTCCAGATCTCTCTTGTTCCTTGTCCTCACTGAGGTTCTAGACTCCATTTTTTAAAATTGTGATGAAATGCATATAATGTAAAAATGATCATTTTAACCACTTTTAAGTGTACAAGTAAAAGGCATTAGGTACATTCACACTGTTAGGAAACCATCACCACTGTCTGTCTCTAGAACTTTCTATGCATCCCAAATTAAAACCTGTGCTCATTAAAGAAGAACTCCCCCCTTCCTAGTCCCTCCTGGTAATAACCATCATTCTCCTTCCTGTCTCTAGGAGTTTGACTCTTCTAAGTGCCTCATATAACGGAGATCATACGGTACTTGTCTTTTTGTGACTGGTCTGTTTCACTTAGCATAATGTCTTTAAGATCCATCCCTGTTGTAGCATGTGTCAGAATTTCCTTCCTTTTAAAGGCTGAGTAATATATTCCATTGTGTGCTCTGAACATTGGTATACAAAAATCTGTTCAAGAGACTCCATTTTTTAAAAATATTTTTTCTGAAATAGAGCTTGAGTGGGGGAGGGGTGGAGAGAGAGAGAGGGAGGGAGGGAGGGAGGGAGGGAGGGTCTTAAGCAGGTTCCACGTCCAGCACTGAGCCCAATGCTGGGCTCTATCCCACGACTGAGATCATGACCTGAGCTGAAATCAGGAGTTGGATGCTTAACTGACAGAGCCAGGCAGGCGCCCCAGTGACATGCTCCATCTTTACTGACATGCTGTGATTGTAAGATCAGAGGGTGATCTCTCCCTCATCTTGGTATAACGGAGTCTTGAGCTGGCTGTTCACTTCCTCTCAGCAGGTTTCTGCTAAGCCTTTCCCCGAGCGAACTCAAGGTGAGACATCTTCCTCCAAGACATTAAACAGGCACAGGGGACAGCTATGTCCCGAGGGGCTTCCACTTAGATGAGGAAACAGGTTCTGGGGAATTTTGAATTCTCTGTTGTGGACTCAGACTTCATTAGAAATGAGAGAGACGTGCTGGGGGTGGGAGTGGGATGGGGTGCGGGGCGGAGGTTAGGGTGGACCTGCGTGTCAGAGAAGGTGTATTAGTTTCCTATTGCTGCTGTAACAAATTACCAAAGACTTACTGACTTAAAACACCGCACGTTTATTCTCTTACAGTTCTGAAGGCCATAGATCTAAAATGTGCCTCACAGGGCAAATGTCAAGGTGTCAGTAGGGCTGGTTCCTTCTGGAGGCTCTGAGGGGGCAGTTGTTGCCTTGCCTTCGTCAGCCCCTGGTGGCTGTCTGTGTTCCTGGCCTGTGACCCTTTGCTCCGTCTTCAAGTGCTTCTGTCACTGCACCGCCTTCTGCTCTGAATCCGACTCCCCTTGCCTCCCTCTTAGAACCACGGGGACTACCTTAGCCTCTCCCAGGTCATCTCGGATAGTCTCCCCACCTCAGGCCCCCCACTCAGTCACACCTGCAGATTCCCTTCTGCCACATGGAATCGTGTATTCACAGGTTCTGGGGGTTAGGACATGGGCATCTTTGGGGGGGGGGCATTATTCAGCAGACCACAGAAAGCTTTCCGTAGAAGCATGCGCGCTGGCCTTCACAGTTGGCGCACAGGGTAGGAGAGGCAGCTGGGGCCGACGTTCTCTTGATGAGGCAGGTGTGTGTGTGCTCCCCAGCTACACAGTAGGTGTTGCTCCGTCTTCCTGTGCGTGTTCAGCAGACGTGGACGCAGGGTTCACTGTGAGCCCGGTCCCTCCTCTCCGCACCTTTTCCAGTACTGGGTACTCGTCAAGTGCCCACTAAGTGTCCCTGAGGGCGAGCAATGCCCTGATGGCTGGAGGCACAGCAGCGGGGGAGGTCATTGGCAACGAATGCTCACGGGTCTTTACAAGACTCACTCATCGTCTGTCTTTATCGGGCACCTCCAAGTGCCAGGAGTTAGGTCAGGCTTTGTGGACACATAACTGACGTAGAGCCCTTACACTTTGGGCATGTTTTCCTTCCTTCCTCCCTTCCTTCCTTCCTTCCTTCCTTCCTTCCTTCCTTCCTTCCTTCCTTCCTTTTTTTTAATGTTTATTTTCTTGAGAGAGAAAGAGACAGAACATAAATGGGGGAGGGGCAGAGCGAGAGGGAGACACAGAATCTGAAGCAGGCTCCAGGCTCCGAGCTGTCAGCACAGAGCCCGACGCAGGGCTCGAACCCACGAACCTGGGCTGAAGTGAGACGCTTAACTGACTAAGCCACGCAGGTGTCCTATTTTCAAGTTTTCAAGTTTCATACCACAAACAGGATTACTTTTATACTTGAAGAGAATATAAAACAAAACCTGGTATTTTTCTTAAAAATAAAAAAAAAGGCATAGTGTCTGATGCTGGCAGTAGGTGTATGTGGATCTAAAGTGTGTCTACCTGGTCCCAGGGCACATGAAGATTCAAGAAGGTAGAAGACACATCCCTTGTTCTGGAAGTGGTGGCAGAAACGTGTTTTCTAGGAAAGGGATTGATAGCAGAAACCAGAGAGCATCCAGAAGGCTGAGTGGAGACGAGCTTTGAGGGCCTTGGGTTTAGTAAAAATTCCTACTAGGCTCTGAATGTCCGTCTCAAATGCTGATTTAAAGATGAACTGCATCTTGTTCCTCAAACCCTTCTTCCTGCCAGGCTCACCCAGATGCTGTGCCCTAGCGCTACGTGTCTCTAAGTCCAGGTCACCACATTAGGGGCTCCTCTGTTCTTTAAAGTGGTTTCACCGGGCACTTTTCACTCATCCACAACACACAGACAGCCCCAGAACAGGACCTATTCTGGCCTTAAAATGACAACATACAGGAGAACAGCAGTGATGGGGTTTGGAAACCCCAGACCTGTGCCTGCAGAGGTGGAGAACGTGCTGAAGAAGCTGGGCTTTGTGGTCCTACCAGCCTGGCTGGGTGGTCAGCACTTCATTTACTTTTTCAGTGATCCCACGATCTTGTCCATCAAGTGGACACAAAAGTAGATGCAGAGCATCAGGCTGTTGTCGGGGATTAAAGTATTTAACATATTACCTGGCACAGTGAGTCCTCACTAGATGTTAATTGCTATTCAGGGCATGAAGGGGCAGTCTGAGGCTGTAGGGCACATTGTTTAGCCTTGAAAGCAAGGTAACAGAAGATAATGGCTAAGGTTAATCCTTTTTTTTTTTTTCCTGAGAAGCTTGTAATAAATCACTCAAAGCTACAACAAATCAAATGACTTACAGAAAATGGGGCAAAAAAGGCAAGTGATTTCCAGAAAATGGTGCTCACTGAGTCATTGGCTGCCTTCCTGCTTCCTTGCATTTTCCTTAGCAATTTGTGTGAATCCTGGAATAAGTGTTCAGATTGACCTCAGTCTCTTTATGAGAAGATATTTCAGAATCCAGATCTGCTGCCAAACTTATGTGTGAAAGGAGGGGGGAAAGTTTGAAACCCTCAAGGAAGAATATTAATCATAACAATAATGACAATCGACATTTGTATTGTCCCTGTAGCTGACAAAGAGCTTTTTCACCTGGGGTCCTCACAGTCATCCTGTGAGGTGTCTGTGGTGGGTGTTTCTGTTAATCCGATTTTACTGATGAGAATTTGGAGTTGAAGGACGTTGAATGAGTTGTCTGAGATGACACAGAAAGTAAGTGCAAGAGCCGTGACCCCCCACCCTTTAGAAGAAGTCAGCATCTGATGCTACTGGCCTCACTATGAAGTGATAGAAGTAGTAAACACGGCCCTTGTGACCTGGCCAGGTGGGTGGTGGTTCTCACGGGGGTCACTTGGGTGCCCTGCAAGCATCTTGAGGACACCTTCCCAATTACGAGACCACACACACCTCTCAGTTTTTAATCCCTTCCCATTGTTCTCAAATGCTCAGTCACTCAGTAGCCTTGGTGCCAAATGACTTTTGGCTGTTTTCAAGTGCTGTTGCTCAAATCTGCCCTTTTCAGATGTGACTTGAGCTCAGTGAAGATATTCATGTAAAATCCACAGGCCCCAATGAGACATCTAAAAGATTTTAAACTAGAGTGGAATACGTTGGAATATATTGGAACATGTGCGTCACTTCCTCAGGGGACTATTTTGAAGGGCATCTCTTATTTGAGTGTGAAAATTCTGGTGCGTTTGCTTAAACACAAGCGTCATATTATTTCACAGTTGTGCTTTGGGGAAATCAATAAATAACTCCCTTTCTTCCCCACCCGAGTTCAGTACCCGTTGAGAAATGAGACAGGGAAGGCGGGCAGATGGAGGTCAAAGTATGAGCTTTATCACTGATAAGCTACGGACAGAACTGGCCTGAGAAGTGTGGCCAAAAGGGTTGCCAACAGCCCAGCCCCAAGTTGAAGCTTCACCCCCTAGTCCAGCCCCCAGCTCCACCCCTGGAGCGGAGCCTGTCTCTCTAGGCACCGAGGGGCAGAAGGAATGTGGGAATCCTGCAGACGAGAGCTGGTGATGGACAGAGGAGGGTGAGGGTGGAGGCATGGAGAGAGAAAGTGGAGGAGGAGGTAGGAGGGGTAGAGGAAAGGTAGTTAAGCTAGTTAAGTTCATAAAGGCACATGCAAATAAATGATTGGTAATGTTCTAGATGCTGAGCTCTGAAGAGCTCATTATATTATTTTAAATACCTAAGTAAAGAGGGCCATGCATCAGTCAATTTAAATGGTGTGATAAACCAAAAATTAGGAGTAATCCAATTCTAGGCACTGGAATTTTTTTTAAAAAGAGATTATGCTGGGGCGCCTGGGTGGCCCAGTGGGTTAAGCATCCGACTTCGGCTCAGGTCATGATCTCATGGTTCATGGGTTCAAGTCCCGCTTCAGGCTCTGTGTTGACTGCCAGCTCAGAGCCTGGAGCCTGTTTTGGACTCTGTGTCTCTCTCTCTCTCTGACCCTCCCCTGCTCACGCTGTCTCTCTCTCTCTCTCAGAAATAAATTAAACGTTAAAAAAATAAAAAAAAATAACCTTTAAAAAGAAAAGAGATTATGCTGAGTATTAGGGGCTGAGAGAAGATCAGGATGGCTGGATAGGAAAGCAGAGGGGGAAAGGTAAGAAATGGGGCCGTGGAGACGGCCAGGCTCCCAGACCATGTCGAGCCCTGCAGGTCCTTTATCCAAGGTCCTTTATGGGAGCCACTGGAGGATTTTCAAACAGGAGGCAGGCTTCAAAATTTGCATTTTGAAAAAGGTCAGATTGCCTTCGGTGTAGTGACCAGACTGAAGAGAGGCCAGAATGAATGTGGCCTTAGAAAGCTTTGTTTAGAAGTAAGACAGTGGGAGCGTTGAGTAGGGTGGAGGTTGTAGTGGCCGTGGTGGTGGTGGTGGTGATAGTGGTGATGGTAGTGGTGGTGATGGTGATGGTATTGGTGGTGGTGGTAATGATGATGGTATTGTTGATGGGTTGTTGGTGATGGTGGTAGTGATAGTGATGGTGGTATTGTTGATGGTGTTATTGGTGATGGTGGTAGTGATAGTGATGGTGGTGATGCTGATGGTGTTGGTGATGATGGTAGTGANAAAAAAAAACCCCCCCAAAATCATGATCTTTGTGTTTATTAGTGAGCAACTCATTCAGTGCTTGGAAAAAAAAATATGTGTAAGGCCCAGTCCTGTGGATCAAGCACAACCAGTCTAGGACCCATGGATAGCAGTTTAGAGAGTTTCGGTTCTACAACATTCATTAGCACTAATTTACTCATCACATTATTGGTGAAGTACATTTTAAAACAATTATTGGGATTGAAATTTTTTTGGTAACATAGCATTATTAAGAGCTACTGTCATTTGAATTTTACCAAAATGTATGATATACTCAATTTTAGAATATAATTTTTTAATTAAAAAATTTTTCATTTTGAAAATGTTTAAATGCTGAGGAGTATTGTTCAGATAGAATAATGAACTCCCATGTACCTTCACTCAGATTTACTGTTTGTAAAGTAGCTCTCTAGTTTGGAGAGCTCTTTCCCCACCACCTAAGTGCCTGCACCCCATTTCTGAACCATTCCAGAGTAAGTTGCAGACACTGTGACCCTCTGATACCTCCACATGTACTCCCGAAGTACAGTGATACTCTCTCACATAACCACAAAGCCGTGATCAAATTCAGGAATTGAAAAAAAAAATCAGAGGAGGATTAGGAGGAACTTAACTGAGGACCATGGGGGAGAAGAAAGGGGTAAATGGTGGGGGAAAGGGAGAGAGGCAAACCATGAGAGACTCTTGAATGCTGAGAAACAAACTGAGGACTCATGGGTGTGGGGGGGAGGGGGGAGATGGGCATGGAGGAGGGCACTTGTGGGGATGAGCACCGGGTGTTATATGGAAACCAATTTGACAATAAACTATTTGTAAAAAAAAATAATCAAGATCGATATGATACTGAGATCTAATATACAGTTCCTATTCAATTCTGCAGCTCTTTTCTGATCCAGAATCCAGTCTGGATCACTCGTTGTGTTTGGTCACCATGTATATTTAGCCTCCTTTAATCTGGAGCAGCGCCTCATGTCTTTCCCGACATTGACATCTTGGAAGAGTGCCAGCCCGCTGTTTTATAGAATGCCCCTCACCGTGCGCTTGCTGGATTGGGTCCTCGAGATTGGGGTCAGGTTCTGCGTTTTTGGCAGCAGTCGGGCGTGTGCATTGTGTCCTTCATGTCCTCAGTACATCACATTGGGAGGCACGGGGGTCACTGATAGTTGAGGGAGAGTTTTGTCTGCCAGATGTCCCCTCTTCCAGGAACTCACCCTCTCTATCATCAGCAAGTACTCCGTGAGGAGACGATTTGAGACTCTCCGAATAGCCCCTTCCCCACCTGCCACCCAGGAGTTCAGAATCCACTGAAAATTGGCATCTGAATCTGTCATTATCATGGAAGTGGCAGGTCTGTGATTTTTTTTTTTAAACTGACATTTCTTCCGTATTTATTAGTATTCCCTCATAGAGAAGAGCTTTCCTTCCCCACATATTTAGTTACTATTTAGACCTTTCTGTGTCCCGATGGACACATGGATTCTTTTTGTTTCCAGTGTCTTCTGTACTGTTGTTGTGATGCCAGCATTGGCCACACTTGGCTGGTGGGAGCCTTTCAAGCTGCTTCTGTGCTCCCTGTCTGTCTTCATCAGTTTTTGAGGATATACTTTCTGCCACAAGATGTTTCTGGCTCTCTTAGTACTCTCCCTGCCCCAGCGCTGTAATCAGCCGTTTACCAAAGGGGCCCGGCTTCCTTGTAGTGGGGAATGTATTTAGAAATGAAAATATTTTAGAAACCGAGACTATGTGTGCTCACCGTTACTAAGAGGTCATTGATTCTAGGTGCTTCCAGTGGGCAGAACTAGGAGGCGTATGTTTTTTAAAAATTCAGAGGTTCACACGGGTTTAGTCAGATGCTAGAGGGCCTTCCTTGCCCTTCCCTCATTCTATCTGTAGGTCTTCTTTCTCCCATGGCGAGCACCCCTGGCTCCTAGCAACACCAACCTATTTGCTCATTTAAAGCGTGAATTTTGAAGCAGTCGAGTGTTCCTCTTTTCCTCCCTGCTTTTTAGCTGCTGAGATAACTTATTTTGACATTCTTCCATTTCTGTAGTTTTTTCTAGTTAATTTTCTCACATGATGAGCACGTTCATGTTTCTCCAAGCATATCCTTGCAGAGATTTCCCTGTGTAGCAGCACCACATTGATACTGTTTATCATAAATCACACAAAGAACAGCTTCCTTGCACTGAGTCAAGCAGACATGGGGGCTGTTGTTAATCACTTCCATCTGCTTGGCAGTTGATGGTTTACCCAAGTACTTCTTTACATTTCTATTTTCTCATAATGATTTAAAGTCTTTAGGTCCCAGACAAAGTGAACAATAGATGAATAAACCCGGAGCTTCATGACTGTTTCACGTAGTAGAACTCAAATAAAACCTGCTCATTTTTAAAAAGGTGCATTACGAGTCTATGAGTGATTAAAGCAGATATCATATAAAAGCATGGATAATCCTCAGTAATAGATAAGCTAAAATTTTTTATAGTCACATAAGCATTGTTTGCTGTTGTTATTTTGTAGGAATTTTCGTATCTTCCTCAGATTGTTTTTTTGGTTTTTTTTTTTTTTAGTAGGCTCCACGCCCAGCACAGAGCCCAATTCAGAACTTGAACTCGTGACCCTGAGATCAATGTAAGCTGATATCAATAGTTGGATGCGCAGCTGACTGTAGCCACTCCTACAAATTGATATTTTTAAATGTACACTTTTTTTTACTGTTTATTTTTGAGAGAGAGAGAGAGAGAGACAGAGAGACAGAGGATGAGTGGGAGAGAGGCAGAGAGAGAGAGGGAGACACAGAATCCGAAGCTGGCTCTAGGCTCTGAGCTGCCAGCACAGAGCCCGACGCGGAGCTCAAACAGCAAGTTCATGACCTGAGCCAAAATTGGACACTTAACTGACGGAGCCACCAACGTGCCCCTACAGGTTGATATTTTTGAAGGATATCTTCTTCCTTCAAAAATTCCCTCAAGGCATTCCCTTACGAATGCTTCTAAAGCAGTGGTTCTGAACCATGGCTGCAGATAGAATTATTTGGAGAGACTGAGTGAAGGCTGCCCCTCGCGCTGATTAAATCAGAGTCTTCCCGGTAGGCATCGGTTCTTTCTAAAGCTGTCAAGATTTCAGTGTGCAGCCCCTGTGTGGCTGAGGAAAGGCTGGCCTGTTTTGGAGAGAGCAGCGTGGTCACAGCTAAACACAAGGGAGCTTGATTTGGGCCTGATTTCTGATTTAAGTACTGATAACTTCAAGTATACAAGGATATATTTTGAACTTAACCTAGCACTTAAAGGCACTGAACATATTCTTTTATTTTTTATTAGCCAGACATATTTTCTTTATTCTCTTAAGAATTACATGATTTTTGGGACACCTGAGTGGCTTANCTCCCCTGCTCACGCGGTCTCTCTCTCTCGTAGAAATAAATAAAAATATTAAAAAAAAAAAAAAAAGAAAATGATAGAACTAATATTTGGTTGGTTGAATACTATTAGTTTTGTTATGTTAAGTTATGGTTTCACCACATAGATTTCAAAGACAGCTCTGTGATTGAGGGGTTGACAGAGAAGAGGGAGAAATTTAGGACTTAATTCTGTTTCAGAAGGGTTAGAATCTATTTAAAAGCTTTAAAAATAGAAATTCATAGACAAGGTGACTAAGGAGGGCACTTGTTATGATGAGACCTGGGTTGTATGTAACTGGTGAGTCACTGAATTCTACTCCTGAAACCAATATTGCACTGTGTGTTAACGAACTAAACTTTAAATAAGATATTTTTTTAGAAAAAGAAATTCATTTCATTTGACAATGAAACCTAATTCTCCGCCTCATGAATAAATGGGGTGTTCACACCGGGAACGTGTCATTGCACGCATGGTGGCTGTCGAATGCCGACCGCAGAGGGAAGACACTCGCAGAAGGGACTCTGTTGTCAGCTTCTGGCTCCTCACCTAGGAGACCGTCATAGTCGTTTGTCCTCTCCACACTCTCTCGGGTCATTGGGATTTGTTTCCTCTACTAGGAAAATACATCGGGGACACGTGATGCAGGTGAGAGAGAGGCCACTTCCTACATTAGGTGAGAGCCAGAACTCGACCCCCTCATTGGAAGGGGTGTCTGAAGGAGATGCTGCTTTGACGGGGTGAGTGTACAGCGGAGTGGGAGGGCGTGGAGGGGCTCCCAGGGGGAAGAAGGTGGTGTCATCCAGCTGCTGGAGGACTTCACAGGCTGTGTGTTGGCACATTGGCTTCTGGGGGCTTCCTGCTTTCACCTCTAACACCTAATCCCTGGGGAATTCCAGCTCTCCGGATGCTGGTCCACGGAGTCACATGAAACTTAGCTCCCCATTGCAGTGTGCTCTCAGGAGGGTTTGACCTCACGGGGAATGAGAGGAAAGGGATGCGCTTCGCCTGGAGGACTAGGACTCAGCACTTTTGGGGTGCCAGGCTCTGGGCTGCATACCTCCAACACGTGAGCTCCTGGATGCTCTCCCCCACCCGGTGAAGGAGCAGCAGCGTCAGCTTGGGAACTGAGGAT
The DNA here is from genome assembly GCF_008692635.1 of Crocuta crocuta. NCBI lineage: Eukaryota > Metazoa > Chordata > Mammalia > Carnivora > Hyaenidae > Crocuta > Crocuta crocuta. The sequence continues at coordinate 15,764,535 of NW_027529428.1, read as the reverse complement.
TAGGAACTTGCGGGCTATCCAGGAGCTGGGTGTGAGAGGGCTGAGATGTGAGTCCCATTGTGCCTAGACTCAGAATCAACGCTCTTTTCCGTGTGACATTCTAAACCTGTAATGGTGGCATTTCAGAAATTGCTAGTGGGATAATCTTGGAGCTAGAGAAGCTACAAAGGACGCCAGGGCTTATGTCTTTCTTAGATGTAAGAGGCTATCCTGTGCTGTGATTGACAAGGATTCCCTCCTTTCCTTCTTTTCTCTCTCTTTTATTTGATCAAAGATTTTGTAGCTTCCTCAAAGTTCTAGACCACCTTAAATGGGAAAGCAACGGGTACCTGTTGACTTGAACATTAGACACATAGGCGTGCATGTCTGTTTTGCATGGAGCAGGGGTGTGGAGCCAAGAGTAGGGTCACAAGGCCAGAAGGTGGAGCCTGTCTACAGAACACTGGACTGGAAATGAAGGGTCCTCAGTTCTAATTCCGGTTCTGCTATTTGCAGTAACAGCAGCAGCAGCTAATAGTTGAGTGCTTACAATGCGCTGAGTACTGTTCCAAACATTTCCTATGTAGGAATTCACTTACTCCTCATGACCATTGTATGGATAAGTACTATTATTATTCCCATTTTACTGATAAGAACACTGAGGCACATAGTAGTTAAGTGTCTTTCCCCAGGTCACACCAGCTAATAAATGATAGAAAGTTGGCTTAGACTCAGGCACTCTGGTTTACTACATTAACTATTACGTAATACTGTCTCGGCACCTTGTGTTCGTTAACCTTTCCGGCTTTAGTTTTCCCCACGTAGAAGTTCATGATTTTTATTTTTTAAAAACAAATATTGAGCTCTAAGCTTGTGTAGGACATTATAGATCAGGTAGAGATGGGAAGGACCATGTGCACCGACTCCTCCCCCACCTCCCTCCACCCCCTTCCACCCCCCAGCAGACTCACACCCACTGCAAAATGCAAAGGAGAGGGGGTCCAGGAAGGACTTCAGGAGAAGCTGGCTTTGGAACTTGATCTTCAGGCTGGGTACTGGTACAGAACCGACATCACAGGCAAAGTAATTGGGCAGGGGCCACTGCCAGAGGGAGGGAGTGAGGCCCGTGGTTAAGGAGTCATGACCGGGGCCATTCATAGTCACATTTGTGCTGGGAACTGAACAGTGGTCAGATGCCAGAAACTTGGGGCAAACGGGATGGTGGGGGTGAAGCGGAATAGAGGAGGCGGGGCACAGCGAGGAGAAAGTTGAAGTGACAATGGCTTGCAAACGAGGACGATTTGATTGCTGACTTCTTCAACCTGAGATTCCCGTGGGCTCTGTAGGCAGACAGGTTTGGCCCGAGTCAGTGGATTTGTGTGGTTGAAGGTCAGAGTAAGGACCTTGAGAGGAAGGTGACGATGACAGCAATGTGCCAGGCATCACTGCACCCATGTTCTCTCTAATCAGCACCAGAGCACTGCTTCACATGTGTGACTTTCGTTTTAGAGGATCTCTTCCTTCCCTGAAGAGGCAGCCTAGCATAGCACTGACGGGGACGCTGAAGCCAGAAGACAAGGCTCAGAAGAGGGGCTACAGACTAGATTGGCAAGGAACCTGACCTTGCTGGGCCTCAGCGTGTGCATGTGGTGAGCGGGGAGAACACTGCTCACCCCATAGGGCTGTTGTGGGGATTAAATGAGTTAATACATATAAAGTGCCCGGCGTGCGTGAGGGCCTAGGAAATGTTGGCTCCTGCTGTTGATTAGTAAACTGAGCAGCAGAGAGCTGGAGTGACAGGCTGAGGATGTGCAGCTCGGAGAGGCGGGATTCGAATCCAGGCCCGCCCCGCTCTGGGGACTCCTTACTTCCCCTGGGCTGTGTGGGAGTGAGCACGGCCGCTCACACAGGTGAGCGGGAAGTGGAGGGGGTTGTGGGAACAGCACATGCAGGTGGTGGAGGGGGGAGGGAGGAATATCAGAAGCCACGAGGAGAGATCTGGAGGAAGAACAGGATTAAAGAGCTTCAAAAAAAAAAAAAAAAATCTTTTCTGTTTTTCCGATTGTTAAACTCTAAAACTTACAATGTCATAGAACCAGGTTCCTGTGATCTGCTGTCTAGCCATCTTCCCTGTTTCCACCAGCCAGCCATTGCTAGCAGACTTTGGAGAAACGAAGGCGAACAGGACAGTGTAGTGTCATGGATAGCGGTGCAGAGGACCCCAAGAGCAGAGGTGGTTGATGAGGCCAGATGCAGGAGGGTCAGGGCCTCCTTGGCGTTGTGGAGGGCAGAGAGCCGGCGTCAGGGTCCTGGGGGAGTCGTTAGGTTTGGAGCGAATCTGCTGTGGGGGGGTGGTGGAGCAGGGAGTTGTGGGGGCAGGATTCTTTGTTGTGCTGTGGACGCCTTTGGGAGTCTGTGAGCTTAGGGACCTTTTAGAATAAGGTGCCTAAAATAAAAGACATGGGATTGCAGAAGGCAGACACTTGCCTCTGCAGACCCTTTGGAATTCAGAACGCCTGTAAGAACACTTCCAGCTTTAAGATGTGGCTCTTCTGTGGAAACTTCATCCTTTGAAGCTGTCTAAACCCTCTAAAGCTTGTGAACCCCAAAGATGTGCCCAGAATTCTGAAGAACTCATATCTCTAGCTTCAGACTGTGGCTTTAGACAAGGACCTGCCTTCAGGTGGTTTGGAACCCGAAAACGTAGAGAAATTATGTAAAACATCAACATCACCAGCCCCATTTACTTATATCAGAAGGATGTTGGCAGAGTGAAAAGTACTTTGGAGACGTTATGTGCTGATCAAGTCCTTATAGTGTTAAAAAAAAAAAAAATTCACCGAGACCCCAGGGGCGAGCAGTCCTGGGTTATTGACTCATTACAGGGGGTTCTTGGTACGTTCCACAGGCTCGCAAGATGGCTGATGGCGTGTTCCTATGGGGCAGGGTCTGTTCCCCTTACCCCCCATGTGAGCATATTTGGGGTTTAAATTTACAAGTAAAAATCAGAAAACCATCATGGACTCTTTTTGGTCAAGGTGGAAGGCAGGATGGCCAGGGCAGATTTATTGGGGCACAGACACCAGAAAAATGAGTCTCGGAGATTTTCTCTATCAACCATTTAATCAGAAACTGGCCAGGCCTGCCTGTGAGGTCATCGTTAATACAGCAGAGGAAGATTTTTACATCAAATAATCCCATTTACTGTTCAATTATGATCGTGTGCTTTTCCCAGGTCACAGGAGTGTGTGTATAGGAAAAGAGCTTTCCTACTCCTTTCTGCTCCTAGATACAAAATCATCATCTCAACTGCATCCATTGTTGGAAGCCCTATTTTGGGTTGGCCCTGTGTAATGTGAAATGAAGGCAGAAAGCATGTAGCCGAGTCCCGATATGGAAATCCAGACTTAAAAACATTCTCTGATGGTTTGGCATTCGTGGGATAAATTGGTCATAGTTCTCAACAACTCAGATCAAAGCCAAATGCTGTTTGCATTCAGACAGTGATTCAGGGACCGTGTCTTATTTGGTTTCTTTGAAAATAGAGCACAGACATTTTTTCATACCTTTGAGAGAAATCTTTTGGCCGCCAAATTTGTGCCTTGTAAATGTTATTGTACCCTAATACAAAGTTTTTATATCTTGTCTCAAATGTCTTTTTCGGACTCACTCCACCATCCCCGAGCTGAGTGGCTCATTGCAGGGAAGGTCTCCTGATGTAATGAGAAGAGAAAAAAATATAGGCCAACTGGTAAAGATAAAAAAGACATGAGAGTAAATAAAACACATATGGACCGTCTACTTTCAGAGTGAAAATGTATATGAATGTGTATGCAAATCAGCCGTCCAAATAGAGATCTAGGCTGGGCCCCGTAGCCAAGTTTGCTCTCCGTGGCCTCTCTTTCCCCCTTACCGAGGTGTTTCCCCAGCACCTCCACCCCTGTTCGTCGCAGTGTTCTTCGCCATGCTTCCGGACCCGTCAGAGAACCAGAACGGCTCTGCTTTCAGGACCCAGCTCGGGACCCCTCCTGATGCCTTGCATTTCCTCTCTCTTCTGCTCTCCCCCCAGACGCGTGTCCCATGCCCCTTTCCTGCGAGCAGCGCTCATGTAGGAAGAGCCCAGGCCTAAGTGAGAATTATTTAAGTGACTGTTCTTCCGTAAAAACGGTTAACTCACGGCCAGTGCTTGATTTTAACCAACAGAGTGTATGTTTCAAAAGCTGTTTTCCGATGTTGTTTTGTTCACCTCACAGAGTTCGTTAAGTTTCTGTTGTGCAGAGTGCAGTGGCCTCAGTGTGACGGGAATCATGGGAAAGCCCAGGCGTCGGCGGAGCGGGCAGGGGTCGCACCCGCAGAGTGAGGTTCAGACAGGAGGCACGCCGGCGCTGTTGCTCTAACGAATGCTTATCTCACACACTCGGTGTGGCAGGCACTGTTCAAAAGGCTCCTCAAATAGTAACTCATTCGGTCTTCAAAACAAGGCTCTAATTCTACTCCTGCGTTTGTTCCTCTTCTGCGGACGGACGGAGAGACAGGCGCAGAGGGAGACTCCCCAGGGTCGCTTGGCCAGTGAGTGTGGAGCCAGGGCTGAGTCTCAGCAGTTTGGCCCCAGCGTCGGGGTCCTTAAAGCAGCTCCATGTGGCAGCTCCAGCTGTAGGATGAGTGTCAAGTGCAGGACACAGACGGGGGGTCTGCCCTGGGGGCGGGATCCACCCCGGGTGAGCCGAGGAGGGCAGAGAGGGCCGCGTGACAGAGGCTCTCACGCCGGCTACCTGCCCATCCCGGTCCCGGGAAGTTTGAGAGTCCGGATGCTCGGATCTCATCCAGGCCATCCAACCAGAGTGTCAGGGAGGAGGCCTGGCCAGGTTGGCTCCCCGGGCGTTCGGAAGGGCAGCTGGCGTGAGAGGTGGGGGAGGCACTGGNACAGGGTCCCTGCTCCTCACCCCTTCCCTCTTCTCCCCCCACAGGCTCCGGCTTCCTTCTCTTCATGGTCTTCCTTTTCCTTTTTCTTTCCCTTTCCCTCCTCTTTCCCCCTCTCATCCTCTCCTGTGAACCCGTTGCTTTCTCCTTTCCTCCGTCGTCCCTTGTTCTCGTATTTCCTCCTCCNACGGCCGAGTCTGCGTGCTCATTCGCGGTGCTCCTGAGGGAGCCCAGGGAAGGCCTGGGGTGTGCGGACCCACTTCCCAAATAGCGCAGCTCGTGTTGAACGCCGGCCAGGGCCGAGTCCCCTGGGGGCCTGGAGCGCGCCCGGCCCGGGGCTGCGGGCGGATCACCCTCAACATAGTGGCTTCAGTGAGCCAGTTCGCATCTCCCGTTCCTGTCAGGTACAAGCGTGGCGAGGGTCTCGGCAAGGCTGAGGTCACACGGTGGCAGGCCACTTTCCCCCCGGGGGTCTCCGGAAGAGCGACTCACCGCCTGCTCCAGCTTCCAGGGGCTGCCCCAGCCCTCGGCCTGGGGCTCCTCCCTGCGTCCTCACAGCCCGCAGCGGGGCCTCTCCCTGGCGCTTCCACGGTTGCGCCCAGATCACCTTCTCGGACTCTCTTCTTCTGCCTCCCTCCCCCGCTTTGCAGGACTCTCGTGGTTACATTGGACCCGCTTGGATATTCCAGAATCATCCATTTTAAAGTCCTTTTATTAGCAACTTTAATTCCTCCTGCGGCTTAATTCCCCTTTGCCCTTGAAGCGAACATATTCACAGATGGCAGGGATCAGGACATGGGCACTGTGTGGCGGTGGGGGATGGTACTACTCTCCCCGTAATGGAAAGCCTCCCAGAGCAGGAGAAGTGGACAGTAGGGGTCCCTAAGTACAGACATAAGAACAGATGCAAAGGTTTGAGGGCCCGGAAGAGCGTTCAAGGCAGGTTTGGAGGAACTGTAGTCGTTTCGTGTCACTTGGCAGTGTCACATAACTGGCCACGACACATTCTATTAGTACGCTGTGTTTTATTTGTAAGCTTTACGTATCATTGTGTTTACCACGTATCTCATCAAAATGTCTTCCGACAGAGCAGCACTCCGTGGGAGCGGTAGAGTGTTATGGTGAGGAGCGCGTGCCCAGAGCCATAGGGGGCTGGGTTCTCGTCCCCCCTCCCCTGCTCCCTGGTCTGGTATCTGTGCGGATCGAGTGAGATCAAGAGTCTCAAGTACTTTGCCTCAGTCCCTGGCACATAATAAGCCTCTGATAAATACGAGCTATTACTATTGTCATAATTAAGCTCTGTCTTAAGCTTATGGCTTATAACCTGCCACTCGACACTTTCTCTTTGATGACCACTTCTTGCTGGAAGGAACATGAAAGCAGTGGCAGCAAGAACATTTCTGACCTGCGCAACCAGCTGAGACAGCATCATGATTATCAAGCTCAGACGGTCTAACTGCTGGCCCCGAAATTCAATCTAGAATCTAAGGACTCTCTGCTCCTGCTGCTTAGGCCCGTAGCCCCACATGGTAGCTATAGCTGAGTTCTACATGACATTGGTTACAAAACAGAAGATAGAAAAGCATGGGGAGTGGGGGAGGCCGTGTTCCCGGCTGAACTGGAACTTTCCAAGGTAGGATTACTAACGGCAGCAGTAACAGAAAGGAGTGGGACTCAGGGACACCTGCGAAGTCACTTCTGTGCAAATCTTTTTTATTTCTAAAGGTCATCCCAGGCTGTGAGGCACAATCTGATTTCAGTAGGAATCTGGGAATGCATACGCTTCTCATCCGGTGCTGAGTTCCGGGGCTGCATTTGTTAACCAGTAACAGGACATGTAGAAATGGCTTGGCTTCTCAAGGCAGTTGTCTGACAGCCTAGTGGATAAGCTCCTCTCGCTGACCTCCAGAGGTTGACCAGCTGCTCTGAAAGGGGGCATTGTGTAATTACTGGAGAAGTGGAATGTCTCTTGTTTAATATTATACTGACCAAATGGTAGGAGGATCTTGAAAAGAACATGAGCCATAACTTAATTTTTTTTAAATGACCAGGTAAAAATGATATCACAGAAACTAAATATTTACGAGAGGTGGCAAGCCCCTTTAAGTTTGTCTTGCTTTTCTTTGTACCCTCCGCGGTACCATGCGTACCTCGGTTACTTCTGTAAGTTGCTGTCAGCTATTTGTTTGAAAAAAAATAAAAGGAATCTACTGGCTCCCACAAATGCAGCTGTACAGAGGCGGGAGATGGAGAGGGGGTGTGGTCCCGCAGGCTCTGCGCCTCTTTTCCGCGCCCTTCTCCACCCTGCCCTCACAGAGTGTCACCATCATTGTCAGGCTGAGAGGAAGGCAGCTTCATTTCTGTCTCTCTCCAACACACTGAAGAGGAAAGGGCCCGTTTCCAGTGGCTCCCTAGAAGGAGGAGAAGCCACGATCCTCGGAAGCTACCAGAGAACTTTCCTCCCGTGAGAACATCTCGTTGGCCCATATTGGGTCATTGCCGGTCATCGAAGCCATCCCTGCACCCAGGGCTTTCTTCTGACCATCGTACTGGCTCAAGTTAGGAACCAGTCTCTCTGGCCAGGGGAATGCCTGATTGGCTTAGGTCTGAATCTACGAGCCATACAGTTTGATTTCTCTCAGAGTCGTGCAGCCCATTCCTGGAGCCGGGTCTAAGGGAGGTCCCGTGCTGCCTCCTCTCTCCCTAGAGGAAGCCCCGACGGGGCGTGCATGCTGGCCAGGAGTGCGGTTCCCATTCAGTCTGTGCCATCACTCAGGGAGCAGAACGGAGGTCCTCATTGGTTCAGGAACCAGCCCAGGAAGGGGTAGAGTTAGTGTTTCTGGGCTTTCTGGCTTCAGCCCCCCCTCCCCCGCAACACACCACCCTGCCTGGGTGGAGGAACGGTCTGGTGGGAGTGGGCACCCTGCATCAGAAGAAGAATAGTAGCTTAATGGTTAAGGGGGACAGTGCTTCTCCTTGAAGCCTGGCCATTCCCCCAGGAGCTGGGTGAATGGAAAGGTAGGTACCTACTTGTCTCTGCCTCTGTTTCCTCATTTGTACAATGGAAGTTGTGCTGCATCTTACCTCACTGGGGTGTTGTGAGGGTTCAGGGAAGTAATGCAGACAGTGAACTTGGAACAGCGCTCCAGCCTGAAGGGAGTCAGCACCTGACCTTAGATGCTGCTGCTCCTTTGTCTGGTGGGCAGTGACACGCACTCCTCCCTCCTCTCCAGTGTCAAAAGGGGGATGGAGGTGTTGATGGGTGTGAAAGCCTCCTGAGTACGGCAGTGTTATGGGGACTTAGAATTTGTAGAAAATTTCCAAGTGCATTGAAAGCCCCTTGCAGGTAGGTGTGTTTAGAACCTGAGGTATGCTGGGAAGGAGTTCGAAAAGCCGCCGAATCTGTTTTTTTGTAGAGCTTAATTCTGTCCACAACTTACTCACCATTCTTGCCTATGCTAATGATGTCCTAATGCCGCCTTGCCTTCCTGGCCTCCTCTTATTTTTACAAAAAGTTGATCTTCTTCTCTGCACCCTC
>NW_027529428.1:15753616-15756013 GCF_008692635.1 Crocuta crocuta | reverse complement strand
CCCCCTGTTTTAGTGCACATATATTTTTTCCTTTGGGAGCATTCAGGGTGTGATGCAAATGACCTGGGTTGGAGGAGGTGTGGGGTGTCAGCTGGGGAGGGATCATGGGGCCTGTGCAGGGGAGGCGCGCTGCTGATTGTAAGCATTGCGTACACAGGGAATTTTCTTTCCTAAGAAGACGCTTCAGTTTACAGGGAAGAGCCTTGGGGCACAGAAAGAGAAGTGACAGGTGTTCAGACTCCTAGAGTGTTGGTGTGCCAAGACAGTTGTTAGTGCTGTTCACCAACTCTCAAGGTAGAAGAAGCCATTCTTTTGCTTCCTCATTCATTCATTCGTTGATTCATTCATTCATTCTCTAAGCATTAATTACTTACTCGTGCCCAGCAGTATTGCTTATGAAGAAATGTAAATTCTGCCTATTAGAAGGCACTTAGAGAAGGCAGCTTATGCATAGATAGCATTATGATGAGGTAATTAATGTTATATTATGTGCCATTTAAAAGTGGCCAGTGTGGGTTTAAGTGGTAAAGCGTAGGAAACTGGCTGCCTGTGGAATATTGTATATGTCTGCAAACTTTATTTAAAAATTTTTTAAATGTTTTTATTTCTTATTGAGAGAGAGTGAGCAGGGGAGGGGCAGAGAGAGAGGGAGACACAAAATGTGAAGCAGGCTCCAGGCTCTAAGCTGTCAGCACAGAGCCTAACACGAGGCTTGAACCCACCAACTGTGAGATCGTGACCTGAGCCGAAGTCGGACACTTAGCTGACTGAGCCACCCAGGGGCCCTGCCCCTTTATTTATTTATTTTTTTGGGTAAGCTCTTTGTGGCTGTACCTTAGTAGAATGTCGAGAAGTATCCTGTCAACCTTTGCAGAACATTAGATGCATCTCAATCCAGTTTGTATAAAATAGGAAGAAAAATCGTGCCAATTAAAAAAGATGCAGAGGCATCGTATGGTGAAAATATTGTAGATTTTGGTCACTTCATGTGGAGTGATACATTGTGCTTCTGACATACAGTTTTGAACTTAGAAAGGGAAAGAGGTTTGATGTTATGAACGTAATGGGTGTAAATAGTAATTTATAAAAATCACATCAGGTTGTGGAAGCGAGAGATCTGGGCTGAGTGCACTTGCGGCGGAATTAGTAGAAAGATCAACTCAAAAGTTTTATTAGGGTATCAAGCACTGATTGCATTCCACTGTTTGTACTGTTCGCTTAGGAAGGTAACATGGAAATTTTCCATCTGACACATTTATTTCCCCTCTTTAAGTTGGCAAACACTGACTTTTTCCACTGCATTTCTACATAACTGGACTCTTGCCAGCTCCTGTGTGTGTGTGTGTGTGTGTGTGTGTGTGTGTGTTAATAGCTAGGCATACTGTCACTGGTGCTGTTAGCTCAGCTTATCTGCACTTGGGGTTAAAGCTTGTTTCTCCCTGTAGACACGTTACACGAGTAGCAATCTGATCAGAGTTCTTTGCAAGTTTGTAAATGGTTTGAGTCAGATCACTCAGACTGACACAAATAACAGTTCTCCTGGCTGTTTGCAGCTGTTAGGCCGATCCCTCTGAGAGCCTGCCCTGCTCCGCTGCTGTAGCTGTGAGATGGGGAACGTCACTCTCGTACTCTCTTGGTGCGAGCAGGTACACGGGATCTGCGCCTTTTGTGGCTTTCGGATGCACGTTCTTCCACTTGCAAGGGTCGTCTTTGCTTATCAGTTCTCTACCCCCTCTTTTTAAAAATGTTTATTCCTTTTTGAGAGACAGAGCATGAGCAGTGGAGGGGCAGAGGGGAGCGGGGACAGAGGATTCGAAGTGCACTCTGCGCGGACAGCAGTGAGCTTGATGTGGGACCAGAACTCACGAACTGCCAGGTCGTGACCTGAGCCGAAATCAGGAGTCTGATGCTCAGCCGACTGAGACACCCAGGTACCCCTCTCTACCCCTTCTTTAAAGTCCGGCTGAAACAGCCAAGCTACTGCTTGTGGTGGGGAGTAGCAGATGGCTCCTGGGCCTCCACACATAACTGGGCTTCTCTGACATCGATCACAAGGTGCCTTACGCTTTATGCACGCGCAGTGCGCCTTGCACACGTTCATAGAATTGGCACTGTTATTCACGTCCTGTGAAGGATGTGGGGCTTCACAGTTGGCACACCTAGTGCTGCCTCTCACCCCCTAACTGCTTCCAGAACTCCAGCTTCCTGGCTCCCACCCGGAGACTACCGTGCCTCTCCCACAGGATTGCCGTGAGGCGGTACTGTGGGCAGAGCCATCGTTTCTTGAGGATTTGCTATATCCCAGCACTGGGGAGAAAGCTTCATGTGACACCTTCCCTCGCACATTGCCTGTAAGTGTCCATTCCCTCCCGCCTCCCCTCCCCCCACCCCGTCCGC
>NW_027529428.1:15717712-15753405 GCF_008692635.1 Crocuta crocuta | reverse complement strand
CCGCCCGCCATCCTGGGACAAGAGTACTCACTGAATATTTCTCAAATGAATGAGAACTGGACTTGAGCTGGCAGCAGCATTCCGTCTGCTGAGTCAGCTGCCCTGAGTCAGCAGTTGGGAGATCTATACAAGCGACGCGTCCAGAGTGAGAAGATAACCAACTAGATTGCAGTTCCCACCTCTGGCTGGAAGGGCGTGATTCCTAAGCATGATGGAGAGTTTATGCGGAAGGGAGAGTGTCATAACCGAACTACACTGTTTCCTTTCCCACCATTTCTTACTTTCCCCTCCCCCTGTCCCTCCTGACCAGTTTGGTCTAGAAGAGGTGCAGATCTCATTCTGAGTCACTCCAGAACTTTACTGGGAATGCTGCATGTTTACCATAGCCCATGGAACGTAAGGACATTGTAGAAGANNNAAGCGAAGTGCTCCACCTATTTAGTGGTAAAGGTCTTAGGAATGTTAGAGACTCATGAAAATCCCACCTAAATAGAAAATGACATTCCCATCCTTAATAAGGGGATGGGAATCTTATAAGTGAGGGGATCTCCAGGTTAGTGACTCAGAGCTTTCCCACTGTGTTATTTCCATGAGCCATTGATTACAGAAGGGTGTAGCACACTGTGTTTCTCTTCCAGCTAGGCTATTCCCATCAAGTGGGGGGAGGGGGTTGGAAGCTTCTTAAAGCCCCTGAGGATATCCTTTCATGCATGAACACCACTGCATTTAAAATGATATTCTAGAGATGTTAGGTGTTATTTTTTTATTTTTATTTTTTATTTTTGCAGTTTCCACCCAGGCTTGTCTTGTTCCTGGGGAGCCCTCCGAACAGTACAAGAGTCTGGGTGAAGAGAATTTTCTGAGATGCATTGAAGGGTCAGTGTCCCCACGGTGCTCTGTGCCTGAAGGCTGGAGTTAATGAGGAAGAGTTTTTTGGTGAATGTCAGGCATGTTGCAATAAGTAGCCACAATGGACTAGTCAGAGCAACTTCTACCACTTGGTTTCTTTGTTTTTGTGATGTTGCTGCATGCTTCTGTTTTATGAGACTTTTCTTGTGTGGGGTTGGACCCATCTGTTGCCATCTTGGACTAGGATACTTGTATTTAAAAGGATGTGAAGAACAGAGAGAGAAACTGTTACACTGATAGAATGACATATCCTCAGCACTTACAAATTTATTTCCCTCCCTCTACTTCTGCTGACAGATATTCTGATGATTAATATTCCGATGAGTTTGTGTCTTTGGGAGAGGGAAAAAATGCCTGCCCTAAAGGGAGTCTTGAAAAGTACATCATAACAAGACCTAAGAAGTATTGTGAAAATGGACTTTTTTGTGTGGTAATACTCTTTCTGAAGTAAGAATGAAATGCAATTTTCATTTGAAATGAAATTGATCAACAATGAGAATCGTCAGCATTCATTTTGGTTTGGTTTTCCAGGGCCAGTCATTTGTGCACTTGAGGGCGTCCGTCTTGATCGTAGCGTCTACTACTCAAATGCCAATTTATATTTGAGCGAAAGCCCTAGAATAGAATATAAGGACTGGTGGAATTCTCAGCGTCACCATGGAAAGGCCTAACTACAGGATGTTTGTACATTATATACGTTGATTCCCAAGATGGAAGTCTGTGCACCTCCAGCAGTAGTCGAGGGTAACTGTTGATAGTTGGCCTTCTGGGGACCACCTCTTCAGAAGGGCTGGGTCACAGCCTAGGTGGGGTATGAGGGTGAGGATATTGGATTCTTGAGGAGAAAGTGCCACTGTATGGACCCAACATATTCAGGGAGTGTGCCTCCATTTCTAACAGCCTGTTCTCAGGATTTTATATTCGAGTAACATTTCCATGTCTTCTCTGGTTACCCTTTACTTAGAAAAGATGCCTAGGGCGGTCTCTGTGCTGTCTCTAGCTGTTTTCGGAGTTGTGTTCATATAATCCTGTATATTAGAAGATGCTTTTGCCATTTACCACTTTTTAAAAAGTTTTTCTCTCTCCATCTTACTATTGGTGTTTTTTCCCCCACTTCTTTACTGTTTGACATCAGATCCTGTCAAAAAGCTGACACATTTTTCATGTTAAAAAAAAAAAGCCATTTCAACAAGTAAGGCCCAAGAAGAAGGCAAAGTGCCTCGCTGCTGTGACCGTGTTCTGGAGGCCCTGAACTCTCAGGCACAAGGGAGGGGGAGTGTGTGTGAACGTGCGGAGAGGGAGCCATAAGCTCAGCCATCAAATTGGCCAGCCTGGTGACCAGCGCGCCCGTCCCCANCAGGGCGCTGGGGCCGGGTTTCCGCGCACCGGCCCCCGGCCGGGATGGGAGTTTTCGTTTCCGACGGAGGCAGAGCCCGCGGAGCGCGCTGAGGGGCCGGAGCCCCAGTCACTCCTCGCGCGCGCTGGCCGCCGCTGTCACCCGCAGGCGGGCGGGGAAGGGGACCCGCACGCCCGGCTTTGCGGTGGAAATCCGGGTTACCTGGTAAGTGGACACCGTAGGAACTTGGCGCGCAGGCGGGAGTCGGGGGAGCCAGCGCTCAGGGGGACACACCGGGGTTGGAAACCGTTCTCCACGCTGAGCCGGGTGCAAGCGTACGCGCACCCCCGGCCCCAGAGTTTCTGAGAGATCTGTCTGCAACCCTCAATTAGTAACCAAGCCCTGTTGTGCGTTGCCCCAGAGCGCCTAGTGTCGAAGGCGGAGAGGAAGTCAACAAGGTGTTCCAGTTTTCTTTAATCAGGAGGAGATCGTGTTTTTGGTTTTTCTTTTAAACAGCAGGGGCCGGAGGGCCGCACCGTCAAGGCAGGTTGCAGGACGCACGGCTCCGGGAGTCCCCGCCGAAGGGAAACTTCGGAGAAGTGGGACCTGATGGGGTGGCGTGAGGTCCCGCGCGCGCACACACGGGGCCGGAGCTGCCTTGTCCGGCTCCCACGTGTCTGTGAGGTTCCACCAGGGACGTTTTTGCACGCCCGGGAGCGGGTCCCCGTCGCCCCAGCAGGTCCTGGCTTGGGGGTGCTCGAACTTGTCGCCGGGACCTGGCGGCCGCCAGGTCTGTAACCACCACCTCCCACGCCGCAGAAAGCGCAGACAGACCCAGCGGTCACCGTCCCCGCCGGGTTGGGGTTCGTCACTCCGCGCGTGCGTTTTTATGGGGCGACAGTGTGAGCGCTGTCTGGAAGCCGCCTGCGTCCCGGGCGCCCCGTCCCGCTCACGGCTCCAGCCCCGTACAGGACCCCGTGTGGGTGTGCGGGCGGCGGGGCCGCTCTCCGGAAGGCGTGAGTGCGCCCCCGGTTCTCCCCTGGACACACACCTTGCCCCGAGCGCCACTGGCGAGTTACTCACTGGAGCTGACAAGCCCCCGCGGGGACGAGGAAGTTACCCAAGTGTCTGGAAAGCTCGGCCCGGACGGATTTGTCATCCTGTGGATGATTCAGTGAGGTACCTGGAGGGAGCCGGTTTCTGGCGTGTGGGTCGCGCCCTCCCTCGCCTTGTCGGGGTGTTTGGGCGGAGCCCCGGAGCCCCGGCCCCCGGGTCCCCGTCCCCGTCCCCCGGCTCCGGCCGCGGGCCGGCGGCGGCGCCCTCTCGGCCGGGCTTACTCAGGACCGGGTTGCACAACNCTCCAGCCCCGGGCCGGGGGCGGGGGTGGAGGGTACTTCCGGAATCGCAGGGAGCAGCGTCTGTTGGGACCGGACTCTTGTCATCGCGGCCCCCTTTACAGGGAAAAGGGCTGTGCGTCCCCCACTCCCGTACTCCCAGAGCCTCCGTGTCTCCCCGGAGTTTGGGCCGGGCGGGTGGGGGAGGGGTGCTGGAGTTTGCGGGGACAGGGACGTACCGCAGCTCCCCCCAGCGGGCCAGTTCCCTCGGCTACGCGAGCGGGGAGTATCAAGTATGGACTGAACGCTGGCAGGGCCCGTGGCGATGGCTGGGTCACCTACAAAGAGGAAACCGAGACCCAGAGACTTTGAGGGTTTTGTCCAGTCGCCCGGAGGCAGTTGCTACAGATGCTGGACACACACTCCAGTTTCCTAGTTTCCAGTGCAGAGAGCATTTCTTGGTTTGAAGATGAACTCAAGACAAGTGTGAAGTCTCCGTGTCCCCACTGAAAGCTTTGATGAGCCGTCATTTCTGCCTTGGGAGTCAGCCAGACGTCCCTTTCCCCTGTGGCACCTTCTCCATTAGACCACCCTCTTTTACACTAAGCAGGGAAGCTTTTTTTTTTTTCTTTTTTGTATTTGTTTGGTTTAAATCTCCCCATTTCTCCTCTTCTCCCTTCTCCGATTTTACTTCCTCAGTAATGTGTTGAACAAGGGCGTCCTGCAAAGGTTTGCAGAAAAAGGATCTGCCCAAAATGAAGGTTGGGGGAAAGCTCGCAGCCCTATGGAGACAGGAGTGTGTGGTATTTTACAGTATTGTTGCAACTGGGAACTTGCTGAAGTTCAAGGGTCACGTGTAAATGCACTACCGTTTTCATTAGTTGTCTGTGGCAGCCAGACTGGACCCTCCACTGCTTTTGAGAGGAGTAGGGGACAATTCTTTTCCAGTTACTTTCCAAAAACTCTTTTCCTTGTCGGCGAATGAAGTCTTCATTGTTGCTCGGACGACTCAACAGTTCTTGAGTATGAGTAGTTAAGCCTCAGCGCGGCTGTTACTCCCTCGTTGCCTGGTTTATGCTTGGCCGGTTTTTTTTTTTTTTTTAATTTATTTCTAGGAGAGAGAGAGAGACAGCGTGAGCAGGGGAGGGTCAGAGAGAGAGGGAGACACAGACTGAAACAGGCTCCAGGCTCTGAGCTGTCAGTCAGCACAGAGCTCGACGCGGGGCTCGAACCCATGAACCGCGAGATCATGACCTAAGCGAAAGTGGGACGCTTAACCGAGAAGCCACCCAGGCGTCCCTACGCTCGGCCACTTTTAAGAGGCATCTTTTTTCTGATTGCCCAGTTCCACCAAGTTCCCCAATAGTAGTTGGTTTGTCAGAGGCCGAATACCTGGGGTCTATTTGTTTGCTTGAAAGTGGTCATCATTCCAAGTAAGAAAAGCAACTTTTTGTGTGTATGTGGGGAGGTGGAGTGGACTCTAGGGTTCACCTAGTGGGTCAAATTCCTGTTGGGCCAAAATAGGCAGGGCAGGGGGGCTTAGATAATAGCAGACTAATGTTTTATACCAGCCTTGAATTCTTCCATATGGCGGAGAGAGGTCTTTCCATTGCTTCAAAAGAGAGCTGAGCGTTCTCAGTGTTTTTTTCTCTGAGTGTTCTTTCTTGCTAGTAAATTAAGTCTGAGGGCAGTCTTTTCACTTTTGTGTCTCTCTTATTGTAGGTACTGCTCTCTGGAGTTGGAATGTTAGTTTGTAATTCTTCTCGAATATAGATGAAGTGCCTCTTGAAGAAGATAATTCAGGAAGCGGCATCCAAGGCACACTCTCTTCCCTAGAGAAGTCGTTGTCTGTGTTTCCGTAATTATTCTCCATAGAGGGTATTAGAAAGGAGGTAGACATACAGGACTTGACTCTAACTTTTCACTAAGTCAGGTTGCTTCATAGGATCCATTAGGATTGAAAATAAAATTAAAAAATAGATCAGTGGTGGGGCGCCTGGGTGGCTCAGTCGGTTGACATCCGACTTCAGATCAGGTCATGACCTCACAGTTTGTGGGTTCCCGCTCTGCGTTGGCCTCTGCGCTGACAGCCAGAGGAGCCTGGAGCCTGCTTCGGATTCTGTGTCTCCCTCTTTCTCTGCCCCTCCCCCACTCGCATCCTCTCTCTCTCTCTCTCTCTCAAAAATGAATAAATGTTAAAAAAAATTTAAAAATAAATAAAATAGGAAATCTGGCAGTAAAAGACATGTTGCCTTACTCACCCCTGGAGACTGAGGCACATGACAAAATCTTTAAATGTCTCTAACCCATTGTTTGATAAAAAGATGCCCAAGTTCCAAGTTTTCCATTCACTTCAGGCAGAGTTGACATAAACCCCATTTTTTTTTATTGAGGTGAAAGAAAATATCCATATAGAAAAGATACATATCTTAAGACTGATGAAATTTCACAAGCTAAACACAACTGAATCACTGGTATCCAGATGAAGAACTAGAATGTTATCACCACTCCAGAAACATCTCTCATTCTGCCTTCCAGTCACTGTGTTCCCTCCAAAAGTAACCACAGCCTTGACTTCTAACAGATACGTTAATTTTGCCTGTCTGTAAACATACCTTAATATAAGCAGTATTAAGGTTCAGTATGTACTGCTGGGTCTGTCTGCTTTGCTGATAATAATAATAATAGTAGGTCAGATTATTTGGATTTCCCTTTAAAGATGGCGGGAACAGTTTAGCTTGCAGAAGTGAGTTGGCCAGGCATTACTTAATATGACAGAATCAGGGAAAACGCTAACAGGACAGAAGCTGTATTTTCTGTCCCAGTGACTGTGTGGCAGGGAGACGGGTGAAGTGTACAGCGTGAAGCCAGCGCAGGTGAGGAAGGAGAATGTGCCTTCCACCCTGCAGCTCCAAGCTCATTTGATGGTTTCTCCGTGAGGGTCCCTGACCCCCACATCAAAAGAAGAAGTGCCTGGTCCCAGGGCTGAAATGACTTGTATTTGTCTCCCAGCTATGATTTTTAATTGTTTGTGGGTACGCCAAGATAAAGTCAGGAGTAATGTTTCTGCTCAGAAGAGTGGCATAGCGTGTCTGTGCTTCTTTCCTTTTGGGGAAAGGAGTAAACTAGGGAGCACGCGACTGTGATTAGACTGTGTTCCACAGGAGACCCGAGTGCAGAATTCGTGATCATGTGGGTGCACTTTATTGGACTGTATTTGGGCAGTAAATGATAAATATAGGCTATAAACATATAATTATCTATTTCTCTGATACCGGGTTCTTCAGTGTAAATGAGCAGCGCAGTGTGATAAGTATGAATACAGTAAATATATGTAATCTGTAAGGATGTAGGGTACGTGTGGTATGAACAATATAGATGTGTAGGTGTGACATGAAACCATCGGTGTATGTATAAGGGCTGGTGATAGCTCAAAGGTAAATTAGCGCACCTGAACTTAATGAGATTAGAGTTTAGGCAGGGAGATGAGCCGGAGCCAAGTAACTATAAGGCAACGTAGAAAGTTATGAATGTTACAAGTATTTAGAGTAAAACACAAACATTTATTGGGTCCTCCTGTGTACCCGGCACTGTGCTAGGCAAGTAACCTGCATTATCTCATTTATTATTTTGTAATTCCATGAACCACGTATAATAGTATAATTGTAACCATTTTACAAACAGGTAGAGATATTAACAGAGGTCGGGGAAGGCCTAACGTGGGTATTTGGGATGGACCTGGAGGGTTTGGAGGATCTGGATTTGGTGGAGAAAGGGGCAAAGGAAGGGATGAGGGGAAGGACCACCCATGTGGACTCTAAGGCAGTAAGTGGGATGAACAGAGACAAGGATCCACTTATGTCCCACGTTGGGAACAGAATCAGGGGCCTTGTCTGTAAACCTGGAGTCATGAGGGCTGTACATGGTGAGAGCTGAAGGAAGCTGATGGGGCCCCGCTCGGCTGATGTGATCTCCTCAGGGCCAAGAATGGGAAGCACACATTCCTTCAGGTGCGGCAAGCCTTGCTGAACTGCAGATGGACAGATAGGGGTACGGCACCAGGTCAGACCCTGTCCCAGGGGCCTTGATGGAGCTCAGACTTCCTGAATATCAGTTCTTCCTCAAGTTCCAAGCCAGATCTAAGAAGTCTCACTTCTAGGCCTGCTGAATACTATACACAGAAGGCAAACCAGACACCAGGGCTGTGTACAGTTCTTGTTTTTCTTGCGTGTGAAGAAATGGATTAATGTTTTCCCAACCTTTTCAGTATGACCAGTAGATTCCCCTTCTTTCTTAATTTGACTGAGTCATTCATGTTGTTCCTTCGTTCGTTCGTTCGTTCGTTCGTTCTTTCTCTCTCTCTCTCTCTCTCCTCTCTCCTCCCTCCCTCCCTCCCTTCCTCCCNTTTTTTTTTTTTTTTTTTTTTTTTTTTAAACAAATATGTTGTCATGTTGGTTAAGGGCCTAGTCATTGTTGTGAATGTTCATACTTCTGCAGTGATGTCAGTGAACACAATTTAACTTGTATAAAACTTTTGTCTACCAACCCTAAAAATAGTTTTATTGGTCACTTTTAAGTAATAACTATGCTGAAGGCAAGAAATCACTCAGTGATACATGGGATGGGGGACCCTTTAATATGCTTGGATATTTGGTTTAGTGAGTGATAAATTCAGTTTTATTTCTAGAATCTTCCATAAGTAGAGATTTATGACTTTTTTGAAAGGAGTGTGATCTTTAGCTTTGTAAATAGCTCTTCACATAGACCGAGTAGTCATTTGTCCACACGCACAAAATGACAAAGAATGCATTTTTCATTTGCCAGATTTTACTACCTTTCTATCTTCTTGTATAAAGGTGGAGGTTTGTTTTTGTTTTTGTTTTGAAAGAAAAATATCCAGGCAGTTACTCTTCTTTTATATTTCTGAAGAAGTCTTTGTGCCTCAAACCGTGGCCATGTGGTGTTCACTCTTTGCAGTTCAGGTAATTAATTCAGTGGTGACATCATAAGGAATGTGTTCATTTTTCCATTTCAAATTCCTCTTCATGGGACCTGATGGTTAACTCCTATTAAGAACACCCTTGGAAAAACTCCGTTCTCAAGGGCAGTTATGTGTTAATTTAAACTTGTCCTCCCTTGGCTTTGTGAGAATGAAGTTCTATTTCAGGGAAGGTGCTCTCTCTTCTACAATGAAGGAGAACTAAAATTGTGGGTCAATTTGATCCTAATTCTGTTGGTCAATTTGTTTGATACTGATCGAATAATATTTACTAGTCAAATGCACAGTGAAAGAGGACAGTGTTCAGACAGCCTTTTTAATTTAATCCTTAAATTCTACAAACCTAAAAATGTCAAACTTCTAGATCTTTCCTTCATTACATATAAATAATTTATATCAATTAATTAAAATAAATAAAGGATATTTAATGCAGCTATATTTTGATATTTGTTTTACTTTGGCTATTCAACTCTACCTATTCCTATAAGCTCTTTTTCTTTTTAGGTGCCTGGGCAGGCAGATAGTCTAAATGCTTTTATAACAGTGGCTTTTATGCCTTTTTGACTATAATTCACAATAAAATACATCTTTTCACCTTACCCAGAATACACTATACGCATTAAGATCTACAGACATGTGTACCCACAAGTAAACTGAAGTAAAACAGTACTTAATCATGATTCCATCTGATGTACTCTGATAGTTTCTATTTTATTCCAGTCAGTTCTGTTACAAAACACCCTTTCCATTGAATAATTGATTTCAGGGCCTACTGTCAGAATGCCGCCAGTTTGAAAAACACTGCTTTGGAAACTTTAGTACTTTGTTAGAGATCTAGAAACTTATGGCTGCGGCATGGTTACCTTTCTGACCATACCTATGTTTATCTTAAAAAATCTTTTTCGTTCCAAGTTCATTCTCATTTTATGTGATTTCTTACAGTCCTAATTATTCCCTTCTCCCTTGCCATTTGTGGTAGGGCCACAGATTTCTAGAACTTTCCGTACTCATTGATGAGTTCAGGATTGAGGCAAGGTAAAAGGAAACATTTGAAGGTAATTAATCCTGAAAGGGGTGACATTTAGTAAACTAAGGGGGTATGAGAGTTACATAAATGGAGTGAAGTATGGAGAGTGATTCTAAGAGAGGTTACTGAACTTTTAATATTCCTGCCAGTATATTTTCCTGGAGGTTCTCTGAATTTCTTCTAGTAATCTGTAATCATTGGTTTTATGTGGCAAGTTCTCAATTCTGCTTTGATTTTTAGGTTAGGATTGACTAATTTGGAGAGTAAAGTTCTGAATTAGACTTGCTCATTTCTTTTTCTCTTACTTCCGTCCTTCTCCCTTTATCTTACCTTGTCTGTATTTACTACCTGCATTTCGAATATCATAGCCTTCAATTTAAGTTTAAAAGGTACTGCCAGATATTTTACACCATACTTAAGGAAGATTATTTCTGTTGAGAAAATTTTTACAAAACAAAAAAATAAATAAAAAAATTAGAATATGTGTATCTCTAGATAGGAAAGGGTTGAAATCCACAGAGAAAACAGTCAGGGATCCTATCAGATGTGATCCATAATGTTCATTATGTTATCTTTCCCGAGTGATCTTGAATGAAAGCATCATCATGAATCTCTGCAGAGAACAGTAATTTATCTTCATAATTTTTAATTGATAGAACTCAGTGCTAAACCTCTTTGATTTTTTTAAGATTGTATTTTATTGGTGATTATATTGCCTGAGTAATATCTGTACATCTTAGTGTTCAGAGTAAGTATACTGATATTCTTAGCATCACCAACATCAGACCTTGGCAGTAGCTGCATGCGTGTGTGATCTATACATGGTGGTTCCCATGTGTGATCTCCCTAAGTTTGTGTTCTGCATCTCAGCGCTGTGGAAACATCCCTCTCTGTTTCCGTGTAACTTGTGTTGTGAAGTCTGTGAATCTGTCAGTCTCACCGAATAAAGTTATAAAACCACAGAAGTGATCAACCCTTCTTTGTCGTGGGTTACTTGATCATAATCCAGTGCCCTCCCTTTCAATTTAGAGAAATGGTATCGTACACATTCAATGCATTTCCTCTATAATATCCTCCCGGTTCGCGGGTCCATGTTTGCACTTTCCTCTCGTTAAAATTGGCGACGAGAATAATTTTGATTTATTGGTTTCATCTAATATAGCTGTGTTTATATTGTTGCCAATAAAATGACTTACACGATTGGTTTTTGTTTATACAATCTTTTCTGAGGAGTCAGTCACCTGTGTTAGGACAAGGTACATTCTGCTTATTAAAATGAACTCCTGGGATCTAAGAACATTCAGCTCTATCTGTCCTTGATTGAATTGCAAAATGTGCTTCACACCGCAGCCGTGCATGAGAATAACTTACATTATGTGTCAATAGGCTTTTCATTTCTATATTCTTCTGGCTACAAACGCTGTAACCAGAGACCGGCAGGGGAATAGCTCGGGTCTATTAATGATCAAGGCAGAGATGTTGAAAAAGCAGTTAATGAAATTATACAATCGTTAACCTGAAGGGAAAAGAATAAACAGAATCAATAAAACCCCTATTTCAGATGGCTTGGATGTATATAAAGAAGCCAATCCAGGAGTAGTTTGTTTGCTTACAGTATTTTGTGTCTCATTATCAGGTTTTCTGTGCGGGGCAAGAGTAACGCGTGTGGCATAAGGAATGGAAAATGTAACAAAGGCTAAATGTAGCCTAAGGAAATGAAATGATGTATGAAAATTAATAATTAACTGGCTCATCAGATGAATTATGACTCTAGATGAGTTTATTAATGATATTTACTAAGAAAGAGCCCTTGGCTGTAAATAGGCATTATGGAACTCATGTTTTTGGAATGTTCTTGAATGGATGAGCTAATGTTGCTTTTCATTTGTTGAATCTTTTAGTCTATGAGCCACAGTGCCTAGAGCCTTGAGTAGAAGGTAGAGTCATGATTTTGTATTTTGATCAGTCATAGCTTTTCCAGAAAACTAGTGAAATCACTAAATGGTTTTGTGCCTAAGTTTCCTTAGGAATTAAGTAACTTCCTTTTTGACCTGACTCGAAGGAGTATGTTTCAGGAGTTTGAAAGTGGTCGAAGGGAAGGATTTATGAACTCACCTTGACTCATTTGACAGAATGAACATTTTTATTGTTTGAACCGATAGAGAATTAAAACTCCAAGTGTATTAATATGTCAGATTCAGAGTACCCTAAATTTGTACTTTCAGACGTTCCTTGCTTTCTCTTTTTCTTTTTCTTCTTTTTTTTTTTTTTTTTCCTGTTGATAGCTTGGGGAGGGGAGAAGGGTACTGACTGAAGGATGAAGGAAAAAGTAATTCTGGGGAACTTGAGTACGTGTTTAAATAGAAGGCTGTCTGCCAATGGAATCCTACCACTTGGATTTTGATACTGATTAGTTATGATTTCACTTTTTGGCAAAGCATGGGCAAATTTAATCCTGATACTGTACTTTCAGGATTGTCTTTTAAGTGTTGTCTTTCAGCACACTGCTGACGTGGGAACCTCCTACTAACTCTTGCTTTGATGGAGTGGATGAATACTACTATTTTTGCTTCATTGTTTACCCTGTCCCCTCGATTTAAGTGCCATAGGTATAAAATCTACATATTTATCCTTGATCATAGTAAGTGGGTATTTTCTTTCAAAGTTTATTTATTTTGAGAGAGACAGAGAGCACAAGCAGGGCAGGGGCAGGGACGGGAGGGGGTGGGACAGAAGATCTGAAGCAGGCTCTGTGCTGACAGCAGAGAGCCAGATGCGGGCTCTAACTCATGATCCCAAGATCGTGACCTGAGCTGAAGTTGGATGCTTAACTGACTGAGCCACCCACGCGCCCCATAATTGGGTATTTTTGATCATCTTCCTTACCTTAATTATCTAGAAGATCAGAATTTCAAGAGACCTTAGTGATTATCACCAACTTCCTTATTTTGTGGATGAAAGCTCTGAGTCCAAAGAAGTTATAAATGATGTGCCAGAGGTAGAACTCTGGTGTCCTGCCTTCTAGTTGAGTGCTTTTTTTCCCTCTCTGACTCAATGAGGAAGTGTCTTTCTTAAAAGTTAGCAGTTTATTCCTTTTTTGTTACCAAGTTGACCTAGGATTATAAATGATCATATGGCCTAGCTAAAAAGTATATAATGTTTTATGATATCAGTAGAAAAAATTGATTTTTAAATCCTGGTCTCTAATGCTTGAAAAATCTGTTGGCATAATTATCCAACAGTGAAACACTGGATTATTAAGCATATTTTCACATTCAGTTTATTTTTGACCTGAGGCTGTTTTTCTCGGCTCCTATGCCACTGCCCCACTGGTGTTTCATTACGGTATCAACCGCTGTACTCTCTGGCTGTTGCTTTTTTATTAATAAAATTTAAGTGCATTTTCGTTATTATTGTTACTTTCAACTTAAAGCGATTTAAAACAGGAGCACAGTTTATAAATAAAATAAAAGTCCAGTTTGACAGGCAAATCTGAGTGTCTGGTACTTAATTCTCAGCGCTTTATTTTTCTTGCACCCTCACCTTTTTAATGATCTGACCCAATGCTAAGTACCTACTTATGCGTTTTTATCCAGATATTTGATGAGAATTCCTGCTTGCATATGATCTTGCTGCCAGAGAAATGACTCCTTTATTTTTAAAAACCTGGAAATGGGCATAGTCTGCAAATCTGCAGACGCTGTCACATGGACTCATAGTGACTCATCCTGCCAGTCATTTTGGATGACTCTTTATTTTCAACAAATTACCAATACTATGTATACACACACACACACACGCGTGCACGCGCGCACACACGTATATATATACGTTATATATATGATTATATATAAATATGTATGTATATTTATTGGGGTGTATATATATATATATTTATTTATCTATGTTGGTACTGAATAAGGGTTCTCTTCTGCAAGGTTCAGAGTATTCAGAAAACACTGTTTTATGAATGAGTGGAGAATACGTGGCCAGTATCCTCTGGCAAAGCACAGAGACATTAAATGACTCTTGCTCACCATCAACCCACGAATGAACAGAGCAGCCGATAATACACTATAGTTCTTTTTAAATGGACACAGCAGAAAAGGCATTAGAATTTTTCCAATGTGAAAAACCAACATCTTACAACCAGTTTGATACCAGGATTCATTTCTGATTCTTCCATAAAACAACTTAAATAAGGTTTGGGTAGGCTGCATTTACCTGTCCATTCTTGGGGATTATAGTGGAGGGAGGGGCAGTAGCTAAATATGAGAGTATTTCTCAGGACTGGATGGCCTGGTGGTATGAAATACAGACTGATAGAATTCCTTCTTTTTTAATTTTTTTTTTTTTTTTTTTAATTTTTGAGAGAGAGAGAAAGAGAATGAGGGAGGGAAGTAGGGGCAGAGAGAGAGAGGAAGAGAGAGAATCCCAAGCAGGCTCAACACTGTCAGCAGAGCCCGATGCGGGACTTGATCTCTCGAACTATGAGATCATGATGTGAGCTGAAATAAAGAGTTGGACACTTAATGACTGAGCCACCCAGGTGCCTTAGACTAACAGAATTCTTTTTTTTTTAAATGCTTATTTTTTGAGACAGAGAAAGTGTACATTTGTGAGGGGCAGGGAGAGGGGACAGAGGATTGGAAGTGGGCTCTGTGGTGACAGCAGAGAGCCTGATCCAAGGCTTAAACTCATGAACCGTGAGATCATGACCTGAGCTGAAGTCAGACTCTTAACTGATTAAGCCACCCTGGTGCCCCTAGAATTTTTAATAAAGTAGAGAATTGGTAAAGATGAGGAAAACATTCCAAATGTTGTACTGTTAATAATTTTGGAAGTTTCTCAACATATGGGAATGCATAATGCTGAGGGCACAGTGAGTGGTTGACTTGAAAATCAAATACTTTTTGATTGTCTGTAAGGATAAAAGAAAACTCTTCACAGAGAGTTTTCTCTCTGTGATGTTCTGTCCTTGGTGACTGATGGAGCCATTCATTTAGGAATTGGTTGGAAATATTTGTCCAAGACACTGAGTGGATTGTACAGAAAAAGCAGGAATCATCCAGTTGAGACTGTCTGACCACTGTGGCTTTGCACTCAGTCCTGTTTCCTGCATTTGCCCAGGTTTGGCTTCTTTTCATGACTATCCTATCTGTGGAGAAGCATACAGATCGTGACTGTGTCTGTCCTTCATTTGGACTAGTGACACTTAAGCATCTCATTGACTCTGTGTACGTTTCGGGGAGCTGTTGCAGATCAAGGTAAGGAATGGCCTTTCCTAAAGATTTGTAAGCAGAGCGTACTGACATCATGACACACAGACGGGTAATGACGTCCTGCCGTCTTATCAGTACTCCGTTCTCTCTCTGCTGCTTGAGGGAAGGGGTGGTGGAATGGCAGACGGAAGCTTTGTGGAACTGCGGTTGATTTCCTGTGTGTGGAGTCTGGTGGACGTATTTACTGTTAGAAGGGCTCTTCTTTGGTTAGGCTTTCCACAAAGTGTTTTGCACAGACTTCTTCCTTTCCTAGGATCTTAATAGAAGGTGAGAGTATGGTGTTGTTGATTCTTTTTCCATTCCTGTAACTCACAATCACGGAACCAAGACCCTGGTGCGGCTGTATTTGGAAATATGGGCATATGATGTCTTTGTGAGAATCCCAGGCCCTTATGTTTATCTTTTGTAAATCTAGGGACTGTGAAAAATTTGCTCTTACAGTAAGTGTCAGAGGTGGCTTAATATCCTCACGATCTTATTCAGAGGCCATATCTTTTGTTTCCTGGAAACGTCGAAGTGTTGGTCTCACGGCCCATGAAGGTGATGCTTTGAGTTTCCCAAGACTCACCCGGGCAAAAGTGAACTAGGATGGACAGACAGACCCTCTAGGGAGCAAAAGAAGTTTCACTTTGCAGGCTGGCACCAGTTGATTGGTTGTCATTGCCAAGAGCACTGTATTGAGAAGGGCTCAGTGGCAAACAAAACAACGCAGTGATCCATAACCCGTGTCTGCTGCGAGTGCGGTACGGGAGAGTGCCTGCCAGGGAACCATGTGTGTGATGACCTTGCCTTACACAAAAGGCTTTTTGCGAAGAGTGCTGCTTTTCTTCCTGATAGAATGCTACACAGGTTGAAAACTCACAGTGACTGACTTTCATTTTTGCCTTTAAAACTGCCTGCATTTATTCTTTTAAACAGGCTAATAACCCACACCATGGATAACTTACTGGACTTTGCCTGAAAGGACTCAGTAGTGCCACTGGATATTTGACCATCCTGGCCGCGGGGTTTTTTCAGAATGAATGGAAGGTCATGCAGCATGAGTCTCCACCGGACATCAGGAAGCCCACAGGGGCCTGGGATGGTCAGTGGCCAGCACATCCCTCCCATCCGAGCCCACTCTGGGACTCCTGGCCCCTCGGCCTGTGGCAACATGTTGAGCTCTGCTATCGGAAGCCTTACTAACAGCGTCCGTCTCAAGATGGCGTCGGGAGGAGGGCTGGCTCCGCAGGGCAGCATGACCGAGAGCCCCCTCCATCTGCCCGCCTTGAGCCCCCGGAGACAAGTGCTCACCAACGGGAAGCCACGATTCCAGGTCACCCAGGCTGGAGGCATGTCAGGGCCACACACTTTAAAGCCAAAGCAGCAGGAGTTTGGAAGTCCCTTTCCTCCAAATCCTGGGAAAGGTAGGATTGTCTTTCTGGGATCTTTTACAAGTGGAAACTATTTTTTCCTCCCCCTTGTTCCTCCTGCCAGCAAATCTTATGGAAAAATACATGATTGAACATCAGGGTCAGAGCCGATGGTCTCAGTAGTATGTAGCTTATGTGGTCGGGGGGTGGGTGTGTATGTGCGCGTGAGGGCGAGGAGGCCACAGTGGCAAACGTGATACCTCGTGGGACTGTGAAGCGGAGTAGAAGGCGAGACAGAGAGATCAGAAACAGGGATGGGCGGGGGCGGGGTGGCGCCTGA
The DNA here is from genome assembly GCF_008692635.1 of Crocuta crocuta. Lineage (NCBI taxonomy): Eukaryota > Metazoa > Chordata > Mammalia > Carnivora > Hyaenidae > Crocuta > Crocuta crocuta. The sequence goes on along the minus strand of NW_027529428.1, from coordinate 15,736,826 downwards.
GTGGCTCAGTCGGTTGAGTATCTGACTTCAGCTCAGGTCATTATCTCGTGGTTCAGGAGTTCGAGCCCCGCACCACGCTCTGTGCTGACAGTTCAGAGCCTGGAGCCTACTTCAGATTCTGTGTCTCCATCTCTCTCTACTCATCCCCTGCCTGTGGTCTGTCTCTCTGTCTCTCAAAAATAAAGAAACACTAAAAAAAAAAAAAAGAAAGAAAGAAAGAAAGAAACAGGGATGAGGGTGGGTGGGTGGTGGAAGGGCAAGAGTGAGTTTAGCGAGATCCCACCCCTGGAAACACAAAGGGGCTGGATTCCGCAGGCCGTGGAGGATGGGGGCGGCTGGAACAGTTGTTGTGCTAGTTGGGTGCCAGAAGAAAGGTTTGGGAAGAAAAAGATAAAAGAGGAGAAATGTTAGTAGCCAATAAAGTGAAGAATTAGTACATAGAAACGGTAAAAAATTATTCCTAGAGCAGAACCCGTAAGTTTTGTACGAAAGCTAGTGACAGAAGGGAAGAAAGCTAGACAGGAGAGTGAAGCCTGTGCTTCGGGGCTGGTGGAGAACTGGAAAACTGGGTTAATTTGAAATGTGGAGAGAATGTGCTTTTAATTCAGTAGTATTTGGATAATATGTATTTTAAGTCACAGAATCATTGTTGGAGAATAGCAGATTATTGGAATGACACACACTCTTTAGAAACCGATGTTGACTTAATGAGTTATATTGCAAATGAGATGTGTATTTGGGCTAGAAAAAAGAAAGACGGTGTATCTCAGCTTTGTTATGTAAAACAGTACAATTATATGTTCCTTTAGGTATTTTTAGCATTTGTTTTTCACTGTTAATATTAAGTGTTTACACTATCAAATAGAATCACTGGCAGCCCAAGTAGCCATGCACCCACTTAACTCAGCTCACCCAGTTAGGGTGAATAATTATTTGTATGTGGCAAATAACCAAAAAGTTGTTTTTGTGTCTCTGTATTCCTCTCCATGGTATAAATGGGTTGATTAAGGAAAAACCTGAAACATATGTGTAGCTTTTTTCTTATTTATTTATTTATTTATTTGTTTATTTGTTTATTGGCTTAGGTTTAGGTTTGGTTTCAGGTTGTTTTGTTTCTTAGACCTACTGATGTTTAGTATGAGTTTAGGAAACACTTGTCCCGGGGCCTCCAAACCGCACCATTGTCAGGTTGCTGTGTTCATGGTATGACAAGCTATGTGCCTCGATGTCAAGCTCATGTACTTGGGTTTTCAGGGGGCGGAGACCCAGTGAAGTCTTTCAACTCATGCTTGTCTAGTGTACCATAGCTTGCTGTCAGATCTACTTGTGTTGAAATCCTGGCTGGCAATGATAATGCTGATAGTGTTAATAACTTCTATTTATTATGTCATAACTTAGCACAGGTCAGGCACTGTTTTGAGGACTTCCGACATGTGATCTCAGTTATATTGCTCACGACGGCCCTGAGTCGTATGCAGCTGTTAATTGACTGATACAGGAACTTAGGTCTAGAAAGTGTAAGTGACTTCAGCATTGCCACCTGGGAAGGAGTTTGGGGATATTACTTGGACGGTGACCAGAAGTGGTTATGATTGTACTCCTGGTTTAAGAGAAATGTTTCAGGGAATTCAGGGATAGTGAGTTCTCAGGGGTCATACATCCTGGAGCTCAGGTAAAATGTCAGCACTAGTGCTGCCCGCCTAGCGCCCTCTTTCCAGCATCCTGGCTCCTTGTGCAGCTTCTGAGCTTGTGGTGCCTGCTCTGGATGTGCACGGATGGGGTGGGCCTGAGCACGGACCAGGGGTCAAGGCCAGCAGTATTACCATCCTTTCTGGCCTTGGGGAGCTTGGGTAGCACTCTGGATGGTGGCTGACTGTGTCCGTTTCAGATACCGGTTGGCAGTTCCAAAGCTAAGCCAGTAACTGGCTGAGGATAGGTGATCCGGGACTGTTTATTTTACTTTACTTTACTTTACTCTACTTTACTTTATTTTATTTATTATTTTTTAATGTTTTATTTATTTCTGAGAGAGAGAGAGACAGCATGAACAGGGGAGTGTCCGAGAGAGAGGGAGATACAAATTCTGAAACAGGCTCCAGGCTCTGAGCTGTCAGCACAGAGCCCGACGTGGGACTCAGACCCACAAACCGTGAGATCATGACCTGAGCCAAAGTCAGATGCTCAACCGACTGAGCCACCCAGGCACCCTGATCCGGGACTGTTTAATCTCCATCCAGTCATTTACTCAACAGAGAATTATTGAGTATATATTGTAGGTGAGCCACTGCTTTAGGGTTACAGTAGCCAAGAAAACATAGTCCTGGTCCTCAGGGAGTTAGGAGAATTCAGACAAATGAATGGGCAGTTAAAGCATAGTCAGGGCTCTGATAGCGGTACACTGAGGGCGGTGGGGCCACATTTGGAGGGTTCCCAGCCCGTGCTTGATGAGTGGATCTGGGAGGAGGGTAGGATATCTAGGCAGATAAGTAACTAGCCTTGGAGTCTTGCAAATTGTATGTTGTGTGTGTGTGCGTGTGTTGCATGTGTGCGTCTGGGCACGTGTGTATGTGCGTGTGTGAGGGAGGCTGTCTGGGAACCCAATCTGGATAGAGAGATGAGCACCCTCAAAACCTGGAAGGAGAGATCATGGTGCATTTCATTAACTTCTGCCTGATTCCACCCTGGGGCTGTACAGACTGTTAAGAGACGAGACTGGGAGAGGAATCAGCAGAGGCCGCATAAAGGTTATGAACAATGTGCTGAGGAGTGCGGGTCTATCCTGACCACACTGTGAGTTGCCGAAGGGTTTTAACCTTGGGGATGATGTGATGGAATGATGTGATAAACTTGAGGTTGACATCTCTCTTGGGATTTGTCATTGCTTTTTTATGTGTTATTGACATTGCCATGACCCAGAGAGATAGGTACCAAGAGCCTGTGACTCTGTGGGTGTATTAGTTAGGGAGTTCTCTAGCAAAATGGATCCTATAGGAAATATATCTGTGCCTGTACCTGTATCTGTACCTGTACCTGCATCTGAATAGACTGTGGAGACTGACCATCTTCAAGAAATGGAAGAAGAGTCAGCAAGCTGAAGACCCAGGATGGCTTTGAATTAGGAGAGACAACGGTGTACTCCCTTTCTGAAGGCCACCAGGTGTGAGACCCACAAAGAACCAATGTTTCAGTTTGAGTCCAAAGGCAGGAAAAAATGCCAGTGTCCCAACAGGAAGGCAGTCATTCAGGGAAGAGTTTTCTCTTGCTTGGTGGAAGGTCAGTCTTTTATTCTTGTCAGACCTTCAGCTGATTGGGTGAGATCTATCCGCATTAGGAAGAACAATCTGTTTTGCTCAGTCTGCTGATTTAAATGTAAATCTCATCCAGAAACACTCATAGGAACACCCATAATGATATTTGATCAAATATCTGGGTACCTTGTCACCCACTAAAGTTGACGTAAAACTGTGACAGTGGGGTACCATTACTTTGGGGTCAAGTACTGTTTATAGAGTGGCTGAGAAAATATGTTTTCTGGGCCTTGAGAGTGACTATCCTATCTCTCAGGAATCCAGTGGAACTTTATACAGAAAATACGTTATCTAAGCATTGCCGCACAGACACATATCTGACTTGGAGACTGGAGAAGTATCTAATGGGAGCCTTGTGAGAAATATAAACTTAATGGCAGTGTTTACGTTAGTTACGTAAGGAGTGAGTTCCACTCAACTGAAAATGCACATAACAGTGGCTTTCCCATCGTAGAGCATGGTTCCCAAGTAGCGTGCCAAGGGCACTGGGGTACCCAGCAAACTCGGGGAACCACGGGGTGTGTTTACTCTTGAGGGAAACAGAGGCCCCGCGGCAGCCTTTGGACACCAGGCCGACTGCCATCTTGAGGAGGTTCAGACTTTCAACACCAGATCGCCCTGTGCTCCTTTCAGTGATGTCCTGTCTTTGCAGAGCTGCCCTTTTGGTAGTTGTGATGACAAAGCCTGCGCTTTGTAGGGCAGAGGGTGGGAGCACCCCAAGTGGAGGCCGATGAGTGGGTAAATAATATGTGTGTCTTATCCACACAATGGACTGTTCTTCAGCCTTAAAAAGCAAGGAAATTCTGACACCCACTACAGCATGGGTGAACCTTGAAGACCCTGTGCTGAGTGAATCACGCCAGGCACAGAAAGACAGATGCTGTAGGATTCTTCTTATATAGGTTCCTGGAGGAGTGAACTCACAGAGACGGAAAGCAGACTGTGGTTGCTGCGGTCTGGAGGGAGGGGGCAATGAGGAGGTCTGGAGACGCACGGTGAGAATCGCACAGCAGGGTGAATGCACTTAATATGCACTTCAAAAATCGTTAAGGGGCACCTGCGTGGCTCAATCAGTTAAGTGTCTGACTTTAGCTCAGGTCATGATCTCATAGGTCATTGGTTCAAGCCCCACGTCAGGTTCTGTGCTGACAGTATGGAGCCTCCTGCCCCATACTGATCCTCTCTCTGGCCTCGCCCCCCCACCCCCCCCTCTCTCTCTCTCTCTCTCTCTCTCTCTCTCTCTCTCTGTCTCTCTCTGTCTCTCTCTCTCTCTCTCTCTCTCCTCCCACACTCCTTCTCCCCAACTAGTGCTTTCTCTCTCAAATAAATAAACTTAAAAAAAAAAAAAACTGGTTAAGATGGGAGGTCACCTGGCTGGCTCAGTGCCTCAGGAGAGTGCCTCTTGATCTCGAGGTCATGAGTTCGAGCCCCATGTTGGGTGGAGAGATTACGTAAATAAATAAATAAACTTTAAAACGAAATAAAAATGGTTAGGATGGTCAATTTTATGTTAGGTGTACTTTATCACAAAAATAAAACAAGCGAGTACTAAGTGAAAATCTGTGTGGACTGAGGAGCTGAAGGTGTGGTATTCAAGCCGATTCTGAGAGCTGCAGTATTCCGCATCACTGATGCTTATGGGAATCGTCACTACAGTATTAATTGCCTAATGGTGATTTTCTGATTCCAGTTTTCCTTCTTTGCTTATTGGTATTTTTCTTGCAAGAAGAATTCCTCTCTCTCCATTTTTCGAGAACCACTATAGACCTCATGTATTCCTTTTAAAAATTCCGTGTTGTGATTCATCCCCATCACTGGTCTTTTTTAATGCTCAGGTTGTCCCAGACCTGGCAGGTGCGAGCCCCTTCAGGCCATTTCGGGTGGCCTTTGGATATGTTCCCGTTAAGCACTTCCTTGCATTCACACATGACAAGATGCTCTAGGTCCACTTTTACTTCCCTGCCCTGGACTCGGAATCAGCCATTTTTTCCCAAAAAAGCTTGGGTCCCTTTTAGTGGGAAATACTTGGAAAACTGGACAAGGTGTGCTTTTGTGGGCTCTGGGTGTCCTTGCTTCGACGCCCCGTGTGTGCACAGAGTTAGGAGATGTGTCAGAAGAAGGTAAGGAGTCCCAGTTAAAACACCACAGCACAGAGCCCTTCCTCGCTCATCCCTCGTTTGTCTGCAGGGTCCCTGCTTCTCTGCAGTGTCCGTGTGTCTGTTGATTTGCTCTGTGCTACCATCAAGTTACTTTTAGTGTTACCTTTCTTAGGTAGTAGAGGTTAGTTTTGAAAAGGATTTCTCACTACACGCGAATGTTTAACGTACTGAGATGGGAATGTTTGCGTTTATCAGAGCTACTGCCTTGAGCACGCGGGCTGTTCCGCTGCCGGGAGTACAGAACCTCACTTATCTTGTACCAGCAATGGTGTTTCTCCCTACTTCCTGTTCAGCAGTTATGGATTGTAATTAGACCGGGAGAAATGCATTTTTCAAGGCGTCTGGGAAATCAACTTTATGATCCTCACTTTAAGCACATTTGACACAGCTGCTTAAATATTTAAGACAGCTCCACATTCGCAGTCCCTGTAGGACCCTGTAATTGGGAAGATTTTCATTGTAAAGGTTTTTTATTTTACTTTAGAGCCTCTGACATTTCTTGTTGTCCTTGGAGACAAAGGGAGTTAGTTATTCATTAGCGCTGTGGGTTATTCATTATTGTTGGTCAGAAAAAGCAGAATAATATCAACAAGGGACAGTAACTAATTGGGATTAGAACACTCTTTTGTATAACTTAAGGTTGGTGTCTCTTTTAAAGACCTGTTTTGTTTTGTTTTTTAATATGTGAACCTGGGAGTCTAGAGACTGGTGCACTTTAAATAATACACCAGATTTTATTTAGATTTTTCACTGTTTGTGCTTTGCTAACTCAATTGGTTATAACCTGGAGCTTAGGTTACCACTTGATTCCTTAGTGGGTCACTTAGCTTCATATTTTTCTCCCACTGCCACATTATAAATTTTAAAATACTGCCACTGATTTAAAAAGTTACTTTCCTATATCATTCCTTTACCTATGTTTATTCCTGGACAAACAATGAAAAAAAATTCTGCTAACACCAGTGAGTAAGCCATGTTGAATGTTGTCATGTTAGCTCTGGGATAAGAATAGCAAGTGGGATCTTGTGTTTTTGAAGAGATACATTGATACATTGATCGATATATTCAGTCAGTTAATTCGGTGCATTGATATATTCAATAAATTAATTCAATCCATTGATATAATTGATTGATATATTCAATCAGTTAATTCAATGCACCGATATATTGATTGATAGGTATATTCAATCAATTAATTCAATGCATTGATATATTGTTTGATACACTCACTAATGAAAGTTGGGGCAAAATACTTGGCTACTTCTTTTTTTTCACTTCTGCTTTTTAATCACTTGTATTTCCTTGCACTTCCAATGTGGCTTCCTGCAGAATTAGAGCAAATAAAGTTGATATTCCATAAAAGATTCCAGAAATAACCAAACCGGTGAGAAACCAAAGGCATTATTTCAGTTGAGGTAGCCAGGGTTTTCATCTTGTCTCACCAACAGCGCAGGTGAAGCACAGTGTTTACTTTTGTTTCCTCCTCGGACTGCACAGTCTATACTTTGTGTGATGTATTGATACAGCGTATAAATCAAATTGATGATGGATTTCCAAGTATTACTGAACAGCAGGCATGATTTGTTCTAGTTATAAAAGTGATTTGTCAGTCGCACAACATTCTGCCTTTAAAAGAATGTATTCCATTAGCACTCCCTGGCCCTTAGACAAGCCTCTGCCTCTGATACCGTAGAATGCGGAGCTAGAATATAGCATCCACTAGTCACTTGTAGCATTTTCTAAGACTGTTAAACAGCAACAGCTTCAGACTTGCACGGTGCTTTATGGTTCACAAACTTGCATATTGATAGTCTCCTATGATTTGGTCTACGGCCGTACCACCACCTTGAATGTGCCCGATCTCGTCTGATAGTCTCCTATGATTTGACCAGAGGCTCCATCCTGTGGGTCAGGGCAAGTGTGACTGGTCCCATTTTAGGGATTAAGAGACTGAGGCTCAGTTTGCTGGAGATCTCACTCTCTGCGTGCTGTGTGGGTTGGTACTGAGGAGGACTCCACTGTCTGAGAGCTCCTGCTGCCGGAGTGCTGAGAAACCCTCTTTCCCCTCTTCCTTAGAGTTCATGGCTGCTGCCATTCCTGAGCAGGTGCACCTGTAAAACTCACTGCCAATCAGCTGCCCTTCCATCCACGAGCTGAGGAAGTGGGCCCTTGCCCCACTTTCCAATTTCCAGTAATCAGCCCTTCTGAGTGGGGAGCGGGGGCACTGTCTCCCTGGGCAGGAATCAGGCCGCCTTTGTGTGAAGGCCACCTGAGTGACAGCAGTATATGCAGAAGTCACTTTGTGTGCCATTGTCTATGGAGTCTTTGAGCCCCGGGCAGGAGGATATCATGAATATGAATAGATTTGCTACTTCTGACCCATCAAATTTTAAGGATACGACGGATGGTGACTTGTATTTAATACCTATTTTTATGGCTGCCTTATTTGAATAATGAAAGAAATAGAAGGCCTGTAATTGGTTCTGACATAATAAACAAGGTAAAAAATGGACCTTGCTATTCAAGGATAGTCTGCATCCTTAAGGAGCAGGTTAGAAATGCGCAGTCTCGGGGCGCCTGGGTGGCTTAGTCGGTTAAGCATCCGACTTTCGCTTAGGTCATGATCTCGCGGTTCGTGGGTTCGAGCCCTGCGTCGGGCTCTGTGCTGACAGCTCAGAGCCTGGAGCCTGTTTCAGTCTGTGACTCCCTCTCTCTCTGACCCTCCCCCGCTCACGCTGTCTCTCTCCCTCCTAGAAATAAATAAAACATTAAAAAAAATTAAAAAAAAAATGCACAGTCTCAGGGCCGCCCCAGACCGACTTACTCAGATTGTGCCTTTTAACAAGACCCAGCACAAGACCAGCTTCCTGGCCGTGTGAGCAGACTGTATGGAGGTCCGTGCTCAGAAGGAGTGCCCTGCGTTTGGGGTTCAGTGCCCGGTGGTTGCTGTCTTGACATTCTTACTGATTTTATCTTTGAGGCTGTGTGTTGTAGGTGAAATCCGACGGGACACTGGAGCCTGTGTGGGGTGCCTGGGGGCTCAGTTCCTGCATGTGTGGTCCCGCGTGCTGGCAGGGTAGCTCCTGGCTTCCCTGCCCCCACCCAGTGCCCACTGCTGCCCTCGGCCTCCAGTGGGGACCCAGGTATGAGTGTGCGGAGGTCAGGGCTGGGTACATGTTCAATGTTCCCCATGCCATGTGAGGTTCTGGGCACCTCCCCATGCGGAAGTGGTGAATAGCAAACAAAACAAAACAAAAAAACAAACAAAACAAAAAACCCCCCAAAAAACCAAAACCAAAACCACGACCAGTCAAGAGAGAGACTAGAGAATGGGCAGTCATTTTCTCCTGCCTTTTGAACAAGGGACCCACCATTTTCATTTTCTTTTTCATTTTCACCGATCCCTGCCATCATGTAGCTGACCTTGTGAGTACACATTGAAATTTGAGAAGCATGGGTGTAGGAGAAACAGCGTGGACCTGGACTCAGAAGATCCACACTCCTCTTCAAGAAGTGCTGGTGTGTGACCTTGGGGAAGCTACTTGTCTACCCTGCCTCAGTTTCTTCCTGTGTAAAATGGAGGGGGGAAGTAATGTTTCATCCCTCTTTCCAGATGGGTACTGTCTAGGCAAAAGGCAGACCTGGCCACATATCCTTGAGGAGGAGTGTGGCCAGGGCACCTCTTGTCTTTGGCTTTGGTTTCATGATGCTGATGAACAAAGCTGGATGTTAAGGATGGAGGTAGAAGGCAGGGCTCACAATAGGGAAGAAGGCCCAGAACTGGTCTTGGAATTCATGGTGAGTGGAAAACAAGGGTCAAGGCAGTGACGCAGGCAAGCTCTGGGGATCTTGGGTAGAGAGAAGGTGAGCCTCAGAGAACTTGTGAGCTAATGCATTAGCTTTCCAGGTGCCCCCACCCCCACCCCCTGCATTGTGTGGTAGCGACAGGTGCACGTGAGATGGTGGGGTAGCAAATGGTGTTTGCTTTTAAGAGTTAAGTTAGATGGTAAATGTGAAAAATGCATTTTACAGCACTGAGTGCCTTGAAGCACGTCATGTACTGTGCTCCCTGAATGTCAGTCAGTGTGGGGTGGGGGTGGGGGGTCTCCATAAACCACAGCGACTGCTGCTCAGCGGGATGGCCCTGTCCTGCTGCTGTGCTCGGTCGTGCGACCCGTCCTGTGAAATAAAGGCTGACAGCGCAGTCATAACTCCCGACTCGAGGCAGCACAAAAAGCTACCTGGTGTGTAGATTACGCTGAATGGTCTTGTTTTCAGTTTGCCTCAGAGGCTGGATGGAAAAAACTTAAATCATAATAAACCACAGTAAACAAACATTGACGTGAATTGACAAATTTTAGAAGTTTATCTTTCATCTAAAGATTTTATTTTATTTAGGAAAGGTGATCGTATAATTTATTATCCCAAACCAGGGGACTTTCAAGAGGGAAATGGGGCCGTATTATGGCCAGGACTGTGATGGCAGAATTGGAGCGCAGCGCCACCCTGCATCGAGGGGGAAGCTTGAGAGCATTAAGATGCAGAGTCTTACCCACCTGCTTTACAGTAAAGTAGTTCAACCTACTTGACAAGATTAGACCCGTTTAAGTTACTAGCAAAATTTTTTCTTGGGGCCATTGGATGATTATTAGTATATTATTAAGTAGAATACATTAATTAGTTCCCGACTGTTCTAGAGTTGGAAATAAGCTAGCAAGTATTTAGCACTTCTGTTTATTATTTATTCTAGAATTGGAAAGAAGCTAGCAGCTATTTAGCACTTTTAGTCAGTTCTTACCTTTACATATTTTTTTTTTTTAAATGTTTTATTTATTTCTGAGAGAGTGAGAGTGTGTGAGCAGGGGGAGGGGTGTGAGAGAGAGGGAGACACAGAATCCGAAGCAGGCACCAGGTTCTGAGCCGTCAGCACAGAGCCCGACATGGGGCTCAAAACCCACGAATCATGAGATCATGACCTGAGCTGAAGTTGGACGCCCAACCGACTGAGCCATCCAGGTGCCCCTTTACATATCTTATTTTAATCCTTGCCAACCCTATGAAGTGTCCCCTTGAAAATATGAGAAAAGAGAGGCTTAGGAAGAATAAGAAACTTGAGCAAGAGTACGTGTGTCCCGCTGACTTCAGAGCCCTTTGTGCGTCTGTAGAAAGTTGTTTTGTCTTTTGACACAGTGTTTGCTTCAGAAGGCTGGTTTCTTGGCAATTGCGAATGGTTTCCTGAAAGACACAGTATTTCTGCTTTAATTTTTACTGTGTGTGGTGGTGTAGCGTCTGGTATATATTTATTTTGAAAAGTAGAGTGAGCTGAGGCAGAAAAACCACTGGCAGACTGTCGCACGTGTTTGTATCAATTTGTGTTAAAAGCGCCCCTCCTTACTTGCTTAAGACAGTGGCTTTGGTGACAGTCAGGTAGGGAATGTGACGTCAAAAAGAAAGACACGGTAATAGCTAACTTGTGAGCCCTTTCTCTGGGCCACCTGCTGCCTTAAGCAGAACTCCTGGGCCACACAACTGGGGTGCCATCTGGAAGGCCTTCTGTGATGGCCTTGGAGCTCAGAGTTCTCTATTGTCCTAGCAGCCCCATGTGTCATTACATCAGGAAACCGAAGACTTGGAGAAGTGAAGTGACTTAGCAGCAGTCACATGGCTAGTATGTGTCGAAGCAGGGAAGTGAATGCAGTTTCTTTCTGACCCCAGGGTCTTGTGTCTTCACTGTCTCGCTGTGTTCTGTCCACAGGAGTCAGGGAGCCGAGCTGGGGATGGGGGCTCCCTACCGCCCGAGCGCGGCTTCACCTCGCACCTTGTTCAAGACTCTTTTGGTTGCAGTCAGCTGTATCCCATTGTGCTGGCTTATGTAAAAGGAGATTTACTGTACGGAATCAGGAGTGTTTCACGGTACCCAAGGACAGGATGGACAGCCAGATCTTTTGAAAGTCTGAAGCACAAGATACTTCCCCATGCTCTTCCTCTACAGGCAACATGGTTGTTTATTTCTGCTTTTCTTTACACATCACTTCATTTTTCTCCCTACATATTGCTTTTATCTATTTTTTAAAAAAAATTTAACGTTTGTTTATTTTTGAGAGAGAGAGGGAGACACAGAATCTGAAGCAGGCTCCAGGCTCTGAGCTGTCAGCACAGAGCCCGACGCGGGGCTTGATCATGAACCGTGAGATCATGACCTGAGCTGAAGTCGGATGCTCAACTGACTGAGCCACCCAGGAGCCCCTGCTTTTCTGTATTTCTTAGTATATGTATTAAGGTTCTGTGTAGACATATAACCAGTAGTATATTTATTTGTACCTGTGTGTATGTTATTTATATAAAGAGATTTATTATATGGCATTGGCTCACTTGTAGCCAATGGAGGCTGACAAATCCCAGGATCTCAGTTGGCAAGCTGGAGACCCAGAAGGGCCCATGGTGTAGTTCTCTTCAGAGTCCAAAGGCCTGAGAACCAGGAGAGCTGATGGTGTAAGTTCCAGTCGGAAAACTGGCAGGCTGGAGAACACAACAGGCTGATATTTTGGTTTGATTCTGAAGGCCAGAAAAGATTGATGTCCCAGCTCACAGCAGCCAGCAGGACCCATTCACCTTACTTGTGGGAGGGACCCCCATTTTGTTCTGTTGAGGCCTCCTACTAATTGGATGAGGTTCATCCACCCTGGGGAAGGCACTCTGCCTAACTCAGTCTACCAATTCAGTGTCATCTCGTCCAGAAACACCCTCACAGACATATCCAGAGTAATGTTTGACCAGATGCCTGGACACCCTGTGGCTCAGTCAAGTTGACACATAAAATTAGCCATCACGGTATCCGTGGCCTCAACACGGTTTTCTCCCCCAGCCTTGAACATGAAACGTACTCAGAACTTGTGTGCTACAAGTCGGCTGGGTAGTGTCCCTCTATACCATTTTCGGGTTCCTTGGAAAGACTCTGATTGGTCCAGCGTGTGTCAGATGCAGCTTGTCCAGCTGGGGTGGGGGCGGGGCCTCATAGAATCCACCTGAGTTCCACCTGCCCAGAGAAGGGCTTGTGGGAGGGGTGACGCCTGGGACTTAGTCCCTTGCAGAAAGGTAGTTTTGGGGTATATGTCTTAAGCAGCAGGGACATTTCCAGAGTTCTCCCAGAAACCATGTTCTTCAACCAGTATGATTCCAAAGTAAAATTTTAGAAGTATGGCCACAGGCAGAAGTTAATCCTAGAAAGTTAATTTTTTTTTAAATTTATTTTTCTTCTTAAAAGATTAACCACTGGTGTTTTGCATCCGTTTTTCAGTGCTGGCCACTGCATTTTCTTTAAACATTTTTTTTTAACATTTATTAATTTTTGAGAGGCAGAGAGAGACAGAGCATTAGCAGAGGTTGAGCAGAGAGAGAGGGAAACACAGAATCTGAAGCAGGCTCCAGGCTCTGAGCTGTCAGCACAGAGCCCAAAACAGTTCTCCAACCCATGAGATCATTACCTAAGCCAAAGTTTGACGCCCACCGACTGAGCCACCCAGGCGCCCCATGGCCACTGCATTTTCGAAGGGAATTCATTTTTTTAAGATAATGCAGATTTTCACTCTGGGATGTGGGAATTAAGAAAGCATTTAATGGATGATCCATTAAGCCTTTAGGTTTCTTTTGTATTTAGAGTTTAGTGAAGGAGAGGATTGCCAGGTTTCAGTTCAGGTACATAGACCCATGATTTCTTTTTGAAATCACTTTGAACAACACAGCAATTAGAAGGGATTTGGCTGTCAGATTTGAACATTTTTAGAATCGTTGTTTTCCTGTTGAGTTATATAATCCAAGAGCATCCTTTTGTGATTTGAATACTCCTGGTTTTTATGTCAGATTTTTAAGAGAAATCTATCAGACACAAAACACATAACATTAATCAGTGAGTTAAATTTTAAACAGTTGAGGTATTGAAAACATTTTCTTTACATATTTTTTTAAATAGAACTTATTGTCCAGTTAGCTAACATACAGTGTATACATATTGACTCAGCTAATTTTTTCACGTATCTAGGAGAGAATTTTGTACAGGTCCCTATTTTATAACAGGCCAATTCTAAGTTGTCTGCCCACCTACCACCATTCCTGTCTCTTGGAATTCAGACTTTCCTGTATGTGCCACTCCTTGAGTGTGGGCTAGATATAGTGACTTGCTTGTACATATGACAAAGATGCTGAAATGTCGCTTTCATTATTAGATTACAAAAGATAGGACTTCTGTCTTGCTATCAGACTCTATTGTCTCCTAGGCTGGTATGCTTTGATGAAAATAGGCTGCCATGTTGGAAAGGCCCACAGGGCAGGTAACTGGGAGGCATCTGACCAACAGACAGTGAGGAACTGAAGACCTCCGTCCCAACAGCCTTCTAGAAACTGAATTCTCCCAACAACCATGTGAACGTTAAAGCCTTCAGAGAAGGCTCTAGCTCTGGCTGACATCTTGGTGGCAGCCTTGCCGTCGAGTCTGAATCAGAGGACACACCCAGCCACGCTCACATTCCTGACCCACAGAAACTGACATAATATAGTTGACCCTGGGACACCTGGGGTTAGAACTGGGCGTGTCCCCTTAAACAAAGGTATTTTGCTGTATAGTATTATACATGTATTTTCTCCTCTTCATGAGTTTCTTACTAATATGTTCCTTTCTCTAGCTTACTTGATCGTAAGGACACAGTACATAATACATAGAACATACAAATACGTGTCATTCAACTTTTCTGTTATTGGTAAGGCTTTTTCTGGCCCCACAGTAGGCTGATTCGTGGTTGAGTTTTGGGGGAGTCAGAAGTTAAATAAGAGTTTTGACTGTGCAGGAGGTCAGCACGCCTAACCTCTGCATTGTTCAAGAGTCAACTGGACGTGTGTTTCTAAGCCACTAGAGTGGTGGTAATTTGTTACGTCGCAGTAGATACCTAACCCAGTTACCATCTTGGCTTTTCCTTCTTTCTGGGCATACTAGGAAATGAAGCCACATCTAAGAGGGTGGAATTAATCTCTGTCAGAGGCGTAGGATATGCCAGACATGGTGATAGACTTTTAAGATTCAGGGAGTCCAACTTGTAAAGCCTTTTTTATTACTTCCACTTTGCAAACGTGAGCATCAGCATCCAGAGAATTGAAATTATTTGCCCAAGTTTACATGACTCGTAAGAGGCAGAGCCAAGGTTTGAATGCTGGTCTACCTTACGTCCTTCCATGCATTTGGCTAAGTCCTGTAAGCTGTGACTGACACCCACGTGGCATTTTTGCTTAGAAAAAAGATTCAATAAAGTCCATTCACCTTTAAGCATTCATCAGATACCGTCTGTGGGCTCGTTGCCAGACCTCACTCTCTCTTTCTTCTCAGTGGTGTGTTCCCACCAAATACCCTTTTGCTGTTCTCATCCTTCCCTCCATCTAAACCCTTTTTTTATTGCCCTCTTTATTATTCTCAAACAAAATTCATAGACAGCATTATCTACCTGTGTATGTAATTTTAAAAAGTCAATATAATTTCATAACTGAAATACAAGGGGAAAAAAGGAACATGATTTATAACACATGTGAGTTTAAATATGAAAAGATTTCATCCCAACTATACCAGAAGACACGAGGAAGGAGTCACATATTTAGCAAAATTCTGCTGACCCAGAATTGTATCAGTTGTAGTGGTGGCTCAGATGGCTGGTCTCTTTACATTCAGTGATAAATGATTTTATGAAACTGCGGACAATACTTCATGATATTTCTATCAAGAGAGATCAGTCTTCCTTTGATTCGTACTGTGACTTCATTTTAGATAAGTTAGCACAAATAGGGATCATGAAAATAAAATGGACTTAGGTTTTAAGCTCAGATAATGATAAACAGGTTTTTACCTACATGAACGTCCGGTGGGATACTTGAAGGTCATGTGGGACGTGGGTAATTCTTTGTGTGAGGGCCCACGTGGCGTCCCTGCCTTCACCACCGAATGCCACCAAGGGTGACAGCCCAGAATGCCCTGGACTGTCCAGATGTCTCCCAGGGCCAGTGTCCTCCAGACCCACTAATCTGTATCTAATCTGCTTTCAGTAAAAGAGCTGAAACCAACTTTAGTCATTTGACTAAAGTATTACAGTTTCCAGAGGTATTTGTGTTTTAACTGGGCTGAAACCTTAAGCTGAAGAAAGACACTGTTCACGGTGGAATTAGTAAGGGGAGGGCAGTGTCAAGGTGAGGAGTTAGAGGGTCCCCTTTCGCAACCCTTAAACTCCATGATGTAATGTTCTCTTTATATTTCTTTAAAAAAATTTTTTTTAAATGTTTGTTTATTTTTGAGAGAGAAAGACAGAGCATGAGCAGGGGAGGGGCAGAGAGAGAGACACACACACAGAATCCAAAGCAGGCTCCAGGCTCTGAGCTGTCAGCACAGATCCTGACTCGGGGCTTGAACCCATGAGCAGCGTGATCATGACCTGAACTGAAGTCAGACGCTCAACCAGCTGAGCTGCCCAGGTGCCCCTTTATGTTTCTGATTCTAGCTTTTCTTCCTCTCTCCTTTTTCTTCAGGCTCCATATACACTTTACAGGACAAATCTATTTTTTTCTGATCGTGTTTTAAGACCTTCTCTGTGTTAGTCACTTGATATTTTCTGAGCATTGACTTTAACCAAGACATTGCTCTGCTTAGCTACTGGCGGATCAAACGTGACCGAAATGTGAACTGAAATCTCCGTAGATTTGAGATTATAACTCAATCCAGCACACATTTACAGGGCAAGGCTCAGTGCCAGGCATGCCTGCACACAAACGCACACCCGCTTCCATATGCATGTGCTTTCAGGGAGCTCGCAATCAAATAGGAAGAGAGAAAGAGGAGACTTTAAAAAGCAGTAAGTTGTATAAATAATGGTCCATTAAATATAATAAATGAATTTCACAGGCTTTATGTACTTACTTATAATACAGAATATGTAACTAGCAACATAAATACATTAGGCCTGTGAAAACGGTACACGTTATATATGCTCTGTAATGTACAATGCATATTATATGTCATGTACAATTACATATTATATATAATATATTACAGTTCATATATAAAACCTTTTATTAAGTTAAGAAGCAAACGTGCCCAGAGGGAAGTCCTTCTCTACTCTTAGACATTATGGAAACCAGTTTCACAATAAACTATTTTAAAAAAATAAATATAAAAAAAATGTAGTAAAAAAAGAAACATATCTTCATACATAGATACTTTAAGGTGGTATCTTTTTGATTGGAACTTCATTTTACAGATCCAAAGGAAAGAGAGAAAATTGGAAAGGTAGTAGGGATTATAGGAAATTTCGTGTCAAGGCACATGGGACAAGGCTTGTCACATAGTAGGTGCGGGTGACATAGAATATGTCTACTGACAACTAATTGAAGAAGATCCCATCATCTCAAGTGGATAAACTGAAATTAGACACTAAGAAGAGAAGGGGCACGTGGGTGGCTCGGTAGGTTAAGTGTCTGACTCTTGATTTCGGCTCAGGTCATGATCTCATGGTTTGTGGGTTCGAGCCCCATGTCGGGCCCTGCGCTGGACGTGGAGCCTGATTGGGATTCTCTCTGTCTCTCTCCCCCCCCCCAACCCCACTCTCTCTGCCCCTGCCCTGCTCGTTCTCTCTCTCCCTGTCTCTCTCTCTCTCTCATCTTTCTCTCTCTGTCAAAGTAAATAAATAAGCTTAAAAAAAAAAAGACATTAAGCAGAGAACGCTGTAAGGGGCACAAGGGATTTTAACATCCTCCAGGTGAAAGTTGGAGTGGCCTTCCCTTTCGATTTTCACAAGGGGTGATTCTGTGTCGTGTGAGAAAGCGGGGGGCCCAGTGCCGGTCCAGTGGTGCCAACCAGGGTCTAGTCAGGAAAAGAGAAGCCACTTCAGTTATTGTAACAGAGATTCCCGTATCAGAAATCTGTTAAGCAGGAACGGGAAGACTGAAAAGGCACAAAGGAGAGCTTGGAGGCCATAAAGATAGTGATGGATGGAGGCAGCTACAGCCCTGGGGCCGGAGTTGGAAGTTACCAGAACCCAGAAGCTGGGAGGAGGAGTCTTCGGAGCTGGGACCCAGACTCCCAGGAGGTGCTGCCCGGCTGGTGCTTGGAGAGTGGGCGCAGACCGTGCTTCCAGAATCAGACCCACAAGCACAGGCCCTGGGAGCATCACTAAGGGACCTGGAGGCCAGTATACAGATGTCCAGTCAATGGCAGTTCTGAAACCTGAAGTCATGGCTTAGAGCTAAATACCAGTAGGATCTGTCCCCACTTTTATTCTTATCCTTAAATTACCTAGAATGATTGCGCTAGTTAGAGCTGGGCAATACACGAAGCCACCCTACTGAATTCCTTGCAAAATGCTTTTATCAGATAAAGCTTGTATAATTGAAAAGTATCTAGAACGAGCCCAGAGAAATAAAGCAAAGTGAGACCATTGCCTCCTTTTCCTATTTCTTTGTAGTCTTAATCAAATTTGAAAGAATACTGATACCCAGTATGCACATAGCACTTACAGTATGGTAGATATTATCTTCAGTGCTTGATGTCTCATTTTAAAATATATTAATAAGACATATTATCTCATTTAACTTGTCCTAAAACCTGATGATGTAGGTACCATCATGCTGGTTATTACTATTCTTCTTCTTCCCATTTCATGGGTGATGAAACTGAGGTATGGTTGAGTAACTTGCCCAAGGTCACAAAGCTGGTAAGGGGCAGAGCCAGGATATAAACCAGCCAATTTGGCTCCAGAGTACGTACTCTTAACCACTAAGGCATATTGACCATATATATGGTTTTTAAACCTTGTTCTTATTTATTTATGGAAGGACCCAGACAGCCAATCCATTTTTTTCTTCAGCAACAATATACTGTAGTAGACCAGGGACCTAGGAGAATGAGGCTTAAAACCTAAGTCTTTCACTAATTTCCTTAGAGACATTTAAGAGAGTCAGCTTAGCAATCTGGACTCTGTAAAATGAAGAGGTTGATGAAATAATTTTGAAGACTCATTTCTGACTCTCCTCTGTTTCTGGTTCGTAAGGAGCCTGGTCACCCTCTAGGTCCTGGGAGCTGGAGCTGATGCCTGGCCTGTGGGGTGAGAGGGCAGTCAGTTTCCCAACAAGTGTCGACCTAGACCTGCTGATGCTGTTGATGGCTAACTAGCCAGGGAGTGTCAAGGGCAAAGAGATTCAGGACTCCTTTGCTTGGGATATTTGAGCACCATGATGTTGGCTGTTGTTTGAATCCGCCCCCTCCCCCCCTCCTTTTTGCTTAATTTTCATTTTTCTGCATCCAGAAATCAATCTTGCCAGGATCTTGCAACGCGATACTTAGAAATCATTTCATCTCTGGGAATATAGCCAAGAGAAGATGGTCCCTTCTAGACTTCCTTGCTTCTGGGGCTGGCTGCCTCCTCTGTGTATGCATAGCCCATCTGTAGACTCATCTTTTATCTGAAGGCTGGAGATCTGGAATCCAGAGACCAGAAAATATCCAGGAACCAGAAAAGCCCAGCAAAAATAGTTCCAGCTTAGAAGATGGGAGATGAGTTGTGTTGGCTTAAAAAACTCTCTCCTAAGGTTAAGGAGGGAACATGGGTGTGTGTGGGGTGGGTG
>NW_027529428.1:15682593-15717684 GCF_008692635.1 Crocuta crocuta | reverse complement strand
AGACACGGTGTGGGGGGGGGGGCAGCTTTTCTCTTATTCTCGAAGCAGTGAAACTCCCTCTCACCCTCAGACGTTCTGCTTTTTTCCTTTCTGTTCCTCCTTTTCCACCCACATTTTCCAAGCCTTGATTTTTAGGAAAGAATGAAGTCCTCAAAGCTATTACATAAATGGGTCATCTTGCAGCATGGGGCACTTATTAGCAGTTTTATTAAATTTATGGGTTTAGAGTCAAAAGTGATTTTAAATTAGGTTCTGAATGTTGCCAAATGTCACAATTTATATTGTTTCTGGTAAATTTAGAACACAAGTAGTTTTGGCTCCTGTTCAGTAGTAGAGTTGAATACAGATACTTAGTTTTCAGAATAATTCTTTATAATTTTTGAATGAGTCTGGATATTTTTTTTTAGCATCTGTAATATTTGCAGTGAAGTAACTATGCATCATTATTCATAACAGATGCTCTTTATCCCCTGTGCAGTCAGGAACCACAGGGTCGAATGAGGAAGGAGTATATATAGGCGTGTGTGTCAAGTGTAGGCCTGCAGGTATGTGCTGTGTGGCCTGAACAGTGAGAACCGGTGATAATATTGATAAGGTACACAGTTGGGCTGTTTTTAATTTTATTACCGTAGAAGAGAGAAGTGATGTCACCTTAATGCATCTCTGATCTTGTGGTACCTGTTTTTAGGTCTCGTGCTGTTCCAGAATTGAGCAGGGGCCTTCCAGAAAATTTTCTTAGCGTTGTATCAAATTAAGTTTCTAGCAGTACAAGTGACAACATTGTTTTCTTTGATAGGAGGTAGAATTGAAGCTTTGGACACCATTGTGCCTCCACCCATCCCTTTCCAGAGGACGGTATAGAGGTGCTGTACTTGGCATAGCCTGGTGGTGGAGGGTGGAGCCCAGTAGCCTGATGGGTCTGAGATGAATCCAAACCCTCCCTCTGATCACCTCTGGGATCTTGAACGAGTGACCTAAGCCTCTTTTATGGTTGATATTTGTACTCATCTCACAGAAATTTAAAAAGAGAAATGAGGTAACATATAACCAGTTAGGAGAATAATGTTTGGTGCATGAGAAACGCTCATACCTGAACATGCAGGGAGACTAAGCAAAGTGAACGACAGACTTTGAACTGGATACCCAGGTCTCTTCCGTGTCATCTCTCCCCGAATGTAAACTCTGCGAAGGCGGAAGATTGTTGCTCCAGCGAGTGTTTGAGAGCACACCGCGGCCAGCGTGACCAGGGCAGAGTAAGCGCCCTCACCTTATGTCCTAATGGGAGTACCAGGCAGCATTTCCTACCTCAGATGTCATTTCCTGGGCAGGTAAGTGCTGCAGAGAGAAACAGAGCACAGTAATGGGGTTCAGAATTGGGGAAGGATGTTGAGAAAGGGTATCCAGAGAAGGCTTCTCTGACTTAAGTGAGGACTGAGTCATCTGAAGCGCTGAGGGGAAGTGTTCCCTGAGGAGGTAAATGCAATGGGAATCCTACTGTGATTGTAGTGTCGCCAGATCATTCATGGCCTTAGTGACTGAAGTCGGGAGTTCAAAGATTTCAAGTGTTATTTTAACCAGATATGCCTTATATTTTAAAAAGGCGTATCTGGTTTCTGTGTTGAGAATAGACTGAGGAGGAGGGGAGGAGGGGAAATAGAAAGACCATTAGTGTATCACAGCGAGTGGGACGGATGATGAGGGGCGTTTCGATTCAGGCTGGGTTTTGGAGGTCGAGCCAGCAGGACGTGCTGAGATGTTGTGATAAGAAACCGAAGAATCAAGAAAGAGCTCTAGGGGTTTGGCCTGAGCGTGAAATACCACTTCCTGGGATGGAGAATCAGGGCTTAGGGGTCGGAGGAGACCGGGGCTTTGAGCATAGTGCATTTGGGAGACCTATTAGTGTCAGAGTGAGGGTGTCAAGTGCAGAATTGGATACAAGGGTCTGGAACTCCAGAGCAGAGTGGGAGCCGGAGCTAGGAATGTGGGAGTGAACAGGATAGAGATGATATTTGGTGTCATGGAGCCACAGGAAGCACCTGGGGAGAGAGTAGGGTGGAGAAAATGGCCAAGAACCGGGCCACAGGGCAGTCAGCCTTGGAGGCCGAGAAGAGGAGGAAACGGAGAAGATGCAGCCAGTGAGGTAAGAAGACAGCGAGGACGGACGAGGTCGTGGAAGCCACGTGAACAGAATGTTCCAGGAAAGAGGAGGTGATCGCTCGGCCACACGTTGCCCGGCGGTCAGCTGAGATGAAGCCTGAAAATTTTCTGTTGATTTGGGGCAGATGGGGGCCATTGTTGCCCTGGACAAGAGGGCAGAGGCCACGGTGGGTGTGGCACGTTCGCCTCGCGGGTCCCAGTGAACCCTACGGAGCCTGGAGTGTGCAAGAAGCTTAACAGCTGTAGAATGTCGGAGGGATGAATGAATGACTGGACAAACTTGACTTTCCTCTCTTTTAGTCTCCGTACAATCTTTGCTTGTTTTAGAGTTTAGATTTTAGCGTTAGCAGGGACAAAAATCACATGATTATCATTAAACATACACAAGGCACCCCCCTTCTCTGAGCAGTCTGTAATACTGACCCAACATTTATCTCACCCGTTAATTAATGAACAACATATAAACTACCGCCTTTGCAGACAGTGTCCCACATCTACCACGGGGTGAAGTAGTTACAAGGGATTGATCCGTTGCCACGGCGCCCCCTCTTCTCCCTGTCTGAGGCTCTGCAGACCTCTCTGAGTCACCCTGGGGTTTATCATTTACCTGAAAGCAGCTGTGGCTTGAGTGTAGAATCCTTTACATAGAATAGATCAGAGGTTACAACAGGCTGTTTGAGTCTGGGCCACATAGATTTTTGTTTGTTTGTTTGTTTGTTTTAAATGAAAACAAACAGAGACACTCTTGACTGGTTACCATGGAGTGGGTCTAAACTTGCAGTTTCCCAAACTGTTCTCTGAGTTACCTTGGGGTGCCACAGTGATTCACAGGGAGGCTGTGAGATATTTAAAAAAAAATTTTTTTTTTTTTTTGAGGAAAACAAATAATCAAATGTGTCAGCTACCCTGTGAACTACTGGCTCAAGGTAGTTCATAGTTTCAGTATTAGGTCGCTGCATTCCTTTCTAATGATATCATATCTTTGCAAAGCTAGGCTTTTGGGGTTTACTATCCTTAAAAAGCCAGTACTGTGTAAAAGTTAAGTGGAGCTGGAAATGGGGTGGCCGGGTTCGGACCGATTCCAAACTATGAGAGTCTACCTATCTAACAGACAGAAGCACTGAGTATTTCTTTCGGCCCAGGGATGCCACGAAAATAGTACTGAAACAAAAAGGTGTCATGAACTGAGAACATGGGGGAACTTGGGGCTTAGCCTCTTGGGCATCTAGCGAGAAGGAAATAGGAGGGGAGGGAGCTGCTCTGCCACCCTCTCCAGCTTGACCTGTTTGTCTGCATTTCACCTGCATTTTCCTAAGTCCACGCCCCCACATCTCCAGCGAGCTTGGGCGCTTTGGCCGGAGTAACGGGTTCTGATGAGTATTCTTGTTAGCTCACCCTTTGGTTCCAACTGACAGGTGTCCAGTGTTACCTCCTGTCCTCGCTAGAATGCAAGTATTTCTGTCCCCTTTTCCCATTTCTCCCTGCCGAGCACTTCGCTGTGGCTCCTCAGACGAGGACTACCACTCCGTCATGTCGTTGAGGTTTATGGTTAAAGAGACCTTTTGGACTAGCCTGGGTCTTTCTCTAACCATTTGCTTCTGTTTTATTTCCCTTTGCACGACAGCGTGTTCTGAGCACGAGACAACCACCTCACACATGCAGAATACAGCCCTTTGTGACATGGGCACCAGCTGGATGGACCTGTGCAGAGCCATCTCCGGAGGTGTTATTAGAGGACACACTGGTTCTGATGTACTCTGTTTGGCCCTAAGAGTCTAAGAGAAATCCATATTTTCTCATAACAGGAGCATGCTTTTTAATTTTTATTTTATATTTTTGAGATTTAAGAGTGTGAAAGAGACCATCTTCATGGGGTCATGAGGTGGTGCCATGTGCTTTAAGACTCTCTGAAAAGGGAAGCACACTTAGCAAAATGGTGGCTTTATGACCACTGACAAAGATGAACGGCCGAGAAGTGGGTGAGTTCCAGGATGTGGCTTTGTCCATTTTGCATAGGGGTGTTCTAAGGCCTCAGTGTGCTTGGGGTGTTTTCCTTTCTCTTTAGTTTTGTGCCTTTCTTTGCTGAGTGGAGTGACCCTCTTGAGTTACCTCCCTGGGCATTGTCAACTTCATTCTTGAGACTGGCCTTCTCAGTCTTAGCCTTGAATTACCCTGAGCAGTGGAGACGGGGGTGTGTTTTTCTTCCACTATAGAGATAGCCTTCCTTATCTTTCGATCCATACTTTCACGATCCCCTCCACTCTCTATCTTAGTCTGTTCCTTCCCCTTCTCTCCCTCCCCTCAAGTCTTCCCTCTTTGTCCACCCCCATCCCTCCCCTTCATTGCTTCCAGCAACAGTGAACTCCTCAAGCCAGGTCTCACTTTAAGTGTCCCCAAGGGAGAGAGGTGCTCACAATGGATTGTGCATGTTGCCCTAGACCTGGATGCAGCATCTGAGCTTTGCGATATTTTCTGTGTTGAATTTGTGAATGGGACCCAGGTGAGCCCTATGAATGAGTTTTACTTTGGGTTGAGTTACTGAGGTCTCATTTCCCCCACCAGTTTTCCAGGATTCCAGAACATTCAGAAAGCTTAGCCTGATGCTTGCTGCTTGGTGGAAACATCTCTAGTTCCAGTACCACATTATCTCCAGAGCAGGGCCGCCCTTTGGAAATACTATGGTAGCCACAAATGTGAGCCATAGACATAATTTAAAAATTTTTTTGTAGACACGTTGTAAAAATATTTAAAAATTTTTTACAGAATTTATAAATTTATAAAAATAAATTTCACTCTTTGATTTAATAGTGAAATTAATTCCAATAACATATTTAATTAAATCAACTATAGTTAAAATATCATTATCCCAACATCTAGTCAGTGTAAAAACGGATTATTAATGAGATATTTTTCCTGCTAAGTCTTTGAAATCTAGTGTGTATTTTATAAAGTTAAAGCCACTTTGGACAAGCCACCTTACCGTTGCTGAAGAGCCACATGTGCTAGCGACTACTGTGTCAGACAGTGCGCTCCAGGTGGTAAGACAGGGAAAGAAAGAGAGGTTTTTAGGCAGTTAATGAACCAAAAGTCTTTCTTTAGCTTTATGCTTCCAGAATGCTGAGTGAATAGAACAGGTGCTTGGCTAATAAGATGGGCTGGTGAAGGACCTTCAAGTTCAATGTCAGTCTTTTAATTACTTTAATCAGATAGCTTGTTGGCTGGGGGAATGGGGACTTGACCTGAACGGGTAGGAATCCAAGAGTCAACAGCAGTCTTTCTATACAACCAGCCAGTTCCCCGTCTCCCTCTCTGTTTCTACCTGCCATGTTTAGATTCCCCTACTTCTTGGAAGTCCAGGACTTAAACAAAGACTAGTCTTACTGGTGAAATTAACCTAATAGTTAAGAGCTCAAGTAGGTCCTTTAAATTCCAAAACACATTATTTTCCCTTTTTATACTTGGTTCACCTGGAGAAGGAGGAGCTCTTACCTGTTGCCTTGAAATTACCAAGTGACATTTTATTCTAGGAAGGCTCAAATGCCAGCAGACCTAAGTAATACACTTCCATGGTTTGCATGTCACGGTGACGGGGAGGTACTGCCCACCCCAGCCCCCCATCTGTGAATAGAGACAAGTTGGAACAGGCCCTACTTCTTTCTCTGTGGTTAAGCATTATCTTTTGTTCTTTGGGTTGGTCTTGCATAACATCATCACGAGCATAAACTGAAAGCGCCCCCATTTAACTTTGGTAACTTTGGTCTGAGTCTGAGCCTTGAGGACGATGGGCTGGGGTTGTGGAGGGAGGGAGTTGGTAAGTTGTCCATAACTAGGTACATAAAATGAAAATCCAGTCAACTTTAGCTCCTCCCACCTAAATCCCCCACACCCCTAACGTTCCATCTGTTTTCTTTCCTTTGAAATGGGAAGTTTGATTAGATGAAGAATCACCAGTGTTTTTCATAAAGAAGGTCTCTTTTCCATTCTCTGCGTGCAGCTGGGAAGGCGTTGAAGGCACTCATGGTGGGTTGGGGACCGTGGTTCTGCAGTCGATTATCTGGCTTCTTTTAGAAGTGTGCAACCGGAGACCCTTAGATCTCATGAAATCTAAGGTCTTCTGGTGGTCCTGCTTCTGGGTTTTGGAGTTTTGACAATTACTTGACAATTACTTTGACAATTACTTCATCTGTGTTCTTGTGACAAAGAGGTGGCTGGGTCTCCATTAACGATAGGCAGAGGAGTACCTAGGATGCTGGGGAGAGGTTATGCAGTGAAGTAGGGGGCAGGTGGGAGATGGCCTTCTCACCAGAGTCCATTGGTTTTTGCCAGAGTAAGTTTGTTTGCTGGATGACATCTGGGGCTTTGTGATGGTAAGCTAAAGAACTATCCTTAATAATAGGATTGGAGAAGTACAGAGGTTAAATTATTACCACATGTTAGGAATCCGGAAGGTTGCTTGGATAAAAGAGAAAAGAAAGAAAAGAATCCAAGTAATGTTATACTAGGGTAGCCCAGTATTTTGTCTTCAAGTGGCTTCAAATTTTTTAGTATATTTACATTTACTATTGTAGCAATTAAAAAAAAATGAGCGAACGAAAACAGAAAATCACCCCCAATTCTGCCGCTTAAAATGAACTGGCCTACTTTTCTATAGTTTCTGTGAGTTCCTAGAGGTGATCTGTGAATGAACATGGTCCCCTTGGTGATGAGGTCCTTGGAAGCAAAAGGCCATCTTCCAAAGAAACAAATTCTTCAACCACTATGAATTGTCTTTTTTTTTTTTAAAGTAAATTTCTTATTTTGGAATAATTTTAGATATATAAAAAGATTGCAAATATAATCAGAGACAAAGCCTCAAAGACAGGCCTGTCACCCCCCGCAGGCCAGCTCTCTGGCTAAGGTTACACATGGGATCATAATGAACTTTAAAGTATTTTCCAGTAGTATCTAAACTACCTTACATTGCATTTGTTAAAACCCAGAAACCAGTATTGGTATTTTACTACTAACTAAACTCCAGACTTTATTCACATGTCACAAGCTTGTTGGGGATCTTCTGTCTCTGAATTTCTTGAAGTTATTTTTAAAAGTTTGATACTGTCTAAGAAAAAAGTTTACTATTGTCTGTGATATCACTTTATTTATTTATTTAAATCTTTTTTTCCATCTGAACACTATATATTTTTTTTTCATTGTAGAAAAAAATAAGATTAATTGTAACCCCATCCCTGGCCTAAAGCAGATGACATTTATTGTGTCTGCAGTAGAGCTTTACATTGGGTATTTTTCATATAATATTACCTTTGGAGAAATGTGTTTAATTAAAAATCTTTAAATGAAATGTGTAATTGCTCATTCTCCTGTTGGTAAATAGCCCTCAGGCTCCTTCTCATCTTGGCTATTGTAAGTTATATTCGACATGAATGGTGTTCTGTAGATCTCCCATCCAAGTACTGACCAGGCCCGACCCTGCTTAGTTTCCAAGATTAGATGAGATAGGGCACATTCAGGGTGGTCTGGCCATAGACTGGTGTTCTGTAGATCTGTTGCCACTTCTCTGATGATGTTCGCAGGGCAAATTTCTAGGATTGGATTCGGTGGATCAGTGGGCCTCCCTTGGTGCATGTTGCCAAGTTACTATCCAGAAACATGGTACCCATTTATAGTCCTAAAGTGTCCTTTGAGAGACTCCCCTTACTTCATTTTTACTAGCACTGAACAGCATAATTTTTAATCTTTCCTAATTTGATAGGTGAAACTTTAGATATCTTAATTATTTGAGTTTACATTTGTCTGTTCCTAAAATTGACCAGATAGTCACCTATATTTTCTCAGCTTATATAAATTAACATTTTATATTTAATGTTTTGAATCATCACTAATTAAATTTACTGAATAGTAGGATATAAAGATCTGAAAAGATTTTTTCTATGAGTCAGTGTTCCCCAAAACTATAAATGAATACTGCCTATCTTGTTTTCACTGAACTGTGATGTTATTTTCTTTATAAGAGTGTCTCTATCTGGGGTCAATCATCTGTTCCAGTGACTTCTCTGTATCTTTGGCCAGTAGCATTATTATTTTACCTTTAGAATTCTTTTATCAAGAGCCTGGGAAAATTCCTTATCTTTTTATTCCAAAAATGTTTTAGCTTTTCCAGCCATTCCAGATGAATTTTGGAACATGTTTTTCAGTTTCCACATTCGTTGGAACTGCTTTATAATTGCTAGTCTTCTTGTACATGGCATATTTCTGTGGTCGGTCTTTTAAAAAAATTATATATTTCTCAAGGTGATTTGTAATTTTCTTCAAGTAGATCCAACACATTTCTTGTGAAAGTTATATTATGCTTTGTTTTGTTGATGTTGTTGCCGTTATAAATGGAATCTTCATTTCTGCCTATCTTCCGATTGGTTTTTATTGGTAGAGGTCATTATATACTTTGAACTCTTTCTTTGTACCCCTTGTGCCTAGCTCATTCCCTGACACCAGTGAATGTTAAATAAATGGTTGGTGAAATGAATAATTGATTTTTATAAATTTACTTTGTTATCCAGTCACTGTTGAATTCTCTTACTTAATTCAGTTAAGATTTTTGGTTAATAATCTTGGATTTTCTCAGTATGCTATCATGTTCTATAAGTAATGATTGTCCTATCTTCTTTTGACATGTAAATGCTTTACTTCATATCTTGCCATTAACTCCTAGAACGTATATGCAAATTTGATTTGATGTCAGAGATTGTATGTGTAAAAGTATTTATACCTATATATCTATTCTTACATGTTGTAAAATTATATGTTTTAATATATTTTTTATTATACTTGGACTTACCATTTTAATCACGTAAATAATATATCCCTTTATTCCTCCATTTCTTTTTATCATGAGATTGTTATCCTTTTTTTCGAGTTCGTCTTTCTTTGTAGCTGTTTAAAACAGCTGCCCTTTAAGATTTCAGGATCCATCCCATGGGAATAGCTGGTTTGATTAATGACACTGTTACAGAGGAAAAGCAGCCACTGAGAGAGTCCAAGCAGTTATGAGGTTTAAACTCTGTGCGAGGCTGGAGGTACTTACAAAATGGCAGAGGGAAGCTACTTACGTGGCGTCCTGGTACACGTCGCACTCAGGAAGACCAAGACAGGGGAACTGACAAGGAATCTGAGTGGCCGAGCATACCGAATAGAGAATTTAACCACTTCTCACAAATGTATTCTTTTATGCTTAAGCCTAACTGTGAACTGATTTATTTAGGATAAAGCTGTTTTGACTTTTTTTTTTTTTTTTGGTATCCATGTGAGTAAACGATGTAAAAGCAAAACAAAAAACAAAAAAAGTGAGGGAAATGACAGAGATTATTTCACTGGACCATATTTATTCAAGCAAATGAAGTGTCATTTGCAGTCTGTGCCCCGAGTTCAAAGGGATAGCACTTGACTGTGGTTTAAAACCCCACATAGGTTCCTCGATGGGCTGCAATGCACGTTTGTTTTAGGAAATGACAGGAGGAAAAGGTTGACACCAGTTCTTACCTTTGACCTTAGCAAATTTTTCATCAGCTAGCTGCCTTGAGCCAGCAGCAGCTAGTGGGGATCCCCAAGTCCGGCCCCCGTTTGGAAAATACATGACGACTGTGATGGCTGCGGCTTCCACTTAAGTTTAGTGGGAGCCATTAGACCTCCTGAAACAACCAAAAGTGGCTCTTTGAGAAAAATGCTTGTAAATTGTTCTCACACAGGATCCCCTATGGGGTCGTGGAAACATTTTATCTTTGTTTTTTAAAATTTATTTATTTTTGAGAGAGGGAGAGAAAGAGAGAGACAGAGACAGAGATACAGAATATAAGTAGGAGAGAGGCAGAGAGAGCAGGAGACACAGAATCTGAAGCAGGCTCCAGGCTCTGAGCTGTCAGCACAGAGCCCAACATGGGGCTCGAACTCATGAAGTATGAGATCATGACTTGAGCCAAAGTCAGTCGCTTAACCAACTGAGCCATCCAGTCACTATGGAAATATTTTTTTTTTAATGTTTTATTTATTTCTAGGAGAGACAGAGAGACAGCGTGAGCAGGGGAGGGTCAGAGAGAGAGGGAGTCACAGGCTGAAACAGGCTCCAGGCTCTGAGCCGGCAGTCAGCACAGAGCCCGACGCGGGGCTCAAACCCACGAACCGCGAGATCATGACCTAAGCGAAAGTCAGACGCTTAACCGACTAAGCCACCCAGGTGCCCCAGAAATATTTTATTTTTAATAAGATCTGGAAAGGCCCACTTTGTATCTGCCCAAGTGGGAACATAGGATGGCCTATTTCTTCTCGTCGGCAGTGACTGACTTCATATATATTGGTTTACATGCGCCTGGAAGCGCTTCAAAGGGTGATCAGCAAAAGCATTATTAACCATTTAAATTGGAAGCAGCATTTTAAGAGGTGTCTTACTTATTGGACTCCGGTATTAAATGGGCTCCTACTTGCAGTGGGGTTTGTCTTTTTCTAACAGGAGAGGAAGAAACACAACCTGATTATTCTTTATGTAGGTTGCTAGTCGGACTGAAAGAGGAAAAATAAATGGCAGAGTAAGGAATAGAAGATACAAGAATGAACAGAACATTTGGGCTTTAACTTCTCTAATAGTGGGAACTCTCATTCAGGCCTGCACTGCTCAGTATAGGCCACGTGGACAGATAGTCTGTGGTGACTTAGAGACGAAAAGGAAGGTCTCTGTCCCCAAGGCAGTTAACGAGCAGGAAACCGTTCCCTATAACATAGAGCAGAATTTGGTCTGTAATAAGAAATATCAAGTACTGTGAGAGTCCAGAGGAACTGCAGAAATGGAAGAGGTGAAGGGTGTTGAACTTTTCATTCCAGGGATGGATTTGTGGCAGAAGTCCCTTCCAGGACATGGTAGTGGCAGGGGCGGAGCCTGGGGGTGTGGAAGCGTTCAGCTCTGAGGCTACACCTCCGTGTCCTTAAATGCAGTCTTTACTGTGTTGGCGGAAATGCCATGATTTGAACTGTGTTTAAAGAAGACCACTTTGGCAGCAAATGGCCATGCGTTTGGGGAAAGACTAACAGCCCATTTGGGTTGCATTTGCACATTCTGTTAATTTCCCTTTCCCCCTGGCCAAACATCCCTTTCTCCATGTCATTAGGGTCTTATAGTGTTACTCCTTCATTTCCATTCTTCTTCCCCTTTGTATTCATTTCTTCACTTAGGAAAAAATGCTCACATTCCACCATCACACCCTTGCGTGTACATAGCTCTGTGTACTTGCCAAAGCGCCTTTACAAAATAGTCTATCTTATTTCCTATAAACACACTATGAAGTTACTGGGGGTGATTTTGTGGTTCTTTATTATAGATACAGAACCTGAAAATTGCTTAACGTCAAAAGCTGGAAAGTGGTAAATTCTGACCAGAATTTTGGTCTTCTGATTTCTTAAACAAATGTGGCTTCTTGCTTTTGTGCAGCATGTAATACTGGGTGGAATGCTTAGGTTGTAGGCCACGATGATCTGTTCTTGGAGCGAGAGGACAGTGCTGTGGGATCTGAGGTCACATACCTACCAAGCATTAGAATTCCTGTCACCCAGCATGATTTGGACTAGTAATTGTTTAGATAATTAAAAAAATTGGTTCAAGTGAGAAATTCTAAAGTTGCTATATATACATATCTTCAACATGTTAGAATGGCCTGAAGTATTTAAGTGCATATTTATTGGTCAGTCTTTTGATGTGGGACCAAGGTCTTTTCTGTGATTAAGGGTCGTCTTCTTGGGAGTCCACTTCAGTCATCTGTCTTGCGTAACTCTTCTGTAATTTAAAAGTATTGATTTCTTTAATGCGTGGTGAGAACGTAGAAACATTTGTGAAGCAATCTTGAGTATAGACCCATTGTAGATTTTCAAACTCCCACCTAAGATCTTTGGCAGATACATACCTCACACCTGTTAGCAGCAGTTATTATTTAATTTTTATTTTGTTTTAATGTTTACATATTTTTTAATGTTTGTTTATTTTTGAGAGAGAGAGAGAGAGACAGCAAGCTGGAGAGGGGCAGAGAGAGAGAGGGAGACACAGAATCCGAGGCAGGCTCCAGGCTCTGAGCATTCAGCACAGAGCCCAATGTGAGGCTCAAACTCACAAGCAGTGAGATCATGACCTGAGCCAAAATTGGACGCTCAATTGATTGAGCCACTCAGGCACCCCTAGCAGCAGTTTTTAAAAAGTAGTCACCCTTTTTTTGGACTCTTTCCAATGTTTCATGGAGAAACAACCTGCCTTCTTTTTTCTACTCATTTTATATAACCTTTAATTAAATTATGTAAATATAACCACATAAAAGTCATAAACATGTCTGTCATAAATGGGTTTGGTAACAAACATAATGACTCTTGGTAAATATCCAGCACCACTGGTGGGAACTAAAGTAGACTGGTATATTAGAAGGTAGGTTCCTGGCCAGAGCATTCACTGTTCCATGGCCAGCAGTCATTATGCTTAGGGAAGGAATGGAGGACACCAGTCATGGCGACGAGATGGTTTAGAGAGACTGAGCTGCACTGTAACCTACCGCGGTTTGTAACCACTGAAGAAGTCCACAGTGCCTGTGGGTTGAGGCGGTCCAGAAAGCTTTATGGATGGCTTAGAATGCTAGTTGGGGCTAGAAACATGGCTAGAATTTAGGACAAGAAGTTCTAGTGTGTGTGTGTGTGTGTGTGTGTGTGTGTGTGTGTGTGTGAGAGAGAGAGAGAGAGAGAGAGAGACAGACAGACAGACAGACAGACACAGACAGACAGACACCAAGAGTAAGCAGGGAACTACCAGGTGTTCTCAGCCAAGGAAACAAATCTACTTCTTTGGATTACAAAAAAGTAGATAGTCAGATAGACCAACTTCCTGTCTTCAAAATCCTTTTCTAAATGTTGCCTCACAGAAGAACTCTCCTCATATCAGGTGGGTTTGGTGAGGATTCTGATTTACTTCCTAATGCAGGTAAAATCGTGTGGTAGTTAGAAACTTGTATTCTGCGTGTCTCCTCCAGCGTGGATTATACATCATCCCTCCCAGACAGATCCATCCCTAGTTTAAGAAAACTGCCAGGGAGGCATTTATGATTTCCCTTAGCAGTCTACTGTGATGGTCAGGCCCTCTGTGATAGCCCTTCGCATATCTAAAAATGATGACCAATTCTGTCTTCCAGTGTCTAGGTTGGATTATCCCAGAGTGATAGAACCATCATGTCATGCGCTGTTTATTCTAAAAGCATTAAGTGGAAAGAAAGACAAATTACAAAGTGTAGATTTCCCATCTATAATTTCGAATCAGCTATGAAGGGTGTCAGTACTGTATGTATAGATCTATGACAATAGTGTGGGTGTGTGTGCGCGCGCACACGCACACGCGTGTGTGAACATGAACATGTGTCTAAGACACAGTGTGTAAATAACACACACACATACACACACACACAGGCACTCACATACATCCGTAGACAACCTAGGTTTTTAGAGACCATTGGATTAAGTGCCAAGCACAGTCTGACAAGTGTAACTTAAAAGTCAGAATGTCAGGGTTCTGTCTGCTGAGATCACTTGGCAGAAGGGGAAGTTGAGTTTTTGATACCTTTTCGCCTCAGTCGCTCCTGGCTGATCATTTCTGACTACTTCTGACTCCTTCCTGTGCTCTGTGCTGTCACAGGTTCAATGAGATCTGACTCTCATATCAGTTTGCTAAGTTCCTTCTGATGATTAAATGGGTTTGCTACTGAGAATGGATTCAAGTTTCAGTGTCCTTTGGGTTATTTGTTTTCAAGAAAGAATTCGTGGAGATGGAAGGCCTTGAAGACAGAAAGTCTTGAAGACTGAAGGCCTGAAATCTCTAAGGCGGGACCAAGCGGCTGCAGGGTCAGCCGTGGTAGTTTGTCTGAAGCGCACTGTCATTGGTGTGTATGCAAAGTGGGCTTTTCTATACGTGGCTTTTCAAGGGCAGCGTTGCCTAGTAGAAACACAACATAAGCCACACACAGGAGCTACACGTGTAATTAAAAGTGTTTTAGTGGCCGCGTTAAAAAAAGTGAAAACAAGTGGCATTAATTTTAATAGTGTTTTATGTAACACATCATATCTAAAATACTACTTTAACGTATAATCAATGTAAACAGCTTATTGAGCTGCTTTACCTTTCTCGTGTGCTAAGTCTTCAGTGTTGGTGTGGACTTTGTACCGCGCCTCTGCAGTCACACTGGCCATGGGGTCTGTGTCCAAGAGCTGTGTGTGGCTGCGACAATGCTTTTGGCGGGTGCAGGGCTCGAGAGAGCCCCCGGTGAGGACAGGAGCACGTCATCTCTGCGTGTTGGATCCCACTAAAGACAGGGAAGCTGTCAGATGGCCACCATCGGCCAGGCGGGTCCATGCTGTGTGCTGGTCAGGCCCAGTAAGTAG
The DNA here is from genome assembly GCF_008692635.1 of Crocuta crocuta. NCBI lineage: Eukaryota > Metazoa > Chordata > Mammalia > Carnivora > Hyaenidae > Crocuta > Crocuta crocuta. The sequence continues at coordinate 15,703,086 of NW_027529428.1, read as the reverse complement.
CTGGAATCAGAGCGTTTTGTCGAGTGCGGGGCTTTGGAATGCCACTGTGTGTTTGATTTCCCCTCAAAGGGAGCAGACCAATTCCTGCGGAGCTCTCAATAAAGAGAAGTGTTCTTTAGAAAGAGCGGTGTTGAGCAACAGGTATAGGATTTTCTGGACAGTGGCCAAGCCTGAGCAGGTTTCCTATAGCTTGGTTGGTACACGTTTTTGTTTACGTCTTAGAGATGCCCTAGAATGAGCGTGGTGAAAGCCAGCGCGCGTCCGAGCAGGGACTCAGAGATGCCGTGCTCCTGAGGCTGACCAGTTCAGAAGCCGTTTCCGGGGGCCATGACGGATGAGCTTGCATCCCCAGGAGCAAACTGACCTTCCCTCCTGCTCACACCCTTGGGGGACCTCTGTTGGTTCGTTGGCATTTCTGTGGACCCAGAGCCCCAAGACAAATATGCGATACTTCCACTCTAAGACTCAGAAGAACAGCTGTATTATTTTTATATTAAAGCAAATGTAGCCATATTATGAGTGTAACGCAACATTGCCTTGCATTTTAAACATAAGACATAAGTCTTGTGAAAAAAATGGATGGTGAACTGCTTTGGGACACACCACCGTCTTTTTCCTTGGGCTTGGAGCTCATTTCCCTTTGCCTGTCGGGAGTCTCTGCTGTCCCTGCCTCGCCCACTTAGCCCACCATGCTGCTGCGGGTCTTGAGTGGTGTGCACCTTCAGGCTCTGGAGTTGCACAAAATGCAAGCTCTGGTGAGATCACAATTACGAAGGGGGATTTTCCTCTGGTGGAAGAGAGTTTGTGTGAAATCCGTATTTTGAAAGAAAAGGACAAAAATGCCTGTTAAGATGAATTTCAGTAAAAATCTAGTTTAAAACATATATATACACACATAGACATATTCTTTTCTTTAGAGTGGCCCAAGGTCTCTTCCCCCGACCACGTCATTGTTTTTATTTGAATATTTCTTGTAGTGAAATTTGATGAACCAGGGCTATATGATTTCGACAGTTGTTTTATTCCCTTTAGGATTCCCACTTGTGTTTTGCATCTTTACAAACCTTTTTGCTTTACTCTGATTATAAGGCTAATGCATTCTGATTGTATGAAGAAGATACAGTTACCTATTAGTGCTGTGATATTAATGCCATCTTACAATCTTGTGTATGATTATTGCCATTTTTTTTTTGAGAGAGAGAGAGAGCACGGGCAATCATGTAAGCAGGGGAGGGCAGAGAGAGAGAGAGAGAGAGAGAGAGAGAATCCTAAGCAGGCTCCATGCTCAGTATGGAGCCCAGTGCAGGGCTTGATCTCAGTACTGTGAGTTCATGACCTGAGCCAAGATCTAGAGTTGGATGCTTAACTGACTGAGCCACCCAAGTTCCTCCTTACTATTTTTTAAAAAAAAATTCTGGAGGGAAAACCTTAGGAACAGAGGGTCAAAGTGATGCTTCAGATGAAATAATCATAAAAAAGATAAAACTTATGTCCACCGCTGACATATTATAATTTTGTCTATCAATTATAATTGGATTAGCAAAAATGGTCAAAGTTAAATGGTTATAGACATAATTCAGCATGAAAAAAAAGTTAAAAAAAAAGTTACCTAGAGAATCATATAATGCAAATGAGGGAGGCAGGGCGTCTCACACTTGATAGGGGTAGGGTTCTTGTGATTCAGTGTTCGGAGACTCGTGACACCCTTTGCTGACACTCCTGAAATCTAGTGATTGTGGCGGCGGTCCTCATTGCCATGGTTCTCTCTCTGTCTCTCTCTCTCTTTTTTTTTTTTTTTTTTACTTCACCTCCTTTTCACTGTATTGTGGATAGCCTCTCAGTACTTTTTAATCAGCTGTTGGTATAGTCAAGTGAACACCTATTTCATATCCTAGATATAATGTAATAAGAGAAACAGGTCGTAGCCATAAAAAAAGACCTTTAGAGTATTTTTTTGGTAACGCTGTGTGAAAAGGAAAGGATGGAACCTAATAATTATCAGATTCTCATGGATCCCAAACCCCAGGCCTTCTGTTTAGCTAAGGGAAGATAGCACGAGTGAGACGTTTCCCAACCTTGGACCCAGGTCTCAGTGACTGTCGTTTGTTGGGAGGGCTGTCCCAGATGTTTTCTCGTTGTTGGTGGTGGAAAGTACTTGGGTTGGCTCCCAGCCCCCGAGGAATGACACGCAGCCCATGAGCTAGCTCTGCACGGGAATGCAGAAGTGTGAGAACTTCAAGGGAAAGAGGCTGCGACTCTATGGTCACAGAGAACAACAGTCTAATAATTTGTTTTGAACTGGCTTCCTCATGGGGAAGAATTCGCAGCAGAAGCTACACTCATTACAATACTTACAGTGCGTCTCTCTGCTGGTCACTTCAAACCTCTGAACCCCGGGGAAAGCCTGACTCACAGAATGTTTTGGGGCATGAGTTCTTAAGGGTTTAATTAAAGAAAGCCGACTCTGGAAGAAAGACGTCAGGCGGCCACACAATACAGCGGGTAGGAGCGCCGGACTCCCCAGAGATGGCACACAGGGAGAACACTCATTCGGGAAGTTGTCCATTTTCCTGTTAACCAGGAACTGAGAACACGGGCTGCACGATTATCATGCTGCCCACAAACGGTTAAGGTCTCCTTGGTGGTTTCTTAGAGGCCTTCTGAGTTCAGGTAGCACTGTAGGATGGGGGAGTATTCGGTGCTGGTTTTTTACTGTAAACTGGTAGCTCTAGGTGTATTTCAGGAAGGCAGTTAGAATGTTGGGGGGGATGGTTAACATCTTCTTTCTTGTGAACAGGCTCTCTCATTCTCAGATCGGAAGGAGAATATTCACATTCCTACTCCGTGTCCTAGGAAAGTGACAGTTCTATCTCCTCGTGTGTCAGTTCCATGCTGGCTGAGGTTGGGATGGTCTTCCTGTAGCCACCGTGTGTCACCTTGGCTCTTGCAAAGCTATGTGGGGGAATCAGCGGGCTGAGAAGTCCCCAGGTCCTTTCCCCAGGCTCTGACACTGTGCTCAGGGCCGTGGAAATAAGACAGGGCGGCAACAGGAAGTTCTGGGGAATATTTTTCTGGAGCGTTCTCAGGTAGAAATTCTGGACAATAACTGGTCAAAGGTAGACTAAAGAGAGCGCGTGAGAGCCCCAGGCTTCCCGTGTGAAGCCTGCTGGGCTAGGACATGAATGAAGGAAGGGGAAGTTATTGAAAACCACACCATGGCGCTGGAGTGGCAGAGGACTAGAAAAGAGAAAATATGCTTCTAGTGTTTCCAAAAACAGGAAGAGAGAAGTGAACCTGTCAGTTGTTACTCTCTTAATTTAATCTCAAGGGAAACAGTGAAAAAAAAATTGCAAAACAAAAGACATCTCTTACAAGAGGGTCAGTCAAGTCAGGAGAATCGACAGATTGATAAGCCAGGTTAAAAAGTCACCTTTATGAAATTGGGGATAAAAAGGGTAACAGAATTTGGTAATGAAACTGCTGCATGAAAATAACTGCACTTGTGGTTTGAAAAATAATCCAGACTGAGAAAGATCCCACATAGAGGTTTACAGCTCTGCCTCAGGGTTTACCAATGAGCCTGATGGAGAAGTGTCTTCTGGCTGTCACTTGAAACTATTTGTGTTTTCTAGGTTTGTTTTGCGTACTTACTTTTAAAATAACTGTAGTCATGGTATAGACTTGGTGCTATATTCTGTTTGTCGTTTGTTTTTGTTTTTTTTTTCTTTGTCTTTTTAATGTTGCCCTGAGTGGTTAGTCATGCTTTGTATTTCATAATTTTTATGACCGTGTAATATTCCACCCAGAGGCTGTACCTCACCACACCTTGTGTTAGGTATTTAGGTTATTTCAAAGGGCATCTTTGCTCTTACAAATAATCTGCAAACATCTCTGCATAATACATCTTTTCCCCTGAGTTTGGACTATTTCCGTAGAATTGTTTTTAAATAGGATGAGTGCAGGAAACGAATATCTTGCTGAGGCTTTATCCTTTTTGTCAAATCGCTTTCTAAAACATCTCCACAATTTTCACATGGTTCAGTAAATGTGGATGTGGCTGCTTGTGCCTCATGAGGTTATGCTGGGTGAAGGAGTCCCTAGACTTAATGGGACTGGAAATGACTCTTACTAGAGGTGATGGCAGGTCCTCTCTCCAGGGAATCCTGGTCTCAAAAAATATTGTTAATGAATTGTTATTTATAAAGAAAAGAAAGAAAAGCCACTGCTGTTTAGAGCTTCAGATGGCCTCTGATAGAAGGATTTCTTTTCTTTTTTCTTTTTATTAAAAATTTTTTTATGTTTATTTTTGAGAGAGAGAGAGAGGCAGAGAGAGAGAGAGACAGAGAGAGAGTGAGAGCAGGGGAGGGGCAGAGAGAGGGACACACACAATCTGAAGCAGCTCCAGGCTCTGAGCTGTCTGCACAGAGCCTGATGCGGGGCTCAAACTCACGAACCGCAAGATCATGACCTTAGCCGAAGTCGGGCACACACTGACTGAGCCACCCAGGCTCCCTGGAAGGATTTCTTATGTTACGTTTACATTGTCTTATATAAGAGCTTAAACTGCAGCTCCCTCCAAACTAGGATGTAAAAAAAAAATTGAGTAAATTGAATTTCATTCTGCATAAGACAGCACACATAGCAGGGCTCAATAATATTTGTGAGTAAATGAAATGCCGTGGGAAACTTGTCATTGGACGTAACCCTGAAGTGAATGTTTTTTGATCATGGGGTGGAAATTAGGCTGTTATGCCTGAAATTTCAGATGTTTTTCCACCTAGGTTTTCTTAAAATGAGGTATGTGCTTCCACAGTCTGGTGCTACAGCCAATATTTGCAAATAACTGTAACAAAAAACTGTTTAAACACGAAAACAAATATCCAGTCTGTCACATCCCAACCCATGTGGAAAGGGAAATACTTGGTAAAAGTGGGAATTCTTAATATTATAAATTGTTCAGTTGGAGCAGGAACTTTTTAAAAACTCACAGCTTTAATAAGCGAAGGAGACGTGGTGATGTAAAACCACAGGCATGTTTAGCACATGAGGTCATTCAGCCTCCTTCTCACCTTCAAAACAAAAGGTTTTCTTTTCTCTCTAGTTTTTGTTTTTTGCTTTCTATTCTCAGTCTCTCTCTCCCTTTCTCGCCCCTCTTTCTCTCTCTCTCTCCTTCTCTCTCTCTCTCTCTCTCTCTCTCCTGACAACCACGTCAGGTTTTCCTGGCTGCGGCCAGGGAGCAGCGCTCCAGCTATTAAGCTGTGTGAGAACAGTGAACTTGGTCAGCAAGGATCATTTGTCTCCAGTTGTCAACAAAGGTTTGTTTTACTGGGAACAATGACGGTGCAGCTTTGCAGAGTGTTGTGTGCAAAAGCGTGGAGAGTGTTGTGTGCAAAAGTGTTAATCAGTACGCAGCTTGGGCAACACTCAAAATCTCTCTTACACAGTGGTTTTGCTCTTTAGGGGTGATTGTTGTCTCTGTCAGTTGGCACCATGTGAAAAAGAGGTTCATCAGTATGCGGGATGCTCTCTGCCCAGAAAGCTCCTCTCAGTCCTCTGTTCCTTTCTTTGCTTCCCTTTAATCCGGTTTCGCCAGTGCACAGCCGCGCCGTTGTTGACGGTCAAGTACAGCCAAGTGATTAAGCGATAATGATCTTGGTTTGCATCTGAGATGACAGATTTTTCTAGCCGCGGGGACACTCCAGTGCCCCGGGCTGGAGTGCACTTTTCACACACCTGCACACGCATTCAGGCACACCCCTCGCACTCACAGAGGACCTGGATTCCGAGCAGTACAGACAGGACGGCTGTTGGCCGTTAGGAAGGGTGCTTGCCCAGAGCCAGTAGGAGTAACGGGGTGAATGAATTCTTCTGCTCTGTTTGGCACCGACCAAAAGGTCCGGGTCACTGCAACAACCGTCCCGAGCTTACGCCCAGCGTGGCTGAATCACCGAGATCAAGTTGGTCGACGCGGAGCTTGATGAGAGTTTCGATTTGAGTCCTAAGCAGTGACACATGTGCCAGCCTTCTCCCTGTGCCCACATTTTAGGAGCCATCCCCAACCCTGCCCCCTCGTCATGTTTTTATTAAGTGCAATGGGGTACAGCTTTCCACGCCTCGCTGAGGCGGACCACGCTGACCCCAGGGAGGGGCATGGCCAGTCATTCCAGCTTCGCAGAGCCTTGTGGGGGGTGAAGAGTGTCATGCCCAAGAGCTCGGACCAGGGGTGGAAAAGTCAGAGGGAGCAATGTTCTAATTTGGACATGGTCTCTTTATAGTAGGATGACCTTGAGCAAGCCAGTTAACCTCTCAGCATTAAGAATGGGCATATAAATAATGGGTTAATATAAGAAGATTAATGGGAATTGAACACTCACAATATAGTAGGTATTCTGCTTACACATGCTTCATAGGCTATCTTATGTAATCCTCATGACAGTGCATTGAGGCACATCCTGCTGTATTCGGATTTTACACATGAGGAAACCAAGATGCAGAGAAGTGAAAAACCATGTTGTAGGTGACATAGTGGGTCTATGCAGCAGTCAAACAACTATATCTCTTGCACCGTATCTATTCCGCTAGACCACACTGCCTCTCCTGAAATGCCCTGCCTGGTGTGATGTCTGCTATACCAGGATTTCTGCTTCTGAAAGATTGAATAGATGAGATTGAAAAGGTTGACCGAGGAGCTCCCCAGGTTTTAGACTCACACTTGCTTCTAACCTTTAACGGTTGGGGGGAGAGGAGGGGTGGGGGGGTGACGATAGCTCTCTAACTAATCACTAGCATTCTAACTAATCTTGGGTCACAGTGGTTTCCAGCAAGTGGTTTAAGGGTCGTGAGGAACCGGAAAGGCTACGAAAGGCTGAGGCATTCCATAGACAGACTTCCCTCCAGGGGGGTCTGTGAGGTAATAATAGCAGTGAGAATACAGGAAAACCCACGTGACGCTCCAGAGAGTCACCTTAGTCAAAGGTCTTTGAGTTTGAAGACTGAGGGCTCCTCTAGTTTGTGCAGCTGGACTCTAGCAGTCATAGGAAGGCTTGGAGTGCGAGTCTTTGGAAGTGCCCCTTGGAGCATAGCCTAAGCTCCGTGGGCTCCACTGTCCTGAAACAGAGCTCCCCTCAGCCGGGGCTGGAGGGAGTGGGAGGTTTGGAACTCCTGAAGACGGGCCGAGCCGGGATAGCACCTGAACAGGAGGAGTCCGTCCTGCTGTGAACACAAGCTTTTTTGGGGGAGACCTGGCTAGTGCCCTGATCCAGGGTTGCTGTGGTAATGGCAGCTAGCTGAAACTCCTGGGCATTTCACTGGAGATCGTCCCAAGAGAAACAGTAACCAAGTAACCAAGAGGATCAGGGAGCCATCTTGTCTCCCAGTCCTAAAGGCTGAAGATAATTTGGGAACGCGCTCTCTTTGGAAAAGCGTGTCAGCAGTGCAGTGATACCAGAATCATGGAACTGGGCATTGGGACTCATCCTTTTTTGCCAATAGAGGCATTACTGTCATGTGGTGATCTTGGGAGCAGAGTTTTGATGATGAGAGTAGAAAAGAAATTGTCCCAGACACAAAAGCATTTTGCTTACACACTGATTGCACTGAGGTATGTTAGGATCAACAGTCTGCTCTTTGGTACGGTCACAGTGTCCTGGGTAATTTTAACCTGTCACTTACTGACATCTTAGTGCCAGATGTTTTTTGTTTTTCATTTTTTTTACTGTTTATTTTTGAGAGCGAGAGAGACTGAGTAAGAGTGGGAGAGGAGCAGAGAGAGAGAGGGAGACACGGAATCCAAAGCTGGCTCCAGGCTCCGAGCCGTCAGCACAGAGCCTGTTGTGGGGCTCAAACCCCTGCTCTGTGAGATGATGAGCTGATCCGAAAGTTAGACGCTCGACCGACTGAATCACCCAGGCGCCCCACTGCGAGATGTTTAAACATGACTTCAAACATGGAAGTTGGAGACAAAGAAAAAAAAAAAAAGAATATAGGCGTAATATAGATAGTCTCTTAATTTTAGATGCCCTGTCTAGCTCTTCCAGCATCTTCATCTTTATTATGGCTTCTTCCAGAAGCCTCTGTTGATGTTGATGATAGTAGCTATTGTTTTATAGGATTCTACTTGTTGTTGATCCTTATGTGACATTCAGAAATTGTCTTGTATTTTAACTCCTGAACAAACCAAATAAGTTAGAGATTGTTATCTATATTGTAGTTAACACATTGGGATCCAGAGAAGGTATCTAATTGCTTAAAATCACACAGCTGTGGCAGAGTGAGGACAGGGACCTCAGAAATTATAGTGCTAAAGTCAGACTCCTTTGTTTTATGTTAAAAAATTCTTTTAATTGAAAAAGACTTTTTTTTTTTAATTTTTAGAAAGATAGAGAGAGCGTGCGCAAGCATGAGTGGGGGAGAGGCACAGAGGGAGGGAGAGAGAATCCTAAGCAGGCTCCATGCTTGGTGAGGAGCCCAACTCGGGGCTCCATCCCACCACCCTGGGACCATGACCTGAGCCAAAATCAAGAGTCAGACCCACAAGTGACTGAGCCATCCAGGCACCCCTCCTTTGTTTCATTTTTGAACTTTTTTTTTTTTTAAATATAAAACTGAGTTAAAAAACAAATTAATATCAATCTTTTAAAAAAGCTAAAGATTTAGAGAAATTGTCTCAACGTCCTAACTTCTGGTAACTAGGAAAAAAAAGAAGTATTGTTTGGGCAAATTAACTTGCAGACCAGAGGGAAGGGCTTTCACAGGAGCCTGATGACAACCAAAGGCTTTCATCAGCCTGGTGGATATCACTGTTCTAGATTCCATGCTTTCCGTTAGGTTCCTTTGCAGTATATACTTTAATAGTATTTCCCGTGAGGGTCTGTGAGCCGGAGCATCTGTTTACATTTAATAGTACTTCCTGGGAGTGTCTCTGAGTGGTAAAATCTTGATCTTTCAGTGTCTGACAATACCTAGTTTTGTCCGACTGATTAAATGATAGTTTAGTAGGGCATAAAATTCTAGATTGTCAGCCATTTAACTCCGTGTTTGGAAGATTTTAGCATTGTTGGCTTGTATCCTGCGTTTCAAGCTTGCTAACCATCTAACTTGTTCCTTGAAGAGTTTTGCTTTATTCTGATGTTTTGCTATTTTGTGTCTGTGTGATACAGGTGTGGATTTATCTTTCTTTGTCCTATTCATGCATTCCCCCTCAGGATTTGTTTCTGAAATTGTGAATGATCTCTCCAAATATTACATCTTTCTAATGCCCTCCATTCTTTTTTTTTCTAGAATTGTTAGACATGTAACGGAGCCTCTTTACCTTTAGAATATTTTAATCTCAATTTTTTAAATAAAAATAGGGTTTCCCCTTGTTCTTCCTTGTAGGTGAAGTAAAGTAATACCTGCTAGTATATTGTCTTCTAATTCAGTGTTGTTTGGGGGTGTATTAGATACAGATTTTACCTCATCTGTTGAATTTTTCCAGTTCAGTGAGTATACTTTTACTATCCAAGACTTTTAATTGCCTTTTAAAATGTCTGCCTGTTCTCATTCTGCTGTTTTTTTCCATAAAAGCTTGTGTATTTTTGATGGATATTGCTTCTTTCTTCTCCTTAATCATCCTAAGCCTATTTGTTTTAAACTTTGACTCTTCTATGAAATTACTTTCATTTGGGCTGAATTCATAACTGGATGGTTGATTTGACTTTCTCAGAATTAGACCCTTTTATATGTTTGGAATTCTATTTTGTGGTTTCCTGTAGAATGGGACGGAGTTTTGGTTTTTTGTACGTTTTCTGTCTCTCATTCTCCTTCCCTGACTCAGGCTTCCGTGGTTTTGCGGCTGCCTTCACCTGGTGCCCTGGGCCGCGTCTGTGACTGAGGGTTACATGGCGGTGATGCCAGCTCTGTGATGGTTTGGGGAGCATCATGGATCCTAGGGCAAGCGGGCAATGTGACTCAGTTTCTCTTTTAAGATGTCCCCTATTGGTGCCGATAAAACCAGAGCCTCTGGCAGCAGATGCCTGTTGCTTTGTGTAGCTTTCACGGAAGGGTGGGCACCTGCATGCTTGCAGAGGAGGGCTGTAAACAGGGCCCCATCCCCCGCTAGCCCATGGCAGGCAGGTCTCGTACCCCCCAAAGTCCGGTTCTCTCTGCACTGTTTCTGGTTTGGGACTCGTGCATTTCTTGGATCCCAGCCCCCTTTCTTTGCTTCTTTCTCTCCAACTACCCCTTTCTTGCTTTCCCTTTCTTTTCCAGCCAGTGGAGATTCATCTGATAATACCTTATTGATTTTCTTTTTCAAAAGTTAGATTTCAGAATGTGAGCTACACGTCTTTGGATCGGCGACACTGTTTTGGTGCTCGGACCTGCAGGGCCCAGCCAGCCCGCCCTGCCCTGCGTTCACTTTGCCGGCCTGCCTGTCCTGCGGTCGTTTTCCCAGGAGTGCCTCGGACTGTTGTACTGTGGCCTGTCTGTCCCCGCTTCCTGCTCTTGCAGAACTGATTCAGAAAGCAAGGGATTTACTTTCTTCCTGGTATTACCTCGGTTGGGCAATATTCAGAATAAATTTCAAGACTCCACCTTCAGTGTAAATGTCAGTATTATCTCGAGTTAAGGAGAACAGTATGAAGAAATAAGTAAGTTTACAGAAATTATTCTCCAGAACCAGTTTTCAGGAGAGGTGACATTTGATAGGCTGTGTACCCAAGTACAAACTTCCACCTCGCTCTCACGTGTGTCGTTAGGAAATAGCTGAAAAAACTTCAGGAGTGTTAGAGTTTTCTTTCTTTTCCTTTGAAATAAGAAGTACTATTGTGATACGGACTTTTATTCATATCAACGCTTCTTAAAAAAAGCAAATGTTAGGGGCACCCGGGTGGCTCAGTCAGTTAAGTGTCTGATTTCGGCTCGGGTCATGATCTCAGTTTGTGGGTTTGAGCCCTGTGTTGGGCTCTGTGCTGACAGCTCAGAGCCTGGAGCCTGCTTCCCATTCTGTGTCTCCCTCTCTCTCTGCTCACACTGTCTCTCTCTCTCTCTCTCTCTCAGAAATAAATAAAACATTAAAAAATAAAAACAAATATTAACAAAATTGCAGGTAATTTATTGTTTTCACATCTTAAGAAATTCAAAGAACCAGAAATGTCCCCACTTCAGGACACTTTTTCAGGGCGTAAAGGGTGCTCCTGTGCTCTGGACAGCTTCTCCTACCTCCCAGAAAGTCTTTCCAGGCCCACTGTAACTTTCCTGTCACGCTAGCAGCTTGTGCTCTTCCGCTCAGATCCTTACCTCTGGGGTCTGACTGGTCATGGTAACCTCCCTAGCTTAGATCTCTTTTGAAATGCCCTCTTTACATACAGTAGCTTAATATCAACTCTTATTATTTTCAGAGTTATCATTTACTTATTTTTAGGTTTTTTTTTTTTTTTTTAATCTTTTGAAAAGATACCCTGTATACGAGGAAAAATTTACACACGAGGCATGTTCTGTAAAAGCACATCTTTTCCTTCAGTTCTGCTTCACCCCGTCAGGCCTCCCTCAAAGACAGCCACTGCCACCGTAGTCTCGCGCACCCGGGATGAGGTGACCTAGGCACACACGTGCACGTCCCCTTCCCTTAAAGTGAACAGTAGCCCGGCACACGCACCGTTCGGGGCCTTGTCTTTGACATCTAACAGCTTGCTTTGGGGCCCATCCTCTGTCAGTCTGTATAAAGCCATCTGATGATTTTTAACACGGAAACTGGCAGTTGTTGCTAAAGATCTTCTCAAGCCTGTACGCCGCGGGTTTGTGTTGTTTTAAGGTAGCGTGGACTCTTCCTGATGTGGCTCTCCGGGCAGGCGGGTTTTGAACCTCATCCTCGAGCCGCTAACAGAGTAAGAGCTTCCCTGTCCGGCCGTCAGTTATCAAGGAGTCTTTCAGTTCTGTGTTTTCAACAATAGATGGCACCAGCCATTTCTCTATTCGGGCTGTATGTAGTTGCAAAGCATCATGAGTTTGGCCATTTTTCATTTCATATCGTTGTGTTCCCAGACGATTCAGAACAAAGATGTGTTTACCTGAAAGCCCTGTGCCAGCAGGCGCGGCAACGCGGGGGATTGGGGAGGACCTTGCAGGAAGGTACCCGGGGGACCCTGCTCCCCCCTCTCCATGTCCCTGCACATGGCAGGCACTGGGGGAGACCGGACGGCCAGTGAGCACGTGTGATGTCGCTCATCATGACCGCGAGTCTGTGTATACAAAATAGATATTTGTACAGGTTTTTTTTTTGAGGTTTACTGTGATGGAAATTGGCGCTCGGCCACACTGAGGAGTCTCGCATCCTCACGGCCTACCCTGCCCACCCCCCCCACCAAGTTTCGTCTCTTTCTCAGCCCCTCCTGCTGCCCCGAGCTGCTCTGTTCTGCCTAGACTGTCCCACCAGCCCTCAAAACACAGCATTAAAAAAAATCAAATGTCTACCCTAATTCCCCAGGGAGCGGTTCCCCGTTTCTTTTTATTGCCGCCTTAGACTTCCCTCCACCGATTTCTAATTCAGCCTTTTGTCTTTCAGAAAATGTTCTTTATTTCTGTTCCCTGGCAATACAAGGCTCTGGTCACTTTAAAACTGTGTAATTCTCCTGCCCACTCCCCTTCTGTTCCTGGTAAGAATAGGAAGAATAATCCTCCTGGCTTGCGGATGGAAGAATGACAGACGGGCCTCACCGAGGTTTTCTAAGTTAAACCTGTACTGATCCCAACAAACGATGTGGCCCAGTCCAGTTGTGCCACACATTCTGATGTCACCGTCCCTCTGCTGATATCCCTGGGGCCCGGGGGCAACCTTTGAGGAAAGGAAGGAGGCTCTAGGACCCCTAACCTGTGGTGTGGCTCTCCGTTCAATCTGCATCCCATCTCTCTTTTTTCTCCTCCCGAAGGGAATTTAGAATTGCTTAGCTTTCACTGGGATCAGGCTTTGGTTTTTTCCCCACGGTGACACCTGTCAGTTTCTGTCTTCTTGGAACCTTTGGATCTTGTAGACATTCCAGGTAGGCTTGTATCTTTCTGCCAAGACTTTGTAGATTCCTGAGTTCCTGAATCTTCCTTTGTCTGCTGTAAATCAGTATGGACTCTTAGAGATGCTGGCTTTTTCAGATGTTATTCAGGTGTTTCAGTGGCTGGTTCAAGTGACCATCTCCGTCAGTAGTGTGGTACTCACATGGGAACACCAGAGCACACATGCAGAGTTATGAATCTTCTTTGTGCCCAAAGCTGATCCGCCCCATACCTCGCCGATGCTCTAGAACAGGGGTGCATACCAAAGGCGCCAGCAAAATCTGGGAGTCACCGTCCCCTCCACACATCCTGCTTTCAAACTTTCAGTAGCTCATCCCCATCTTTCCACGTAAGACTATCATTATGCGAGCCTAACATAACTGCTTTATTTTCCTTTGTAAGATGACATGACCCAGAGCCATCCTTGGGAATCTGGCAAATTCAGCCCTTTCGGGGAGCAGGAAAGGTCACCTGCCTCAGAGAAGAATACCCAAGATTGTAGAGCTCACCGTCCCCTTCCGCACCTCTCCTCATCAGCAGAGCGAAGGGACAGAGAAGGGACAGAGCTCCTGGCTGTCTTTCCGCAGATCACTCCCCACGCCAGGCTTCCTAATTGTGTGGTAGGACTTGTTTTTCTTCCAGGGATGCTCCTAATGCTTATTCTCACCATATCTGTGTGTGTGTGTGTGTGTGTCCGGGATCAGCTCCTCCTNCGATACTCTGGGAATTTACTTCAAACTCATTAATAAAAAAAGCCACCACTTACTGAGGTCTTGCAATAAGCCTGCCATTTGGCACCCATTGTCTTTTTAGTCCTGATCAACAACTCTGTGAGGTAAATACCGTGCCTCCTGCCCCATTTTGTAATGGAGGAAATCAAGGTTCAGGAAAGTTAAGTAACTTGCCCAAGGTTATACAGATAAGAAGTAGCCAGAAGTCCACTTGGCTCTCTCCTTCATACCTTGCTAACTTCCACACTTTGAGGTAATGCTATGAAGTTCTAATTCAGAAAGAAGCGGAAAGCCATATTGCTCTCCTGTCCTTGCTGAGCTCTTTCTTTCCATTCGCTCGCCCTGAGCCACAGGCTGGTTGTGATACAGAGTTTGAGCCCAGGCATAGCTCCCTCTGGGGAAGAGCTACTGTTTTTGGTTGAGTTTTGCCTGTTGTCTCTGTTGGTAATTTTTAAATTTATCTTGATGACTGTATGCAAAGCCCTGGGCCTGTATTGTTAAAAACACATATATGATCCTTTCTCCATAGAATTTTATAGATTAGTTGGGGACCATTCATGCTATACGTAGATAAAAAATAAACAAGTAAGAGTCCAACTTACCTTTATTCATCCTTACTGTCAGGATGTTGGTAAGCAGAATGAACCTGAGTACCTATTGCATGATCTGTTGGGAAAAGACACGGATAGGAATACATCGTCTCAGAGTCAGGAATTAGTAATTCAAACCAGTATATGTTTGAAGTTGATTAAAGGAAAATAGTCAGATTCCAGAATAATGATTTAAATGTGCTGGAACATTACCCGTTACCCACACATTATACAAATATATTTTAAAATCCTGGCCAGTTGGTAAAACGATACTATTTCAGGTAGGTGGCGCTGATAGGTATTCAGGCAGTCATAGAATGTGGAGTTTAAAACTGTGTGACCTTCTCCTTCCTCATTTCCCCCGAAGAGTTAAAACTCAGAGAAACTGCATATGCAGTGTTCCCTTACTTCCCAAACTGATGGCTCATAGGATGAATAGACTCTGGTTTGTTCAAGGTCCCAGGAGTTCAAGTTGTCAACATTTCACCCTTCTCATACATTAGCAATGTCAGTAACTTGGACATTAACGTGATGTGAACTTCATGATTCTTTCCCTTAGATGTGGTTGAAGTAGTGTGAGCTCATCATCAAGAAGCAGTGAGCTCTTCTGTCCAGCCTGGCTTGTCTAAATCTCCTCTCCCGCTACTACCCGGCTTTACTAGTTCTAGTGACTCAAGAGGCGGATTTACTCTGTGTGACTATGTTAGCGGACCACATTAAAGCATTCATGTTCCCTGCTAGGTTGCAGGAATGAGTTTTCTTAATGCCATCACCGAATTCCAATGGAGGAAATAAATTACTCATGCATTTTCTAATGGCTAAGAAATTTTCCAGAGCCTTGGCTGTCTCGTTCTCATCATGCCTAGGTTCCATTGCCAGGGAGTAATTGATGCGATTTTGACCAGCACAGGCTGATATCGCTTACAAATCTAACCAAACAAAACATCTGAGTCATATATCCCAGGCCAGGATTTCACAGTAAACTATAGAAGAGACGAAAGTTTATAGTTACGAGCAAAAATGCTAGGCTCGGAGGGAAAAAAA
Source organism: Crocuta crocuta (assembly GCF_008692635.1). Lineage (NCBI taxonomy): Eukaryota > Metazoa > Chordata > Mammalia > Carnivora > Hyaenidae > Crocuta > Crocuta crocuta. Next base: position 15,687,698 of record NW_027529428.1, on the reverse strand, counting down.
AAAAAAACCCTGTGGTCTTGCTTTATTAACTCACTGACTTTGTCCACGTGGGCGAGCTACTTAACCTCTCTGTTTTCCTCATCTGTAAACATGAAGATAGTCATTATAGTATGTGCTGTAACTATCTCATATGGTTGTTGAGAAAATCATGTGAGATAAAGGCTCACTAGAAAAATACTGTGACGATCTATGTAAATGTGAGGGTTTAAAAATATTGGAGTAATGATAAGGAAACTCAGAGTGACAATTGTGATCTAATTCTTGGCATGCAACTATGTGTAAGAGAACATTACATGGGCGCTTGGATGCTTTTATGTGTTGGTATAGTGACAGTGTTCAGTGTTTGAAAAATGCAAGTCACTGAAGGAACGAATTTGCTGTTCATCATTGGCACCAGTAAATGCAAATAGCTTGAAATATCTCCTTTGTTTCAAAAATGGTTAAAAGCAGCTTATGAAGATTTAAACAATAGGAAAAGATGGAATCAAAAAAGGTAAGTGAGGAATGGGGAGAAGGGAAAGTGAGATGAAGCAAAGGGTTAAGGTAGGACCCCCAAATGCATCTCGTAAGGCTCTGTGCTGGTTGTTAGAGGTGAGTCAGAGATTGGGTTCTGAGTTTTCCTGGAGGCAGGACAGGGAGGGAAACATAATCAGCCGTGTGAATCATGGTGCCCTCAAGGTTAAATAGTGAGCAGGGCTATTTCTAATAATGAGACACAAGACAGTGATTTTCCCAGAATCCTCGTAAAGAGGACGGTGCGTGATGAACACATCCTACACGACATCTTGACGATAAACATTCGCACGGTTTTTGAAATTGTTATTAGTGCGGTTGCCAGATGAAAAAGGGACGAATTCATGGTTTGGTACTATGCTTTTCATTACTTGGTTGTAATCATGACTGAATGTATGTTAGGACTAGAAATAAATCTCTGAGGTCACCTTGGTGCCCTCCTTTTGCCTTGTGGGTTTGGGACTAGTTTCGGCTCAGCGTCGCATGTGCTTTGATCAGCGCAAGGAGCTCCAAGTCAAAGTAGTTTGCTCTGAGCCCCTTCTGTGTGACGGTGCAAACTTTCCTTGCCTCGGTATAAATAACATATGGCACATTGAACGTGTGTCTGGTTGTGAGCTAAGCAGTTTACCGGGGTGGGTTTTTTCTGGCTGTTTGTCGTAGAAGCGTAGAAGCTATGAGATTCAATGGCATCTTCATCTGTCGCTTGTTTTGCTTTGTTTTGTTTCCACCGTGGAGGTTACTGATCAGTCTGACAAATGGGATCAGGAATTTATAGAGAACAGGTCTCAGGATGTAAAGTTTGTAAAACTTGCAGTTGTACTGTCTGGGGAAGCCCATCATAAAGCATCCTTAGCGCTGTTGCCTAAGACATAACCAGGAAATGTAGAAAAGCATCAATATTTTAAGCAAATTAAAATCAAACCCCAAATCTTAATTTTGGGACATAGATAGAATTTAAAAATATTGGCTAGAAGCCTAGGGGAATTTTGGGCTGGCTTCTTCAGTGAACGTATTTACTCACGTTCATGGAAAGTTCTCATGTGAGAAGCAGCTGTTCAAGAGGTTCCTGTGGGTATTGTAAGGGCTGATTAAAACAAACTTCTTTCATCAAGAAACCGTGAGATCAGCCATGGGAATACAAGGGGCCCAGGTACTAGAGAAAGTAAAGGTGGGTCTCTAAAAGGAACAGTCAGTGGGCTTGAGGATTTTAGAGGAATTTGACTCTTTATGGTCAGTGTGTGAGGCAATTTGCTTGTGTCATTGAGAGACGCATGCTTATGAACTTTTGACCTGGGGGTGGTGACTCATGGGCAGTAAACTCAGGAAGCAGTGATAGCCAGAAGTCGTCTGTCATTGTCTGTCTCCCCTATAAGGTTAAATGACTTTACCAAAGTCCCAAAGCAGAGGAGACCAGGACTTGAGTTTTCTCCACATTGGAGAGGTGTGGGGATGTGCCGGGTTGGAGAGGAAGAAGAGGTGCAGATGTTAACCCCCTCCCCATCTGTCTTTTTGTTTCCTAATCTGCAAAATTTAAAAGTGGGGCCAGATTTTCTCAGAGCAAGTTCATAAATCTAAAAAGAATTCCTCTTGGGAAGTGTAGGTGTGGGAGATGTAAGTACTTTAAAAGTAATCTTTCTCTTTCTTTTAAAAAAAAAACCACATCCCCAGCCTACCTAAAAAAGTGTTTTCCCCCTAATTTTCTAAGGCACAGCACTTAAAGGAGTAAACCTGAAGGCTCTGAGATAAACAGAGCGGAGGCATAATCTGTTATTCCCCTTCCTCTCGGAATAGCCTGTGAATGAACACGGTGGCCCAAGGAACGGGACACTACATGTCTTCCATCTAACTGACAGCAAAATGAATTTGATGTCTTTTATCTCAAACATGTGCACTTGGTAAGCCAATGTGTTAAGCTACAAGACATATACTGTAGGTTTTTTTTTTTTTTTTTTTTTTTTAACTCAAATTGTTAGCACGTAGTTAAAGTATAACACATTCCTCTGAACTTGGTACTGCCCGGACTTGGCTTGGATGATGCCTTTATACTGTTTTTTCTTTTCCCCCAAAGTACTACTGTTCTTTGACCCTCACATCTCAAAACTGGCCTCCCGAATTAGTGATCTGTGCAAGCACTTGACATTAGGTAGTGGCTGTGACTTGAAACATTTGGCAAGCTTCAGCGCTATGGGGTTAAGCACAGTCTTGGCCGGGTCTGTTTATGTTTGTTGTGGGTGAGGAGTGTTCAGTGGTTCACAAAAGGAAAGGTTGAACACAAGGGGGAATAGGGGGGGCCCTTCGAAGCAACTCATTTCTGCGTGTCCATCCTCTAGGTCCTAAGGTGAGTCAGGGTGCGACTTTCCAGAAGTGAGTCATGAGGAATGTGATGAGGAGAGAGGTTGCCTTTCCGCTGGGTGGAAAGTGGGAGATGCCGGGTGGCCAGGATCGTATTTGGTTTGGGAGTGGCAGCAGGGGAAGAGAGAGAATGAGGGTCTGGAGGGTCTGGAGAAGCTTTGGTCCACACTGTGGGCAGAGAGCCTAGCACTTGTACAGCAGTGTTGCACACATCCCGCCGACTCTGGGTGGAGAAGGTTGTGGGGGGAGCCCTCAGGGTAGCCCTGGCAGCATGACAGACACCTGGGGGGTCCTGTGGGCCTGTGGCAAAGCTCCAGCCCCATCGTCCCAAGAACGAGAGTTCCCCCTCCTTCCCTTTCCGATTCTGTCCGTGGGCAGCTGATCTGGTCCTGACCTTGCCCCACATGCAAGGTCGACGCTGGTCTCCTGCGTATGTGGCATAAAGTCCTCTCGGGCTTGCTGTGCAGATGGGTCACCTTTGTTTCAAGAGGACTGCTGTGCGTAGAACGGAGATGTGGTGGCCCGAGAGACTCTGGGCTTTTGTCTGGTTTTGTCAGGCTGGGGATGAGCCGCGGCCCCGCTCTGGTTATCAGCCCCCTCCTCTTTACGGCGGGGGTTTGCCTGGCTGACCTCGGGTCCCTTTCCAGAGCTCCTAGAGAAGGTTCCCAGCCCTGGGACTTCTTCTTGCCTAAGGACAGATGACGCCACCCCGTCAGAGAGTCTGGTTTCTGTCATCACGTGTGCCTTGGCCTCTTTATTCCTTCACTGTCTGTACAGGCCGTGGTTTTCTCCACCGCGCCTGCCCCTCGGTATTTCTGCATGTTATCTTTGCCCCTTTTCCGCATGGTGCGATCGCACGTTAGCCACAGGCAAGTATTAGCTTTTCTGTTCCGTGCATCGGTAGTCCTTTGTCTTCAGACATTTTTTGATATCAAAGGGGAGTTGTGGAAAAAAAAGCAGGTCAGGCACCTGAATTAAATCTAGAGAAATTTCAAAGTCTCTTGCCTCACTAATTGATCTTTGTATTTCCATTCATCTGAGGGGAACAGGAGAACATTCTTTTTCCGGATAATGCATGGACGCTGTATTACACATGTATTTGCATGTGTTTTAGGGTTCCAAGAAAATGCCAAATAAAAAATAAAACATTTTATTTTTCATTTGTTACCTATGCATTTTTGGTTAACTGTTAAATTTGAAACAATTTGGAACTTACAGGGAAGTTATGAGTAACCCAAAGAATTCCCATTTGCCCTTTACCCAGATTCCCCCGGGGTTAATGTTGTATCTCATTTTTACCTTACTGTTCAATCTCTCTCTGCTCTTCAAAAATGTTGAGTTTTGATGTATATCTGCATTTTTTTATATGGGCATGTGTTGTTTTTTTCCTGGATCATTTGAAAGTGGCTACAGACATATTCCAATCCCTTGAAATATATCGGAGTATATTTTCTAGGAAAAAAAATAAGAAAAAAAAATCCTTCTCCTTTTCCCCTTTCCCCCTTTTGCTCTAGGATCTGACCTACACTCACACATTGTTTTGGTTGTATCTCCTTGGTTTTCTTTAACCAGGCCTCATCTGTTAGTCTCCTTTTTTCACTTTGATGAGTTGATATTTCTGAAGAGCACCTGCCTCTGAGAAGTTTCGTTCCACTGTGAGGAATTTGTTCAGTCCGTTGGCCATGCAGCTCACAGTGAGACCGTGTGCTTTGGGCTGGAGGACTTCAGGTGTGAGGCTGTGTCCTCCGGGCATCAAATCAGAGACATCAATGTGTCCAGTGCCAGTGACGTTAACTTCTGTCACCTGGTCAAGTTAGGGTGTGCACCAGATTTTCCACTGTGTAGTTAATTAATAAGCATCCAGGGATTTGTAAGTGACTAGTAAGTTTTTTTTTTAATTTTTAAGTGTGTATTTATTTTTGAGAGAGAGAGAGAGGAGGAGGAGGGGCAGAGAGAGAGAGGGAGACACAGAATCCAAACCAGGCTCCAGGCTCTGGGCTGTCATCACAGAGCCTGATGTGAGGCTTGAACTCGTGAACCACAAGATCATGACCTGAGCTAAAGTCTGATGCTTAACCAACCAGCCACCCAGGTGTCCCTAATAAGTTTTTGATGTGGAAATACCCAGAGATTATTTAAATATCCTTTTCCTCATCAAACTTTTACCCTCTGCTTTTAGTTACACTGATTATTTTCTAACCCCAACATTCCTTCTAAATTTGAGTCTAACTCGACAGTAA
>NW_027529428.1:15680904-15682579 GCF_008692635.1 Crocuta crocuta | reverse complement strand
ACAATAAAAAAAAAAAAAAAAAAAAAAAAAGAAAAAGAGCATTTACTTATACATATAGTAGGTCATGGATTTTGATTTTTTCCAATATGTTATAATCCATTGCTATCAATATTTATTTTGATGTTTCAGATTTGGCCAGTGGGAGCCCTTTCGGACTGCCTCCTGAGTCCTTTGGAAATGTCCCCACCAATCTTTGAGCAGTTTTTTACTCTCTGCTAGAATTCGATATTCCGGGCTCATCCAGTAGCTTCTTGGCCCATCCTTGGAATAAGGCATTTCTCCAAGAGCCGTAGTTCCTTCTGGTTGGGAGGGTGTGTGGAAGCCAGGGTTTGGGCAGTAGATGTCCTTACTACTGAGGCAGCCTTGCGCCCAGGCTCTTCCAGCAGGAGGAACTAGAAAATACCACACACACAGACATTTTAATATCTTCCTCTGTTTATCTATCTGTCGATGTTAAACACTGGAGTTCAGGGGCACCTGGGTGGCTCAGTCAGTTAAGCGTCCAGATCTTGGTTTTGGCTCAGGTCATGATCTGAGAGTCGTGGGATCAAACACACTGGGCTCTGCGCTGAGCAAGGAGCCTGCTTGGGATTCTCTCTTTCTCTCCCTCTCTCCCTCCCTCCTTCCCTCCCTCCCTCCCTCTCTTTCTCTCCCCCAGCCCCTCCCCCGCTTGTGTGCACTCACTCTTTCTCTTGCTTTCCCTCTAAAAATAAATACACTTAAAAAAGAAAAGCACACAAGTTCGTATCACCACCTTCGGTTCTGGTCCAGCAGCACAGGGCTTGCTCGGGTTTTATCCCTTAGTGTATTTGTGTGTCCCGTCTCCAACAATGAGAGCCCTGCTTCTATTATCCTTGGTATATTTACTTTTCCCCTCAATTTCCTGGCCATGTGGGCGCCTCCTGCGCCCTCACCTCTTCAACCTAATGGTCACGTGGGGCAGCCCCATCTCTGCCCTGCCTGTCACGGGCCTGCTGCACATGCTGCCTGTACCCACCAAGGACTCGCCCTTCCCTCAGCTCAGCTCTATGACTTGTGAGTTGTTTTTTTAAATAGTAACATTTGTTTCATTGAAAGATGTGTAGAGTAGCAATTACTTTAAGGTAAAATTCGTAAGTGGTATTTTTTTCATCTTTCTCCCTGTTCAGTATGGGTATGAGAGAAGTAACCGATTTCTGAATATTTGGATGATACATTGAGAGTTTGGGATTTGATCTCCTTTGTTGAGGGGTGGGCTTAGTGGGTTACAGTGCTTCACGGCCCTTTTCGTATCGTGAGACAAAGAGCGTGGTGATATTTGTACGGCACACAGAGGTAAATGGATGAGACTCATAGGAGGATGCAGTCGGTGGGCCTGGGGGTTACCGGGTGTTCAGGATTCCCTTGTCTTCAGACACCTGTCATCCAGTAAGGACACAGTGTTGAAAGCTCTGGTTTTGAGCATGGGCACTCCTAAGCCACTAAGATGCTTTGAGGACCTCATGCCGGTGTCTGCAGTCTGTGTACATGATGCTGGTTAGTTGTCTGTCAGATTTGCACCTGTGGTCATGAGGGAACCATGTAGGAGGAAGTCGAAGTCTTACAGCAAGTCCCCGGTGTGCTGGGTGCAGAAGCTCAAAGCACTTGGCCACCTTCAAAGAGGACTCACTAATCACCTCCATTAAGATTGCTGTAA
>NW_027529428.1:15651980-15680887 GCF_008692635.1 Crocuta crocuta | reverse complement strand
CTCATTAAAATTTGTGGAACCCCAAAAAAAAAAAAAAAAAAAAATTAAATTTTAAGAAGTCTTTTCCAAATTTACAAATTCATTTATTCATTCAGCCGTTACTTATTGAGCTCTACTTATGTGCCAAGCCCTGTTTGAGTTAATACAGATGCAGTGATGACCAATTTTGATTCTCTTGGGGCTCATATTTTGGAAGAGGAAGTGGATAATAAACAAATACTAAGGAAGAATTATTTCAGATAGCCATGACTGCTAGGCAACAAGTAAAGCCGTAAGAATGTTTTAAGATGGTGGTAGTAGTGGGAGACATGGGTAGTTGGAGTATGTGTGACTTGTTTTTTTAAAATGATCAGTTTGGCTGATAATGTGGGGCATGGATTTTAGGGGGGAAAGATGGGTGTGGGAGACGAGGAGAAAGATGATGATGATTTGGACTTGGTGATCCAGCATGGTTGCCATTAGCCATATGTGGCAGTTCAAATTTGATTCCAAATTAATGACCATATCTGGCACACGCTGCGGCTTGGATGAACCTAGGGACATTATGTTACCTGAAATGAGCCACACGAAGATCAGTACTGTGTGCTTCCATGTACATGAGGTCCTTGGAGTGGCCAGATTCTAGGGATGAAAAGTCGAATGGTGGCTGCCAGGAGGTGGGGGAGGGGAGTTGTAGTTTCACGGGCAGTTTTAGTTTTGCAAGATGAAAGACTGCTGGAGGTTGATGTGCAATGATGTGAATAGGGTTACCGGTTCTGAACTGTACACTTGATTATAATGGTAAATTTTACATGTATGTTTTACCACAGTTAAAAAAAAAAGGTAAGAAAAAAAGAGCTAGCCAACATTTTCTGTGTGAGGACACGAGAGAGAAGTCTGTCGAGTAAGAGAAAGATGAGAGGAGAGCAGGGAATGAAAAGAGTGGCAACAGGGAATGAGACCAGGGTTCAAAGAGAGATGTAACCCCAAATATCCTAGGAAGTAGCATATGAAAAGGCAATGAAAAACATTTATGTATCTCCCCCTCTCCCCCAACAAATTGACCTAAAGCTGATAGTTTCCCTCGTTTGCACTGGCCACGTTTCCCATGCGTGGTAGAAACCTGTGGCTGGTGTCTACCATGTTGGAACAATCCCGCCATCACAGAAAGTCTTTTGAGCAGCTCTGGTGTAGACCGTGTGACTGTTAACGGCGGTGATGAGAAGACAGATTGGGGATGGAGTCGGGAACTGTCACCAGTAGGGCTTGTTGGCTGATAGGTTACGGTGGTTCTTAGCAGGGAAGCGACAAACGAAGGATTCTGTGTGGCTTTTCTGCTTGAGCAGCGGGAGTGGACTAGATCAGACTGAAGAGAACAGAGGCCCGCGTCTGAGTCAAGAGTGTTGTGCTTTAGGTGTGTGGTGCCATCTCTTCTAGAGAAGAATCTAAATAAATCTTAATGGGGGTAGAGGGAGAAGGAAAAGTCTGTTTTGATGAGCTTTTCAGTCTCATAAAAGATGCTAAATAAGTCCCATATGTTTGTTAAGTCCTCAGCTTGCTTTAATTTTAGGGAGGCCATTATTGTCTGTTGGTTGTTTTATTAAATACTATTTCATGCTGCTGCAAAATTTAATTCCACAGAAATCCCTTTGTTTATTTTAATTTTGTTTGAATTGTGATTTTGAGATGCCAACTGAAAGTGACCAGAAAATGGGAGTCTACTCTTGATTTCTTGCTGACGACTTACTTGTTACTGAGGCACCACAAGTAGAGGGTCCGCCCAGACTTGTGACAGGTAAATCACACTGTACTAGGCTTACCTTTTTGGAGCTTAGCACTTTGAAAATCTAGAAGCAAGGCATGTCTTCTAAAGAGTGAGGGGCCCTGGGGGATGAGCGTAAAGCAAGAAACCTCCTTTAAAACCAAATGACACTCCTTAATCTCTTTCCAGAAGGGCGATGCATTCAGATGGCAGGCCTGGCTGTGCACTGTATATGTGTACACTTATCCACGTGCAGTGTTTCCTCCTTAGAAATCTCTGCCAGGGCTGTCCCTTTATGGAAACGAGTCACTTGCCTGCCCGTGTTTAGAGTGAGAGGCCCTAAAGTGAAGCAGGGAAGGCTGATCTAGGGTTTTGTTTTGTTAAAAAATTTTTTTTGATGTTTATTATTTATTTTTGAGACAGAGGGAGAGAGTGCTAGTCGGGGAGAGGCAGAGAGAGAGGGAGACGCAGAATGTGAAGCAGGCTCCAGGCTCTGAGCCCGACAGAGGGCTCGAATCCACGGACTGTGAGATCTTGACCTGAACAAAGTCAGGTGCTTCACCCACGGAGCCACCCAGGCGCCCTGGGTTTTGTTTTGTTTTGTTTTCAGTGCTGCTGTGCCTTGATGGCTAATGGCCTGCAAGCAGGTGTGGTGTCTGGGCCAAGTCGACACTGCCGTGTGCTTCCTGCACACACGCTTCTGGAGGAAGCACGGACGTCGTCTTTGGCTGCCGGGTGTTGACTTTACCACTTGTGCGCGTGTGAGCCCGTTTCCAGACCCTGTGCCATGGCTCCGTGGAGGCAGCGGGGCTCACAGAGGGACTGACAAGAGCAAACCGGACTCGACTTGGGAAATGGCACGCTCTCCTTTGTTCGCTTGGCTCACACATTTTGCAGCGCATGGCTCCATCCCCCTTTGAATGCTCACCCTTTAATGTAGTGAGGTCTCCATTCTTACGCTGCTGTTGGGCAAATCAGATTGATTCCCATTTGCTATTCAGGAGAGGAGGAGTTTTGATTTTTAATATAATGCATGTGACATTCCTTGTCTGCTTCATCTCTTTTTGTTGTGACAGCCCCCTCCCCCACATCCTGCTCGTCAGATAGAGAATGAATATTTACAGATCTGTAGCTGTCGTAAGAATAAACCGAGCAGGAAAGCGTGAGGCATTCTGAATCTTGAGTCCTAGGCCACGGTGGCCTTTGGGTGGGCTGGAGACCACAGAAACATGGGGGAGGGCCAAAAACAGAAGCAGGGTGTGCATTGTGGTGACCTCCCGTGTGGTCGTGTCACACTGGCTGTCCCCAGCCTTCCTTCAGGACCCCAGTGGGGCTCTCTGAGTCCAGTGAGTTCACCAATTCAATCCACATTTTGTCCTTAAGTGGAATTAATTTGGAACCAAGAAAGAAACACTGCCCTGGCATCTGTCTGTTTAAATAGAAAGGAAAGTCAAAGACTTTTTCTTAAAAAAAAAAAAAAAAAAGTCTTCTTTAAGCATATGTAATAAATTTATATGGACATGATTTTTTAAACATTAAGGAAGGCCACAGCGGGACCATCACACCAAAGAACACAGAGTCCAGCATCAAAATGAGAGTTCTATTTGAATTTAGAATTGCATTAGAACCATATTTTTGATTTTTAAATTCTCCTGCGTCTATCCCTGTATTGCAGAACCGTTCTTAAGAAGAGGATTTTAAATGACGGAGTTTGCCTTTCTTTTAAAGGCAAGCAAATGCCAGCCAAGTATTGTCGTGCTGTTTGAAGAAAACAAACACTGAAAGCTGGAGCATGACTTTGTAGTAACACGGTGTCAGGAGGAAACTTTGAAAGGGACTCAATTACACAGACATCTTTTCAGAGTCTAGAGCCTTCAGTAGGTACTGGAAAGGGAAGCTGATGACGGGAACATTGACTGCATCAAAAATTGAATCTGAGAGGGGCGCCTGGGTGGCTCAGTTGGTTGAGCCTCTGACTTCGGCTCAGGTCATGATCTCCCTGTTTGTGGGTTCAAGCCCCACGTCGGGCTCTGTGTTGACATCTAGCTCAGAGCCTGGAGCCTGCTTCAGATTCTGTCTCTCCCTCTGTCTCTGACCCTCCCTGGTCATGCTGTCTCTCTCTCTAAAAAAAAGAAAAAAAAAGATAAATTGAATCTGAGAGAGAGGCATCTATGGTGTAGACTCAGGTGGTGGCCATATAGTAAAAATCCATGAAAGCAGAGCATGGGAACATTCAGGAATCTTTTCTCAGTGCACTGGCACTAAGGCCAAACAGACTTTCTCCCCACCGTAAATGATAAGCCATGTGTCACCCTCCACAGAAGCTTGCCATCGTACTTAACAAGGGGGTGAACTACTCTTCCACCTGGAAGTGAGTGTATCTGTACCGAATGCACATATACGTATACATGCACACACGTGCACACAATTTGCTTGCGTATTAATCCTCTCTTCTAGGGGAGAGCCCGGGAGCTAGCTCAGCAATGTTTTGCCTCTATGTTCGAGAGGTCAAGTTTTCAGTTTCTCTTCTCTGTTCTTGAATACTGGCTTAGCTGCGCACCAGTCAACTAGCGCTGTGAGGGCACTCTCCATTTTCATCCTAATGATCATCTATATCAGACTTTTTAAACCACAGTGTGCTGTCCCACCCAGTTTCCCTTAACCTTCACAACCAGGAGAGGTGGGCAGATACTTTTAAAGTCCAGGTAACCCTACTGGTGCAATCTCCTCTTGGGTAAGTGATTAGTCTATGTTGTCTGCTCTGGCCCAGCCTTAACATTTTTTTTCCAGCCAACAAAATGCACTTTATATTCAGACATGTTTCCCAGCAACATGATTTGTAATCTCAATGGTGTTAGATGCTGCAGTTGCAATGGAAGATTTCGTTCTATGCAAGATGTGGAATTATGCAATAACCTTGGTCTTAGGAGAAACTACAGCACCCTTGGAGACTTGATGGCCACGGATAAAGAACTCTCTGGAAGCCACAGGAAAACCAAAAGAAGGAAAATGGTGTGACGCATTCTGCCTATGTGGTCTTTTTATTTTTATTTTATTTTAAATTTACTTCCTTATCTATCTTTCTGTCATCTATCTATCTATCTATCTATTTATTTTAATGTGTGGTTTCTCTTGTTTTTCCTAGCATGGGAGCTCTTGGAGAGGAGGCACCAGTGGGTTTCTATCCTGACGCTTAGCACAGCCCTCTCACTTAGGGGGACGCTCAGTAGATGTGGGGCGAATTTAATTGCAAAACAGAAGATACATGCCGCAGATGGAGATTTTGATTGGCCACTGCTTCTGACACATGTTGTGACATTAAGTAATTCAGAAGATGTTTTCTCCACAAGTTTGCAGGAATTCTCTGCCTACTGGGGCTAACCATTTGACACATTAATAGCTCTGAAACAGAATATGGGTCAATTTTGCCACTGCCTCCTTTCCGCAAAAATGCGTAGTTGAAAGCTTTTATGACAAGATGATCAGAGAGCAGAATTTATTTCTGAGCAATTATCTTACTTTCTGTTAAAGTTTGTTCCATTAACTTCCATGGTGAGTTTTGTTTGCTATGTGCTGGGGCAGCCAGAGGCTCTGGGAAATTTGCTCACTGACATACAGTGTCATTAAAACCGACACCCGGTCCCTGTCACCCTCTACCCCCTTCTCTTGGCTTCAGTTATTATTTTTTTAATAGAATCTGCCTCTCTGAAGTTGTTTGTTTTGCTTACATGACTGATTTTTGCCTTCCCTGTTGAAGTGTAAGTGCCGTGAAATCAGAGGATTTGCCACGTGACCCTCGTACCCAGAACGACACCAGGTACCTTGCGGATGCTTGATGAGTGTGGTTGTCGAATGAATGAGTTGAATGAATGACTAGAATTCTCAGTGCTCTGAGCCTGTGTATACTAGTCATTCATTCACAGGTATTTGTCAAGTTCCCGTTAAGTCTCCAGTGCCGGTATCAGTGGCGAACAGTGTACGGTGCCTGCGTTTACAGATCGTAATGCCTAGCGCTGTGCCGTCCAGTATGGTAGCCACATCTGGTCGTGTAAATCTGAATCTAAAAGTGTCTTAGTCACACTAACAACACTTCACGTGCTTGCACGTAGCTGGTGGCTGCCGTGTTCGGCAGCACAGTTATAGGGTATCTCTGTTATCATAGAAAGTTCTGTCGGATAGCATGCACTCGGTGATTGGCAGAAGGGTGCTTGCACTGCAGAAATAGATAATATATGCTGTGTAGGGCATAGCACATGCTTCAAAGGGAGCAGGTAAGGGAGGCTTCTAGCCTAGTGTGTGGTTGGGTTGTCTTTCTGGAGGAAGGGTCTCTAAACTGAGACATCAAGAACGAATAGGGATGAGGCAGGCTGAGGTCAGGGGTGGCGGCAAAGCACGGCGAGTGTCTAAGTCAAAGGAAGCAGCTGGAAGAGAAGGGACAGGAATAAATGCCCTAACCTGGTTAATTCCAGGAAGACTTGGTATCTTATTCTGGGGACTACAAAGCAATGGCCAGAAGGCGGGTAAGAATAAGCCGCTCCCGGCAGGCAGATACACCTGTCATGGTGCCTCTGTCTCTTGTCAGGCCCAGCCCTCCATCAGTCTGCAACCCCTTTCCCATGACTCTTCCTGCTTCTAGTTTTGACTCCCCTCCAGTTCGTCTCCACCAAACTCCGAATTTGATCTGTTACTCGTTTGCTGAAGGCACTTCCTCGTCTCCCTGTGCAACTTAGAATAAAGCCCCCACCTTCTAATAAGCCCGTGTGGCTCCTTATGGTCTGACTCCTGGTTGCTTTTCCAGAATTTCTCTTCCTGTCTCACCGGTCACACTGTGACCGAGCAGCACCCCTTCTCCAAATAGTCCATCTCTTTTGCTTTCTAGGCCTTTGCACCTGCTATTCCCTCCCCACAGAAAACTGTTCCCCTCACCTACCTCACCTGTGTCTCCAGGCTTGCTTTTCAGACCTCAGCTGAGAGTTAGTTTCTTCCAGATGCCCTGGTGTTGAAATCAAGCTAACGTGCCCCACCTGTGTGCCCCGTCACACCTCTGTGTCCTCTGTTGTGGATATTCTCACACTGTTTTATTTTGCCTGCTTGTATGTCTGTAACTTCTAACCCACGGACTGCAAGGGACCACATCTGCCTCCTTTCGGGTTTTGCTCCGAGAACCCAGCATAGTAGTTCAGTAAATATTTGCTTCTTGAATGAATGAATGGATTTGATGACCCATCTCTGTTTCCAGGGTGTGATCAGCCGCAAGGGTGGGTTTGAAAGGAAGCTGTGGCCCATTGGAGGAAACTCCTAAAACTCAAACATTCAGGGAAAAAGAGACAGGCATCTGTCCATGAAGAAAACAGATCAGTGAGCCTTGTTGTTTGTTTTTATATTTAATTTTTTTATTGGGGTGTAATTTCATACGTAACTCACCCATTTGAAGCGTACGATTCAGTGACTCCTGGCAAACGTAGAAAATTGTGCAATTGTGACCATAATCCAGTTTTGGGACATGCTTGGCACCCCCGTTAGGGTCCTCATGTGCATGTACAGACACTGCCTAGTCCCCCGCCAGGCCCTCACAACACTAGTGTGCATTCTGTCTCTGTGGATTTGCCTCTCTGGCCGTTTCATGCCAGTAGGATCATAGAAAGTGTGGTCTTCTGTGTTGGACTTTTCACTTAGCAAATGCTTTAGACAGTCATCCATGTTGTAGCAAGTATGAGTATTTAATTCTTTTTATACCTGATGCTATTACATTGTGTAGACATACCACTTTTTATTGATCTGTGTATCAGTTGGTAGACATTTGGGTCATTTCCGTCTTTCGGCTCTTATAGTTACTGCTTTCATTTCTCCTGGGAAGATGTGAGGTGTGGGATTACTGGATAAAGAAGTTTTTAAAATATTCATTGTGGTAAAACTCACAGGACAGTAAATTGACCATCTTAATGGGAGGGTCAGAGAGAGAGAGGGAGGCACAGAATCTGAAGCAGGCTCCAGGCTCTGAGCTGTCAGCACAGAGCCGAACACGGGGCTCGAACTCATGAGATCATGACCTGAGCCGAAGTCGGACGCTTAACCGACTGAGCCCCCAGGCACCCCATGATCATTTTTAAGTACATAGTTCAGTGTGTCAAATGAATTCACATTTGTTGTGCAAACAGTATCTTTTCATCTTACAAAACTAAAACTTTAGGGGTGCCTGGGTAGCTTGGTGGGTGGAGCCTCCAACTCTTGATTTTGGCTCAGGTCCTGATCTCGAGCCCCGCATCCAGGCTCCACACTGGGCATGGAGCCTCCTTGGGATTCTCTCCCTCTTCCTCTGCCCCTCCTCTTTCTCCCTCTCCCTCCCTCTCTCTCAAAAACAAACAAAAAACCCCCAAACCAAAAGACCAAAACACTCCCACAAAACTAAAACTGTATATCCAGTAAGCACCTCCTCTTCCTTCCGTCCTTCCTCCCAGCCTTTGACAACCACCGTTCTGTTTTCTGGCTCAGTGGGTTAGACTAATCTTGGTACCCATATGAGTGGACTCGTACACGCGTGTTTCTTTGTGACTGGTTTGCTACACTTAGGTGATGTCCTCAAGCTTCATCCACGTTGTAGCGTATGCCAGAATTTTTTTTAAGGCCGAATAATATTTCATTGTATGTATGCAACACGACACATTTTGTTTATCTGTCCATCTGTAAATGGACACTCAGATTACTTCCACCTTTTGTCTCTTGTGAATAATAGTGTTATGAACATGGGTGTACAAATAATCTCCTTGAGAACTGCCTTTAATTGTTCTGTGCCTGTATAACCAAAATGGACTTCCTGGATCATAGGGTAGTTCTCTAATTTTCTGAGGAACCTCCATACTGTTTCCATTACAGGCTGCACCAATTTCTCCACATCCTCTCCTACACTTATTTTCTGTTAAAAGAATTTTTTTTTTCATAGAGCCATCCTAATGAGTGTGATGTTTAACTTGTTAAGAAATTGTCAGAGTGTTTTCCCAAGTTGCAAAATTACATTCCTACCATTGGTGACCTTTGTTCCTAAGAGCCAAGGTTAGCCAAGGCGATATACTCTTTCATCCCACCAGCTGGTGTTGTGAGCTGGCAGTTAGTAACATAGTGTCTCTCTCCTCAGAGGACAAGGGATGAGTGGGATGGTGGTGGTTGGTGGGTCTCTTTCTGCAGTGAGAGTGAATGCAGCCTCCTTAGGGATACTCTTAGGAGCCTTCTGGAAAATCCACTGCCCACAGCCATCTCGACGAGAATCCATTTGTGGGTTTTGTTAAGAGTAGGGCCAGGTGGACCTTGCATTTATACACATCACGGGGAATCCAAAAATATTGTACATAAAGAACAGAGCACAGATTCATACGTGTAGGACAATCTGGAATAGCTTAGCCAACTAGTTGTTATTGGGCACTCCCCACATGGCCAGAATTGAGCTAGCTGCCGGTGGGCATGCGTGGCATGGACGCTCTGTGAATTAACTCTTAAATGGGGAGACCAGCTTCATCTGTAGGAAGCCATAGCCAAGCCCTGTGAAACAGGGTTTGGTTAAGTGGGGAAGAGTGTGGTCCGCATTACGAGTGTCATAGTGGCTTCGAAGAGGGCTGCAGGTGTGAGGTGTCAGAGAAGGCTTTCTGGATGGGGGAGCGGAAGAGTGACGGGGTTTACCTTGGAAGAGGGAACTGAGGCCCTTTCCGAGTGGGGGGCCGACCCCAGTGGAGGCCCAAAGTGAGATGGTCTGTGGCTTTTTGGTGAGAGCCCGAGGAGGCTGCCTGGGTCAGAGCCCAGGAAACGGGACCAGGCAGGGAAGCTGTGTCAAGATGAGCCCAGTGGGGGCCGGCATGCGCCCTCCTTCCCGGGACTGGCAGGGCAACGGGTACATTTCTGTCTGGATTTTGAGGCTCTGTTATTTTCCAAGGAGACTTGCTTATTTTTAAACTGAAGACTTAGGTTTTCTGGATTATAGAATCCCACCCCAAGGGAAAAAAAAATCCCCAGGGCAGCTCACTGAAGTTTGCTCTTAAAAAAAAAAAATCCCTGCTTAGCAGTCATAAATAGCTTGCTGGATATGAATTTAAGCAGGCCAAATTTGAAATTCTATTCTAATTCAAAGCATGCTGCACAGCCCTGTTTTCAGATTGGCAATTCAAATGCTTTCCCAGATAATACCGAAGGACGTTAAGATAAACTAAGGCCACCGCAAAATAGGAAAGGCAACTGGATGCTGAACCTTGCTGATAACAAGAGGCAAGATAATCTGATGGTTACTTTCTGGTTGGGTTGTTCAGAGATGGAACGATTAACCACACCACAAATCCTTCATATATCGCAAAGCTATCATAATGGGTACTTTATGATGTTTTCTCAAGAAGGTCTTTGGGGCTTCTGTTACTGGAATTAGGCTCACTTATTAAGGCTTGAGTTCACTAAGGGCTGTATTGTGCTGAGGGAGGTTCCTTTGATTCAGTAAATACCTGAGGCGTGCCTGCTGCGTGCCGGGCATTGTTGGTGGACCGGGGGCACAGCCTCATCCCTGTGTTCTGTGAACTGTGTATTCCGTCTTCATGCCATGCTGGAGACTGATGTTGATGGAAAAAATCAGGGACGAGGCGATGGGATGCAGGGAGCTCTCTCATTTCCAGCCTTGGCCTTACAGCCAGGTGATTTTGGCATTGCCCAGAGGCACTGAGTGTCCTGACCGGAGGGACGCTACCAGATTCTGGCGGCGCGAAGTCGGGTGCTGCTGACCCTCTGCAGTGCACGGGACCGCTGCTCCCAACAAAGACTGTTCCAGCACCAAATGTCCCTAGCACGGAGGTTAAGAAACGCAGGCAGAGCCGAACATCAGATGACAGGAATTATACAAAGGCTCTAGCAGGCAGTCTCTCTTCGACAGATACTCTGATTCATACTGTGGAGCAAAGCGAAATGGAATTAATGTGACTCCTAAGGATCCGAGCATGTGGCTGGTGCAGCGAGCATAGCACGGCCTGGTCACAGACGACGTTTCTTTTTTCTTTTCTTTTTTTTAAAAATATTTTTATTTATTCTAGGAGAGAGAGAGAGAGAGAGACAGCGTGAGCAGGGGAGGGTCAGAGAGACAGGGAGATACAGACTCTGAAACGGGCTCCAGGCTCCGAGCTGGCAGTCAGCACAAAGCCCGACGCGGGGCTCGAACCCACGAACCGTGAGATCATGACCTAAGCGAAAGTCGGACGCTTAACCGACTAAGCCACCCAGGCGCCCCACAGACGATGCTTCTGTGGCGGAAAGAGAGACCGTCCTGAGAGGGTCGCTGCCGGCAGGTGCTCTGCCGACACGTGGAGGAGGGGTTGCTTTGTGTGGGGGGGCTCCGCTCTGGGGGGAGCTCTGGGGTCCCTGGCCCACACTGTTAGTGCCGGCGGCAGGCCCAGCGCGAGCACAGAGCCGGACCCGCACGGAGGAAGCTGGGCTGCGGTCGACAACGGCAAGGGAGGGGCCCTGATCCCAGCTCCGGGTGCGCGGGGTCTCCGTGCGCGGGGCGACCCCCGTTGGAAGTAGTTTTACCTCTTCGAGTAGACTGTCCTCACCTCTAACCTGAGAGCACGGGGTCTCCAAAAGGGAGCGTGGGCACCCATTTTCAGTATCATAGCGCTTGTGTGATTTCATCCGGTTCTTCTCACGTCCTCCTCCAAAGCGGCGCTTCCGCTTCCGGTGTGTTTTCTAACGGGGACGCTGACGCCGGGGCGCCGTCGGTAGAACAGCGGCTGTGCGGCTGTGAGGGGCGTGGCCAGGCGGCTTCTCCCGGAAGGGGGCGCCGTCAGAGAAGTCGGGGACCCAGACGTCTTCCCACGCCGACGGCCTGCGCTCCGGCAAGGAATATGCTGGAAGCCGGAGGCTCTCCAGCCCGGGGGTTGCCTCTGCTGAAGGGCGTACGAGGTGATGGACCGCGGTGCCACCACGAAGCGGCCGCCCACAGAGGCCTGTCCCTCGGCCTGTGGGGACCGTCGTCGGGCTCTGCGCAGAAGATGATCCATTCCCTTGTCACAGACTAAGAATTTAAAAAAAAACTGGCAAACAACCGGCATTTCTCAAATTATTCTCTACACGAGTTTGGAAGATACCGTCCCCTGACAGAAAACTTGATTCACACTCTAGGAAGAGCACGGGANAGGCCCCTGGAGCGCGGGCAGGATGGGAGGCTGTTTCCAGACGCCGGGCTGCGCCAGCGCCAGCGGCCTAGCGGACTCGGGGGCTCCAGACCGCTCTCTGGATGCCGCTCCGGGGCCTGGTTCTCGCGCAGCGTCTTCCCACAGATGTCAGGCTGGGGGGCACGGAGCTGGGGGCACTGACAACCAGAGGCCTCGGGATTTAACGTGGGAGTCCTCGCCACCCCCCACCCCCTGTCTCCATCCTCTTCCCGATCAGCCCTCCTTGCCTCAGTCGCTGGGGGGGAACGTGTGCTGACGGCCATAGAGAGAAGCCATAGCTTAGGAATGGAGGGGGGCACTTGTGGGGATGAGCACTGGACGTTATATGGAAACCAACTTGACAATAAACTATTTGTAAATTTAAAAAAAGAAGAAATCAGCTAGTTTCTTAGATTACCTTTGTGTGGCAAATATTCGCTTTGGCAGGTAGAAGCTTCTCTCCCTGGGGACTGAGCGGAAATGAAAACTGGGCCTGGTCAGGCCCACACTTGGCAGGCCGAGAGGGGAGTGTGAGGTCGGTAGAATAGAAGTGACTTTGCTGTTGGTGAACGGGACGCTTGTGGAGTCACACACATAACTTTCCAGCTGTGCCCAGCGTACCTGTAGCAGTCCTATGGCGGCTGACGTGGAAGTGCTTGGCTTTCGCCGGATAAAGCAACGGTAGAGTCAGAAAATGCCTGACCTGAAAGTGACCTTCAGCTATCTTTACACTGGCTTCCTAGTCTCCTGCCTGTGCAGAGGCGGCACAGGGTGGTGGCCCAGGCTGCTCACTCTGCAAGCCACCTCTGCCTCTCATGAGCCCGTGGTCTGCGGCAACCTGTTTAGCCCTTCCGAGCTGCCTTCCTCATCTGCAGTGCAGGCACAAGGAGAAGAATGATGCTAATGTCCTTGCATTGCCGTGACGATTGAATGAAAAACGATCCATGAAGACTTTACTATGTGGGAGGCACGCAGTAATGTGTTAGATGTTATTGTTAACTTTAAACACGAAGCATCATTAATCCTCCCAGATTTGGAACCTGTCTCTAAATCACTCTGTAAGTATTGTCTTGAGGTAAAGGCGTATTGGGGAAAAATGTACATTTTAATTCTGCAGATATTTTTTCGACATTCTGAGAGTGCCTTAGGTAAGGCTGGTAGTGGCCATGTCCCCTCCCTACAGTGGGGGGGCTAAGGGAGGTACCCAGCATGGGGCTGCTCTGCACAAGTGTATTTGACATCAGGGCTGGAGGTGTCTGGGGTGGCTCAGTCGGTTAAGTGGCTGACTTCGGCTCAGGTCACAATCTCGCGGTCTGCGAGTTAGAGCCCCACTTCAGGCTCTGTGCTGACAGCTCAGAGCCTGGAGCCTGCTTTGGATTCTGTGTCTCCTCTCTCTCTGCCCCTCCCCTGCTTGTTCTGTCTCTCTCTCAAAACTAATAAACATTAAAAAAATTTTTTTTAAATTGAACTGGGTTGCATCATTGTGAATTGAGAAGTGTGAGTGGGAGGTAGCGATGCATTATGATGACTTTTAGATGCCCTCCAGTCTAGGATTCCATCATTTTCTTTTTATTTTATTTTATTTTATTTATTTCTAGGAGAGAGAGAGAGAGACAGACAGACACAGCGTGAGCAGGGGAGGGTCAGAGAGAGAGGGAGATACAGAATCTGAAACAGGCTCCAGGCTCTGAGCTAGCTGTCAGCACAGTGCCGGACGCGGGGCTCGAACCCACGAACCGCGAGATCATGACCCAAGCGAAAGTCGGACGCTTAACCGACTAAGCCACCCAGGTGCCCCTAAGTTTCCATCATTTTCAAAGGGCTTCTTTATCAGTTGCAACTCCTCTGGATCCACTAAAAAAAAAAAAAAAAAAAAGGAGAAAAGTATTTTGTTTCTGCAGACGTGAATGTCCAGATGAAGGTGTCAAATAGTTGTTGTTTGTCAGTATCAAGGATTTAGTCCCTCCCCTCTTCCTCCCAGTGCAACATGCCAAGTATCTACACTGACATGTGAAAACTGTGTTAATCTCTCAGTTGTACTCAGATTTGACAGGTCACATTTCAATAGATAGTTAAATAGTTGAGCTTTGGCGTAAATTGACCCAGAGTTCATATCTATCAAAGATCTTCATTCAGGCAGTTACCACAGTCCTGCAGATAAATCATTTCATTTGCGGATGGTTCGAACTCCTCGTTAGACCTGAGAATTTGAGGTGTGAGGCCCAGGGTTCTCCGAGCCCAGCAACATGCCGCGAGACCGATTATCTTTTCTTGTATCGCAGACCTCAAAGGTCTGGGAATATGGTGGTTTCCTTACACATGCCACTCTCCCACCATGGTGTCTCTCGGAAATAGTACTTTTTATTTGTAGAAAGCAGATCTCTCTGAAGGCTCGGGGATGCCAGCTAGTCTTTGTACAGTGAAATTTGGTGGATGAGATCTTGTTTTGGCCAGTCCTGTGATACATTTTTATTTTTTTTGAAGACCCTCATTAGAGCCTCTTCACACTTTCTTCCTTGCAGCATAAAGACTTATCTTTAAAAAATTATATCTTTAGTAAAAGTACAGGAAATAAAACTAATTGGCACATTTCTCCGAACACTTCCACGGTCCTCTTTCCCAGAGATTTCCTGAAGTTCAGCGGCCAGAAAGCGTAGAGTCTTTCCCTCCCTAATTTGAAAGTGAAGGGCCTTGTACTTGTTCTTCACTCTACCTTCTATACCTTAAGCTCTCACCCCTGTTCTAGATCCTTACAGTTTATTTTCAAATTAGATTCAGGTATCTCGCATCTCAAAACAAGCAAGTCAGCAAACAGACAGTGAACAACAACAACAAAACCAAACACGGTCTTTTGACCACACCTCATCCTTTTCTGGGTGCGTCTACACGTCTTTCTTTCATTCACATTTCTTCTAGGAGAAATCCTTCACACTTACTGTGTTTGCCAGTCGTTTGGAATTGCTTTCCTTGAGGTCACCAGTGACCCTCTGTGTCCGCTGGGATTCGTTGTCTCGTCTGGGTGAACCTACTCTGACTTAAACATAATGGAGACCTCTTGGCTCATGCAACTGCAAACCCTGAAGTGAGTGCTGGCCTTCGGTGAGGCTTAATCCAGTGCCTGAACTGATTCACCAAGGACCTGGATTCCCTCCATGTCCTTGCTTGGCCTCTCATGGTTTGGCTTCACCCTGGCACTCCTCAGCGGCAGTTATTCACCTCTCCCAGTCTCCCCCCCCACCAACCCCCCTCACCTCCCCCTCCCGGCTCCAGACGCTCTCCTCTCACAGCAATATGTGTGCGAGCTGTTCCAGACTTCATGTCCTCATGGTAAACCTTCCAGGAAAGGCAGAGAAAACGCACTTTTCTCCGAAGCCCCAGTGAATATCTTGCTGCACGCCAGCGTCTCTGCTGGGGTTCCTGCCCAGCCTCGAGCCAGTCAGTCACTCTGGTCAGTATGAGGATTGGCTAAAGCCAGTCACGGCCCATCTTTGGAGCGATGGGTGGGAGCTGTACATTCAGATCACATGACTAGGAGTGGGGAAAGAGAGGTTCCCAAGGCAGAGTTGGGGTGCTGTGAACAAAAAGAGAGAAGAGGGTCTTGGGCAGAGACAGCAGTGGCTGCTGTCTTTGAAATGCTCGTGACTTAACCCTTCTGGAAACTTGACTCCTTAGGTGTATCTACTCCCTTCTATCGTGGCATCTCTGGTTCTCTGCATGGTTCCCGGGGCATCTTAACTTTGGTTTCTTTTGTGGGCTCTTCGTCACCTGGTTTCTTCAGGGTGCAACCCTTTCTTCTCATTCCTTTGGTTCTCTTTGGCTACTTTTATCGTGTGTGTCTCCCCAGCCTCTCCCAGATTAATGCAATTAATCCTACTCTTAGGATAATGAATTCCTGAAAATGTATCTGGTGGTTACACCAGAAGCCAAATACACTCTGGGAGCATTGGGATTAGTGTGTGAAACATGTGTGGGTTACAGAGCCCCTAATTATCCCTCTTTTTTTAGGGATTGTCTTCAACTGGAAGATATTTCCCCCATTTATACCCGTTTTCCTTAATTTACTGTTTTTCCTTCATAATGAATCATGTGTTCATCAGCTTAAATCCAGGGACCATCTGGGCACGCTTAGTAATCCCTGCCTTTAATGATGCTTATCTTTCTTACCATTAATGTCAACACCTTAATTTTCTTTCTCTTTTTGCCTTTTTTCCTTTTGGTTAATAAACCAGTAAGTCCCTCATGCAATATACCACAGTAACCAAACAATTATATAAACACTGTTGTGTGACTATGTTGTGTGAATATCAGCTGCAGCCAGAGCTGAACATCTGGCTGATAAGATGTCACTACACGATGGCTCAAAATATTCATTCATCTGCTGTGGAAACAAAGTCCATATTTGCCCTCTGAAAAGTGACTTGTGGGTTTTAGTGTACAGAGGTGGAGTGGGCGAGTGCTTATTTCAGCCTCCGTTTCCAGCCCATGTATATCCAGCTTGTCTCCAAGACATCTTCCCAGAACTGTGGTCCCGAGCACCGCATCCTTCTAGCATCTGTCCTGCCTCTTCTCGCTCAGGTGGAGACAACTGCCCGCTCCCTGGTTGTTCAGAACTGAAGCCTGAAATCATCACTGACATGACCTTTGAGTTCCTTCATGCACCTTGCTGATTTGATATGTCAGGTCCTGAACCCGCCCTGCTCTCCCCGTCCCTCTTACCACCTGCCCTAGTTCAGCCCCAGGTCACGTTTCAACTGGTCTGTTCAATCACAGAAGCCATTGTACGGGTCTTCTTTCTTTTATCTGTCTTCTGTGTCAGAGGTCAGCAAAGTGTAAAGGGCCAGATAGTAAATCCTGTAGCTTTGTGGGCCATATGGTGCCCATCATTTCCTGCTCAGCTCTGCCTTTGCCATAGCAGTCACCGGTGCTGTGTAAACGGATGGAACTGAGTGTGTTCCTGTAAAACCTTATGGACACCGAAATTTGAATTTCATTTCATCTTCATGTGCTACAAACTATTATTATTTGATTTTTAAAAAGCCATTAA
The DNA here is from genome assembly GCF_008692635.1 of Crocuta crocuta. Classification (NCBI taxonomy): domain Eukaryota; kingdom Metazoa; phylum Chordata; class Mammalia; order Carnivora; family Hyaenidae; genus Crocuta; species Crocuta crocuta. Next base: position 15,663,930 of record NW_027529428.1, on the reverse strand, counting down.
AAATGTAAAATCTGGGGGTGCCTGGGTGGCTTAGTCGGTTAAGCGTCCGACTTTCGCTTAGGCCATGATCTCGCGGTTCGTGGGTTCGAGCCCCGCGTCGGGCTCTGTGCTGACTGCCAGCTCAGAGCCTGGAGCCTGTTTCAGTCTGTGACTCCCTCTCTCTCTGACCCTCCCCTGCTCACGCTGTCTCTCTCTCTCTCTCCTAGAAATAAATAAAACATTAAAAAAAAAAAAGTAAAATCTGTTCTTAGCTTGAAGGCCACAAAGTTCTACAGCCTACAGTTTGCTGACCCAGTTAACCAAAACCTAAACATTTTATTTGCGTGTTTAAACCCATCCGCAGAGGTTTGCCACCGGGCCAGAGATGAAGGCTTTTCTTCCTTGGGGTGGTCTCTTAATTCCTTCATGATCACAGGTCAATCCTTGCACTCCTCTGGTGCGGCCTGCCCTGTACTCGTTAGAATACTGGTCTCCTGGGCCTTCCTGCCCACACCGAGCTATTTCTTGTTGGGGCCTTGACCTTTCTTCTTGGAATGTCTTCCCCTTCACATTTCTTCCTCCCTCCCTCCTTTTTCACAATGTATCAGGGGTGTTGGCTTGCTCGGTCCGCTCAGAAGTTTGTGTGCTGCTGGCAGGACCATGTGTCATTCCACTGTGTTTCCCCGTCAGTGCACTTCTAGCCTGGCACCCTGGCACGGTGGGCACCCAGTAAATACTTGCTGAATGCACGCACCGTGTACACACGCACGAATGAATGGGCAGGTGAGTAAGTGGAATGGAATAGTTTAATGAGCCAACGGAGCTATTTTGTTCACAGCCCTGACCAACATGTTGCTGAGCTCACAGGTTGAAACCAGTCAGGCAATTCTTAGCAAAGGAGTGGGTTGGCTTCCAAAAGTTGGTTTGTAAGTTGGTTGTTCAGAACTTGGAACATAGTTTCCCATATAAATGATGTTATAAATTAGGCTTAACTGTTCACCCTTGTTCACAAAAGATTGCTTGCTGCATCGTGTCACGGAAATACTGTGGAATTGAAATTTTTATAAATTAGAAAATAACTGATGTGTCACCTTTTAAATGTTATTAAAGTATGGTCAGCACACAGTTCCTCTCAAGAAACTTGAAAAGGTGTTTCTTGGCATTTTATAATACTCTAAATAAAACAACACTGAATGCTGGTGAATACTTAGCGTGGAAAAAGAAGGCAGAGAGAGATTCTGAAATATTCTATGGGAAACTGAGTGTTTTCAGGAGCAGCGTTTCTTGACTTTTCGTTATCCCTTCAAAACTTACCGTTTTCTGGGGCACCTGGGTGGCTCAGTCGGTTAAGCGTCTGACTTAGGGTCAGGTCATGATCTCACAGTTCGTGGGTTCCAGCCCCGTGTTGGGTTCTGTGCTGACAGCTCAGAGCCTGGAGCCTGCTTCAGATTCTGTGTCTCCCTCTCTCTCTGACCCTCCCCTGCTCTCTCTCTCTCTCAGAAATAAATAAAACATTAAAAAAAAAAAAAAACCCAGTTAAAAAAACTTGTTTTCTTTGCCGTCATAAATGTTTATTATTAGAACCTCTTCTGGGCTCATCAGAAAAGATTATGTTCATTTTTTTTACTTAGATATAAGTGATACACATCTTAGAGATCGAAAAATAAAAACTTTGCTGTAGGATAAAATAAAAACTTTAACCTTCTTAAGAAAAGTTCCATTTTATCTTAACCTTTTCTCTTGCTTTAGAATTTTGTTTCTCCTTTTTTACTCCATTTTCTCCTCATTTTTTTCTCTCTGATTCATCAGTATTTTTCTTGTGGTATTTAATTTCCTTGTAACTTGGCTGAGAGGCCACCAGTGTGATCAAAGATGAGACAACTCGCTTCAAGTCCCTTTCATTTATTAATTGAGTTGTTTATTAAATCTTTCCTCTCTGTGACACAGTATTATTAAAACACTCTGTAAATCGAAGGCAGGCGGCCATATTCTGTATCAGAGAAAGCAGGGTGGACAAAGGGGAGTTAGTAGGAATGAAAGAAAGCTTGAAGAACAAAAACAAGGTTTGGTATTCAGAAACCATGAAGATCTAAGTCTCGGTAATATGATATATTCATTGTAAAAAAAAATCTTAACATTGCAGAACATTTTAATGTAGACAAGAAAGTTTCCCCTTAAGCTCCCCCATTAACATGAGATATTGATGTCCAGCTTTTTTCATGTGTATATCGACACATGATTCTTGCCAAATTGGGATCATATCTTATTTCATCAAGCCTCATGTTCTCAAATGAAGGTGCGCCATTGTTTTGTGTATTGCTAAAAAAGGAAGAGAACTTTGCCAATTTAACCGTGACACGCTGCCAGGTGTGTACGTTATCCCTCCATGGTCACCCTCCACCCTTCTCCACCCGCTCTGTGCCCTGGAAGGCCGGTCTGTATGGACTCTGTCAATGGTCCCTTGTTCTCTGACTTCCAGTTGGGTGTGTCCAGTGGAGAATCCCTGCTGGAGGTCAGAGGAGAGGAGAGGCATGGGGAAGCAGGATTTATTCACACAGTTCTGTCCCAGGGCACCTCATGCTGCATGTGCTCCTTGATAGAAGGGTGCTTTTTCCTCAAGACAGCAAATTCTCTTTTAAAATGTATTTTTTATGCTGATTCGAAGGGGCACATGCACCCCAGTGTTTATAGCAGCACTGTCAACAAGAGCCAAAATATGGAAAGAGCCCAAATGTCTATCGACTGACGAATGGATAAAGAAAAGGTGGTATATATACACAATGGAATATTACTCACTGCTCAAAAAGAATGAACTCTCGCCATTTGCAACAATGTGGATGGAACTTGAATGTAATAAGCTAAGTGAAATAAGTGAGTCAGAGAGAGACAAATATCATAGGATTTCACTCATATGTGAACCTAAGAAATAAAGCAGATGAACATAGGGGAAAGGAAGGAAAACGATTAAGAACAGAGGGAAGCAAGTCATAAGAGACTCCTAAATACAGAGTCAGCCTACATGACTGACTCTCTCCTTCTTTGGTTCTGATTTTACCTTTATATTTAATTTCCTTATTAAACCTTCCTAAAATTATCCTAATTTGTGTGTGCCATCTGTTTCCTTGTGGGACTTTGACGGATATATAAATGATTGATTGTAAGATGCATCCTAATTTCTGAGATGGAGCTCTTGGAATTGATGCACTTTTACAACGTGTACCCCCTCATCTTAACGTCTGTGTTGGTATGTTAGCACAGAGACTTACATGCAGATGTTCACAGCACATTTAATAGCTGAAAGTCTAAACCACCCAAATGTTCATCGGCTGGAGAATGAACACAAGTGTGGTGTACCCATATAATGGAACGCTATTTAGTAATAAAAAGGAATGAATTTTAAAACATGCTTTATCATAGATAAACCTTGAAAAATTATACTGAGTGTAAGGAGCCAGGCACAGAAGACCACACAGTGTTATTCCAACTGTATGAAATGTTCAAAAAGTCAGATCAGTGTAGACAGAAAGGTGACTAGGGTCGGTGGCAGGAACAGGGATTAGGCGTATGCCCCCATGGATACTACTGAGATGATGGTGATGTTCTCATTCTGTGTTCTGGTGATTATTATGTGACATGGCAAATTTACTAAAATTCATTGAGTTGTACGCTTAAAATGGGTGAATTTTATGGTAAATGTATTCAGTGGGTGCTGGGGGTTATTTCAACCATGAGAGTCCTGCATTCCGTGAGAGCAACGCAAATCATATAGCTCAGCAATTCTGCAAGGAACCCCTGTTTCTACACCCAGATGGGTGTAGTCCAGGCACTCACTGTTGGTTTGGTAGATTTCCTGAGCAAAGTACTCCCTGTCTTTTTCATTCACTTAAGTTAGCTTCATTTCCATGGTCTAGCACACTACCGGAGGAGCAACAGTCTTAAAAAATCTATGGATTTTCATCTGAGGCCTGACTCCTTTATTCCGATCCACATGACCTTATAAAGTCCCTGTATCAGTTTCCACCTCAGTTTCTCCATTTGTAAAATAATGGCACCGATTAGATTTGTTTCAAAGGTCTCTTTGGATCCAACGTCTTATGATGTTAATTTATCTTAAAAAAATTTTTTTTAAATAATACTTCCCAAATCACTTTCAACTGGAGTAGCTTTACATGCCAACTGATTAGGAAGTTCCATCTATTTTTTTTCTGCCTTGTCAGGATCCTGACATTTACTTTGGATCATATATAGGTTAGTTTTTTGTGTTTTGTTTTGTTTTACATTTCTGGTTTTCTATTAACCTTACAAGTCCTTGGGGGCGGAAAACGGGAAATGCTTCTAATGCACTGTTCCTGCCCCATGTTGTGGGCACTTCACACTTAAACTACTTAGTTACATTAAGTCCAATTGCGGTTCTAATTCATATGACAAATTTCAATACCTTTATTTTTATTGCCATAGGAAACCAATGGGGAAAATGAAAAGTTGACCTTCTGGTTATAAAATAAGCCCTGAAAAAAATTGTTAACTCTGGCCATTTATACTAAAAACACCAACTAACAGAAAATAATATTTATATACAAGTAGCTGCATGTTTCTAATCAAAGTAGAAGTTACTGCAGCCAACTCTTGATTATCCTTAGCAGTGTGGGAGGGGATAGGATAAGCACACTTGTGGATAAATATTATCTAATCTAAATCTGGTCTAAATTTAACAATGTAAAGGACTCCTTACATTCTTATGTGAAGATTCGGGACTGCACAAGGAACTTGTTCAGAAGAAAACCAGACAGGGGCCCCTGGGGGGCTCAGTTTGTTAAGCATCTGACTTTAGCTCAGGTCAGGATCTCAGGGTGCATGGTTCAAGCCCCACGTTGGGCTCTGTGCTGACAACTCAGAGCCTGGAGCCTGCTTTGGATCCTGTGTCTCCCTCTCTCTGCCTCTCTTTCTGCCCCTCCCCCACGTGTGTGTGCGCGCGTGTGCTCTCTTAAAAATAAGTAAACATTAAAAAAAGAAGAAAACTAGAGAAAAGTTTATTTCATCCATAAAATGAAATACCATGCAGCAATTAAATAGAATAAGAAATGTATTAACATAATTTAATTTTTCTTAGCAACTTTATTAGAACACCCTGACCCCTAAGAGAGGACTATTCTGCAGTAAGCGTGATCTATACTGTGTTTGCCTGAGACAGTGAGGGAAGGGAAAGGCAGAGAAGGGAGGGAGGCAGATGTAGAGGAGGGGAAGGCGGGGAGAAACGGAAGGTCAGAGCACCCCAAGTTGGCACAGCATAGAGGTGCAGGTTTTCATGGGTGAGGAGCCCCTGTTCGGAGGAGCGGCCTAGAATGACTTGGCACAGCAGAGCTCTCTGCTTGGATACTAACTCTCCCCTATAGAATTTCTGATAGTCTTTATAGCACCTTTAGTGCTTTTACGCAAGTGGATGATTTGTGGGTGGGGCAGGGAATGTGGAAAGTGTCTGAGGCTGTGCATTCTTATTGCATGGCAGAAAAAGCACAATTATACACAAAAACATTAAACATATGGGTTACAGTTATAGTTATAGCTATAGCTACTGATATAAAAAAATACCCAACATATACTTTTACAAAAACAACTTTATTGAAGTATAAGGTGACCTGGATCAGAATAAAGGATCGAGGCCTCAGATGAAAATCCATAGATTTTTAAGACTGTTGCTTCCTCCGGTAGTGTGCTAGGCCATGGAAATGAAGCTAAATTAAGTGAATGAAAATGACAGGGAGTACTTTGCTCAGGAAATCTACCAAACCAACAGTGAGTGGCCTGGACACATCTGGGTGTAGAAACGGGGGTTCCTTGCAGAATTGCTGAGCTATATGGTTAGCGTTGCTCTCACGGAACGCTGGACTCTCATGGTTGAAGTAACCCCCAGCACCCACTGATATGTCTTTAAAAGTTCTATGTTGAATTTAAATTTTTGGCCTAAGACATCTACCACCCAGTTTCAGCTTTGTTTCTTAGGAGTAACACAGAAGTCACCCCACTGTTCTTGCATTATGGCAGTGCCTTCACGACCCAAAAGCAGTCCCCTGTCTCCCCAAGACTCTCTGGACCACATAGCGCCCTGGTAGAGGGCTTCCAGACCGCACGCGGGCCTGAACCACTATCTGTGTCAGCCATCCATGCCTATCCTTCACCGGGATTGACAAAGCCATCACAGTGGGGGAGACTGGGTGCCAGTTGCTAACTTGGGTAAGGCTTTCGGCGAGTTGCATTCACCTGTGCTCCTTAGGTCCCCCGTGTGTGAACTAGGAGCTGTGGGGAGAACCAGATGCCATGACAGATACAGAACACTTTAGAGCAATGCTCTTAGACACCATAGGTGTTCAAGACATGGTAGCGCTTGTCGTCCCTCTTGAGTGACCCTCCTCATGGTCACTGTTGCGTTAGTGGTGGCTAGCCTCCAAGAGGGCCCCCGTGGGGTTATGCCCTGCATCGTCCCTGTCCATATTGAACCGGGGCTGGCCTGTGTGGCCATTACACTATTGCGGATGGTGTGTGACTTTTGAAATCAGGTCATTAAAAAGGACAAAGAAGCTTCTGTCTTGGTCTTTTCAATCACTTGCTCTGGAGGAGGGCACCATGTGGTGAGGGGACTCAGGCAGCCATGTTGGAGAATCTCCTGTCGGGACTTGTGAGCTCTTGCTAACAGCCACGGCCACTCTGTCAGCCGTGTGAGTGAGTCACCTTAGAAGCGGATCGAGCTCCAACGACTTTTCCAATGACCATGGAAAAGTCTGGTGGCATTTGACGGCAGCCTCAGCAGAGCCGCCTCGCTGGGCCTCTCCCAGATTCCTGCCAAGGGAGCGATGACAGAAAAGGAATATCAGTTGCTGTTTTAAGCCACCAAGTTTTAGAGTAATTTGTTATGTGGGAACAGATAACTAATCCAGTCTACTGTTGTGATTTTTATTTCTTCACTGGGGAAACTGGGGCGTATGGAGAACTATCCCCCATGGAAGTAGAACATGAAGAGTGAGCTCTTGGAGTTTGTAGCTGCTGAACATTCTCCTACAGATCTCTGTGACTTCTCATCACCTTTTAATTCACTTTTGAATTCATATCTGTGCTTCGTCCTGTCACTGATGATAAAATGCCCCCAAGAGTGTGGAGGAGGTTCAGGTTGTATCCAGTGACCCAGTTTATCACTGTAAATGGTCAAAATTTGGGGGAAATCAAGTTTCCTGAAGCCAGCCATGTAAGTTTAATGCATCGAAGGAGGCGTAATACAGTGTATTACAGTGTAATACAGTATGAGGGCTGTGGCTCAAAGTACCTGCTATGTCCCAAGGGAATCACATTCTAGAGGGAGAGAGGGAGAGAGAAAGAAAGAAGAAAAGAAAAGAAAGATCTAGTACTCAATACGAAGTGCTCAGATGGTACCAATTCAACAGCTGGTCACAGTGAACGACCATGTTAACAACCCCGGTCTTTTCTAGAACTTTCTTATCCCCTTCCGGTCTTCCCGTTGGCACGTAATAGCTCACCATACATATATTTAGAAGTGGATACATTTGTGGGTATTGTTAATATATTCCTACATATATGTGAATGAAGGAGATTTGGATGGTGTCAGGCAGAAAGGACAAATGTCTGTCACAGTGTTTTGTGGCACAGTGTGGCTGTAGCGGCCCAGATGCCATGGCACACAGTCATGCTGGGGTCCCTGGCTGTTATCTGAGCTCAGAGGGACTGAGAGGAGCAGGCAGAGAACTTGGATGGCTGGAGGGAGCCTGAGGATGGTGATGGAGCCTCATGGACCAAGAAGGACCAGAGGAAAAACGGGTGTGCACGGTGTGAGTGCTGCCCACGGTCAGCCCCCATGTCCAGGAGCGAGGCAGGGCCCGAGCAGTGCCCACACATCCTTAGGGGAGCATCTTTCAGTGAGGCCTGGAGAGTGGAGCTGTGAAGCCCGTCTCCTTCCCGTCAGGCGAAAGCAGCCCCAGGATGGCTCCTGGCCAGGCCTCTACGCATCTTCTGGCCGGACTGCCGCCCTCCTGAACCCGGAGCCTGCACTTGCTCCTCTCTGAGTGCAGACCCCACTCCAGCATCCAAGGGCACTTCTAAGCCCCCTTGTTCCCTACCTCAAGAATGGAGAGTGGCATTCTGGGAGCCTCATGGGGCGGGACAGACGCCACCCACCCAGCACCGGTACTTGGGTCAGTCTGAACAAATCCGTTGGAGGTTTTACTCACTGGCTCCTTGCCTCCTGCCTTCCTCCCCCCCAGCGCCTTGCGTAGAAGACAGGAGAAATGTGTGGCTGTTGCTAGTGTGCCTTAGAGAAGGGGGAGTGGGAAAAAGTTACACAAATGGCATCTTTTCTCTGGTGGGGCGGGAAGGACAGATTTCCTTAATGGAAATCAGAAAGAAAAGGTTTCCAAGGGAAAAAGTAAAAGATATCTGCTGATAGGCCTGACATGGGTTGGGTGCTAGCTCCGTGTTCTCCTGGGGAGCATGTAGCAAAGACTGTTTCATTCAATCCCAAAATAACCCTAAAAATGTATTTAAGGGTTTCCTCATTATTGGTGAGGGAACTGAGGCCCAGAGCAGCTAAACACGCCAAGCGTACCCACTGAATGAGGGTGAGGAGGAGGAGGAGGCTTATGGTTTTCACTCTGCTCCGGGGCCAGGATGGCAGGAGGTCCTGGACAGTGTGGGGTTATTGCTGACCTCGGACGGAAGGGGCTTTGGGGATCTTGCTGGTAGGTCCCCATAAGTCTTTGCCCTTAATTCTCCTCTCTGCACCCCCTCTCCTTATGCATGGCGCCCACGTTCCCCCACCCTGTTCCCTGTCTCAGGATCTCTGTCTCTGCTCCTCATGGACTCCCGCAAGTCAGCCTTGAGCAGGTAACCATTGGTAACTTGGAGNTAAAAAAAAAAAAAAAAAAAAAAAAAGTTGTTGCAGGTCCAAGAAAATGACGTGGGCTCACGGAGAAATGTCAAGTTTGAGTTTCAAGCCTACTTTCTGATAGAAATGCTATGGGTATGGATACTTCATTTCTGGTGCTATAAATTAATTTTAAAAATGGTGGTTTTTAAACAAGCTTATATTTCTTCTCTCTCTATGGGAGGTTGTAGCCCAGGTTAAAAAGTAGGGAGACTTAATAAATAGGGTTTCCAAGTAATTTATCGTCCAAACCACGCACTTTTGAGAGTGGAAGAGGGTGCTATTAATAATACCCCAGGACTGTCCCAGATAAACAGGGACGCACAGCGACCCTACGTAAGGGAATTTTAGGATAGAACACCTTTGAAAGTTGGGGCCTCCTTACGCATATTTTATAATTTGATGACAAGCTGTCTTAGGTAGTGTCTTAATAATTTTAGAGAAAATACATGCATGTCTCCAGGGCAAACTTCGAAACATTAGTGAAAGGAAAAGTAACTTTCTGGCTTGCTCGTTATTAATAGCCTCCCTGCTTTCAAATTGCCAGTAAGTTTCTCTTGTCTGGTTCACACATTTGGATTCTGTCTTTCATACTGAACATTTGCAAACTATCCAAATATAAACATCTTTAATGAGGCAGTAAGATACTGGGGCAAAACGGTGTCCAAGGTGTGAATTATGGCTCCATCCGTAACTCAGACTGAAGTGTGGCTCCTGGTGATCACAGGATGGCTGTTTGCCAAGGCGTAGAACAAAACACCTTGGTAATTACAGCCCTAAATATTATTCATATTATCTTTAAACGGCTGTTTTTAAGCTGGTAGAAACTGTAAAATAAAAACCCAAATAATAGAACCTCCCTCATCTGCAAGTTCTTAAGTTTATTTAAATAACTGGTGTTTATACTAGATAGCCTGAAAGATGTTTGTTTCTTTTCTTCACGGTCTTAAGAAATATTATTAATGGGTAACGGGTGGTTGTTATATAACTGAAGCATGTCTTCCATGAAAGACTTCTGATAAGTTGATACACGTCAAGAAGAACTCTGTACACTAGGTGATGATGTGTTAGACCTTCTGAATCTCTTTAGAAAGTTTGGATTTATATTTTCCTGGTTTTAATCATAGTTAAGCTGGGGTTCCTCTGACAAGAATTGTATACGCTTACGAGTTTGGAACACTAAGGTGTGTGTGGGACAAGCTGTGGGCAAAACCGAGAAACAGGTAAAATACAACAACACTCAGTAGGTATTTGTTTTTAACACCCTAGTCCCTGGATGCCCCTCGCTCTAGGTTTTCTGTGTACCTCACCTCTGCTCCTCAGCTTTTCATTACCCCATCTCTTCACCTTAGGGTTCTGATCTCTGCCCAGCCTAAAGGCTGTGAGTAAGTGGTGCTGGTTCACAGTATCTCCTATACCACTTTTTTTTTTTTTTTTTTTTTTTTTCATTTTTTTTTTTCTNNNNTCTAGGAGAGAGAGAGAGGGACAGCGTGAGCAGGGGAGGGTCAGAGAGAGAGGGAGATACAGACTCCGAAATAGGCTCCAGGCTCTGAGCTGGCAGTCAGCACAGAGCCTGACGCGGGGCTTGAACCCACGAACTGCGAGATCATGACCCAAGCGAAAGTCGGACGCTTAACCGACTAAGCCACCCAGGCGCCCCATTTTTTTTTTTTATTTTAAGCCTTGTAAGATATCTTTTAGCAAAGTCACTTAGAGTGAGTAGTTCTCTCAGGCACCGTGGTGAAGTCAGTTACGAGACAGGAATTTGGGGGCAGCGTTGATCTTCTCAGCACCCCTCAGATCGCCTTGTGTGAGTGTCTACCCATCTTGCATTATTCAGCTGACCGGCGTCCTTCTAGTTCATTCGGAAACAAGAGCATACCTTTAAGAATAAGAAACAGGTCCATGAAAAGATTTACTGAAATGTGGGGCTTTTGAGAAAGGACACAGTGATTGCTAGCTTCGCTCCATAAATCACTACATTTCCCTGAAGGTAGTGATAATCAATGTGCTTTGACGCTCAGCGTCAGCGGGAAGAATCGAGGAGGAAATATTTCACATTGATTTGTCTCATGCAGGGCCCAAGCTGTGATGGGGGTTAGGAAATTCAGAAGAACGGCTGATACATCTGTTGGAAACATTCCGCATTTGGAATGCTCCTGTCTTTGTGTCCCATAGCTTATTCAGTATTGGTTTTTTCCTCCGTACCAACTGCACTTTGAGAGAGAGAGAAAGAAAGAGGGAAAAAAAGCCCCTTCAGACTGACCACGAATACTTTCCGTGTGAAGTCTTCTTACTCTGCCTCTGAGGGGCTGGCTTCCTGAACCCACCAAATCTTAGTGTTGTTTTCCTTTCGCATCCTGGGCAAGGTTGGTCTCCAAGAAGCCGAAAGAGATCTTAGACACCAGCACAGCGCCCTTCAGTGATGTTCTGTTTTATTCTTCAGAACACGAGGGTTCCTCCGAGGTGTCCTGGAAGTTGTGGGGGATTGAGTGCATTAAGAAGGTTATTTCCCTTCCATTGGTGCCCGCACCTTCACTTTGCTCCATTTCATATATTTAGCTCTGTGTACAGTTTCTCTCAACCCAAACTGGAGAGCTTTGGTCTTTCTGAAGGGATCTGAAAGTTCCAATTAGTTAACGGCAAAGACTAGGGCTGGAGTATGCCTATGCCTCCTGATCCTGTGTCCCTCCTGTCTGTTTTTATTGTTACAATTTACGAAAAGGAAACTGAGGCATAAGCTGCCAACTGACAGGTAAATAGAGTCCTAAAGAGACCATTCACAAAGCATAAATGAGCCTTTAAAAATTTTTTAATTGAAGTGCAGTTGACATGTATTAGTTCAGGTGTACAACACAGCGATTCAGCAGTTAAATACATTATACGTTAGGAAAGACTCACTGTGAGAAGCGTGGTCACCTTCGGTCACCATGTGAGGTCATTACAGTATTGTTGACTCTCTTCCCTCTGCTGTACGTTTCATCCCCATGACTTACTTCTTTTATAACTGGAAGTTTGTGCCTTCTGATCCCCTTCACGTATTTT
>NW_027529428.1:15602697-15651849 GCF_008692635.1 Crocuta crocuta | reverse complement strand
GTAGCCTCCAGGAAAAAACAGAAACACTAATTGAAAAAAATATTTGCATGCCTGTGCTCATTGCAGCATTATTTCCAATAGCGAGGATATGGAAGCAGCTCAGCTGTCCATCGATTGATGAATGGATAAGGAAGATGTGGCACGTGTATTTGATGGAGTGCGACACAGCCATAAAAAACACGAAATCTTGCCATTTGCAACAACATGGATGAAACTGGAGGGTATTAAGCTAAGTGAAATAAGTCAGACACAGAAAGACAAATACCATATGATTTCGTGTATATGTGCAATCTAAAAAATAAATGAGCAAACAAAAGAAAAACCAAAGTAGACGCAAATACGAAGACCAGACTGGAAGTAAGCCTCTTTAGAAAATGCTCAACTTCATTGAATTTGGGAATATCAATGAAAACATTGGTGAATTTTTTTTGGGGGGGGGGCCTAAGCACATCAAATTGGTGAAGAAGGTAACACTCAGTGGATAAGCAGAATACATTGAGATTGGAGTTCTTTTTGTGTGCTTTTGGAGGTGTGAGTGTTGGGGGCCATGTTTATGTAGAAAGCTTGCAGAATATATAAGATACATTCACCCCGTTGGTTGGTAAGGACTGGTGCATCCTAGCGAACGTTTACAAGCCTCGTCTTTTCTGACCAGCTTGCGTGTGTCTGCTGGCTGAGGGGACTGTCCATGCTGTGTAGGAGTAAATGTGTTGACTGTCATTCTCCCATATAGCCCAACAACCCCTCTTAGAGAAATCGATGCTAAGGAAATAATTGGAAATATAGTAAAGTGAACATGCCTAGAAGTGTTTTATTGCAGTGTTTTTGTTTTTTAGTGAAAAATCACCTCTACCCTAAATGCACAACTGGTAATGTCTATATGGTGAAATATTAAAGTTATGTTTACAAATAGTTTTTTGAGAAGTGTGGAAATAACTAGTTACATAAGTTCATATAAGGTATAGGCTGAATTGCTTTCAAGGTATGAATAGAAATAGAGAAGTCTAGAGAGAAGAGCCTAAAATGCTATGATTGTCCCTGGGCAGTGATCTTTCGAGCGATTATTAATTTCTTCTTTGACTTTTAAAATATTTCCCTAGTGTTCCTCATTGCATGGTACTTTTCTAAGAGGGAGTATATGTGTTTTTCTTCTTGGCAAGCCTACTGAAGGTGGCACCCAAATCCAGGTTCTGGGGCGTTTTCTGCTATAATCCAGGCATGAAGAAAGGGCCAGTCTGCCTTCCTCTGCGCTATTTGGGTTGGTGAGCAGAGAGAGGTCTACACATCCTTTGTCGTCTAGCAGACTTAGGGTCTGCTGGCAACAATTGCTCCCTGAGTCTTTGAAGTTAGCATCAAGGAGCTCTGGCTTTATGCTAGGGAAAGTGTAATGGCCGTGTTGGGGCTCAAAAAGGATTCATCAATGTAGAGCCACTTTCTTCTAGCTCACAAAAAGGACAAGCCCTGGGATTCAGTCCTGGCTACATCATTTCCTGTCTGTGCGACTGTAACCAAATTTGGAAACTCTTGGAGCCTCAGTTTTTTGTTTTTTGTTTTTCCATCTGCCAAATGAGAATGATGATACCTCCTTTATGGTGATATTAAAACAAGAAAAGACAGGTCATGTGGGTAACCTAAATGCCCAGTGTTGATGTCAAAGAAGCCTTCAGTCTCTTGTTTGTTACATTGTTTGACTTCCTCTGGGCCTCCTCCCTTTACTATGAGAGTTCTTCAAGGAGGAAGGTACTTGGGCGTTGAAAATGTGCTTGTTATCCCGCACTGCCCGCATTGTGGGGACCTGGCTAGATGGAGCCCTAAGCGTCAGGATGGTCCTAGATGAGCAGGTCGTGCTCAGCACTTCAGGGCAACAACAAACGGTGGTTCCTCTGTGTTCAGGCGCCGTGGACCTCCGTGGTTAAGAGGCTTGCATATATTTATTGCGTATCTCAGAGGACACATAAATATTAGTCATTTGTCTTCAGTAGCTGGGAGTCCACTTTTTATTAAGTTCTTGGTGACTAGGAGGAGGTGCCCCACCCGCTGAGTTCCAGAGCTTTGGAGGGCCCCCTTCTTCCCACACCACCTCGGTCCGCCCAGTGCCCAGTGCCCTAAACCTGTCTCCTTCTCCACTGCTCTGCTTTCAAATCCGAATTCTCTGTGTTGGAAGGAGGGACACCATTGACAGATTTTGATGTTCCTTTTCTTGGGTGATTTGCCTTTAAGTAGAAGGCTTGTAGCTAAGAGTATGGGGTTCTGATGGAGGAATTCTAAGGTCCAGTTAGCAGGAGAGGATTTTGGACACAGGCAGACCATCTAGAAAGGCTTGAATTAACTTCTGAGGAAGTCTCCTGTTTGGACTCTTGGCTTTTTAAAAGAAGGAAGGAATGCAGGTCTCAGAGGCCCCAAGTGCTTAGGGAGGGCCGTCGCTGTCGGTGGTGGTTCTCTGACTCTCATTCCGTCGTGCCCTTGGCCTGTTCCCAGGTTATCTCACTTCTGCAAGCGTCACTGGCTGTATTTGCTGTGACGATGATGGTCAGATACAGATCCTTGCAGGCCCCAGGGCTCATGTTGGAGGAACCTAAAATGAAGCCAGGTCAGATGCCAATGTACAAATAAAATGCAAATGACTCATTAAATCATCAAAAATGAAACCAATGTTTACCGCCTCCTAGATTGTAGCCTGGGAACTTGGAGGAGAGATGGGCACGCGACGCTGGGGGGAAGGAGCCGCAGCACAGGTTTAAACACCATCGATTCCAAAGGAACAATCAATTTAAAAGGAACTTAATTCGCGGTTTATAGACTGAGCATCTGTGTTTGGAGCATATTCATTAAAAGGAAAGTAATGGCAGATCTATAAAAATGTCAGTTAGATAATTTATGATAGATGTACTAACTATTTTTGCACAATCCAGTTCTTTTTTCTCTCTTTTGAGACTCACTGAGGTATTGTTTTAGAACAAGATGTGCACGTATACCCTGTGTCGTTTAGAAATTAAATATTCTAAGTTGAAAGGATTCATACATGTTTTTTGCATGCTATTTTGTCATCAGGATTTCTGGAACTCATTTTTTTAAATAATTTAAATTAGTACATTGAAAACTGTCTGTGTATTTTCCTTGGCATGTCCAAGCAATGTATTTGAGCTGAGGTTCACAGGCTGTGTTGTTTTTCTAAGAGATATAACACAGAAGGACTGTTTAACTTCCTGATAACAAGTTGTAATATGAAGAAATCCACACGTTATTGCTTTATATTTTGCATCTCTGTATTTACTTTTATTATATAGGGACAAACTACTATTTGCTTTTACTTCTAGAGAGATGCCCTTTCTCCAAAAGTTTTTCATGGTCTCATGTACTTATGTAGAATTTCTTGCAGAAGTCCAAATGCATTGGAATATGAGGGATAAAACTAAGATAGACATGTGGAAATCTAAGTGTTTTTTTTTTTAATTTATAGGAGTGCTTAGGTGATTTTTCTGTATGAAAGTGTGTGTGTGTGTGTGTGTGTGTGTGTGTGTGTGTGTGTGTTAAGTGGGTACTCAGACTAAGATTTCTCTCTTTTGCTAAAGGCCTAAGAACATAAATCATTTGAAATAAGGATCTTCCACTATATTCCAATGATAAATTTGAATGTAGAAGTTTTCAGTAGCATTAATTGAAAATCTCACCCTTCACGAATCATTCCTTGTGTTAAAAATATATAACTCCTAAATATAGTAATACATTTGACTGCAATTAGAATATCATGAACATCTGGGAGACTTTATTTATTTATTTATTGAAATTTACTTATGCCCCACCTCTTTTCAAAAGGAATTTGAAGCTATTTACAAAAAGAAAAGAAGACCTATATGGCATGATTCATGAATAGGAAGAGACAGGGGCAACCTAGTGGGGTGAGAATATGGGTGATAAAATAGGAGGAAACAGATTGCTTGCTGAGGTTTGAGCATAATTGCTGGGGGCATTAAGGACTTCATAGTACATGGGCCCTCACTGGAACTTAGCCGTTTAAAAGCTATCCTTGATTTTCCCATTCTGTTTTGGGAGATTTCTTCAGTGATACTGGTTTGCCATGCCCACCACCCATGGTAAGGCAAGAGTAAGCAACTCTTGCTGAGAGGTAGAAAGATTTGGATTGGAGGTTAAAGGAGTAGAGTCCATGGCAGAATGTGGCCACCAGCAGTTGTGCTTTGTTAAGTCCATGTAGTGTTAGGAAAAAATAACAGGATAACCTTTAGGAGCGAGAGGGTTGCACGTGAAAATTCAGACTGTTGGCTTCTCTCGGAAAGTGGAAAGAGCGGCCAGCCAGCCCTCTGTCCTATAGGACAGCAGTCGGCCCCTACCTTCTGGGTATTTTACACTCTTCTCATTTGTGAGTAAGACCCCTGACTTAGACAGCCGGCTTACAGAGAGCTGGCAGTCTTTCTACCAGCGAGTTGGGGGTTAGTATTGCATAGATCAAGTGTGTTGACCCGAGATTTCCATATAATGTTAGCCTTGCTGGAGACTTGCCTCACCCCTACCTATGCAAAGCATGCACAAACTCTTTGTGCCATAATTCATCTCAGATAATGCATCCTCATTCATTATTCCTTCATTCACTCACTCCTTCACTTATTTGTTACAAAAACTTTTCTGTCATGTTTAATACCCAAACTCAGGTCCAGATAATGCTACTTATTGTTGATGTTTTAGAAAGTGCTTTGGAAATATTGTACATCAGGATTTGGGATGATCTGAGATGCTTAGAATCAACTCTGAATTCTCACTGGAAGAAGCTGTGTCATTTACTCAGCATGGGCACCTAATGACCTCAGTGCACTAGAAGACCCCACACCCCGGTCAGTGCCCAGCTTCCTCTTCGGGACAGAAAAGCTAAGAGTCTGTAGATATTGAGGGTTGGAGCTGAGCCACACTCCAGAAGACAAAGCTCATTGATAGTCAGAAAGACAGATGTAAATACAAGACTTTTCAAGTAATTAAGACAATTATGTGGATTTATTCCAAGCTGAATGTGATTCATTTGGGTGATACGTTTTTGTTTTTGTTTTTTTCCTCTCAGATCCTAGCATTTGGAAGCAGAGCTGAACTTCAGTTTTCATACACCCTTAAATACAAGGCACCTAGCATAAAGGAGACATTTTGCCAAAAAGAAATGTTCAGCAAATCTACTAGTTGTTGGGATTAACAAAAACACCATCAACTCTTTTGGTCATTATTACTTCCAATACAAACAAAATAGAATGGTTTCTCAGCCTTTGGTTGTTGGTTTCTTTTTAAATGACTTTGAAAATTCTATTCCTTAGGAGCCAACCCTCTTCAACCATTTAACCCTTCAGCGAGTTGACACTGGGACATTTGTGCTGTGTGTGGTACTGAGTTTTACTTACACCTATTGAAAACCTGGGCAGTCTAAACACTGGAGACCCAGTTTTAAGCCTAATCTACATTGAAAGAAAAAGAGTTTAAACCATTTTAGGCAGATTCCTTCCATATGACTGCTTTTGTCATAAAGCTTTATATCATGTGATGACTTATCAGCCCCTTACAGTTCACACTGGATGATGTAACAGTCCCCCTCACAGATAGCTAAAGGTAAATTCTTTAAAGAATTCACCCAGCAAGATTCTTTCCTTATTCCAAATTTTGAAGTCTGCGTCTGATTTTCAGATTCAGTGAATGAGGTTTATTCCAACTTCCTCCCTCCCTCCCACCCCCTTCCTTCCTTCCTCCCTTCCTTCTTCCCTCCTCCCCTTCTTTCCTCTTTTCCTTCTTCCTGCCTCCCCCGCCTCCTTCTTTTCCTAACTTCCTCAATAAAAATAGAAGCCTAAAGAGAGTTTATCATTTCTTTTAAGGTGAAGAACAGACCAGGATAGGTTAAATTGTAATCTAGTTTCTTTCTAAGCAGCTTCTATGGGATCTTTATTACGAGGCGTGGGTAGAAGACATTTCATTTTTGAAGGCTTAACTTGAGTTACTCCCCAGACTCTATTTTAGTGAAAGAAAAAGAAAAAAAGAACACCTTTTATCTCCATACTCTTTGGGTCAGTATGGTACTTATATGTATATTGTCATGTCCATCCTTGCAGAGCTGAATTTAATAAATATCCCTTCTATGATGGAAAGTCAGAGCATTTCAGGAGTGAATGCCTGGTATGCTCAATATGACTTACAGGTGATTCTAATAAAAGTGCATTAAGCATGTACATGGGTGGTGATAAATCTCATCTTTATGGAAGCTCAGCCACTCTCCTATGACTCCCTTTGTGCGACCTGTATGTGCTGAGGGTCCTGAGCACAGTTATAGGTAAATGAATTCTTAGTTACATCATTTTATTTATATGTTGAAAAATTTTTTAAATGTTTATTCATTTTTGAGAAATGGAGAGAACAGAGAATGAGTGGGGGAGGGGAAGAGAGAGAGGGAGGCACAGAATCCAAAGCAGGCTCCGTGCTCTGAGCTGTCAGCACAGAGCCTGACGTGGGGCTCGAACCCACGGGCTGTGAGATCATGGCCTGAGCTGAAGTCAGACACTTAACCAACTGAGCCACCCAGCAGCCTCCTTAGTTAAATCATTTTAATTGACCAATTCATGTTTCTTTTTTAAAAGAAATTTTACTTATTTTTGTTTATTTTAGAGTCAGTGTGAGCAGGGAAGAGGGGCAGAAGAGAGACAGACTCTTAATGCAGACCCCACGCTCAGTGTGGAGTCTGATACTGGGCTCATCCCATGATCCTGCGACCATGACTTGAGCCAAAATTCTGAGTCAGATGCTCAACTGACTGAGCCAGCCACCCAGGTGCACCTAAGCAATTCATTTTTCTATTCATTGTGTTCCCTGCATCTGTATATGCTCCCCAGTTATGAGAAGTTCATGGACATTTTTGACTTAGTATTTATAGTGGAACTTTTTGGAATGCCCCTGCTTATGTGAATTTAGGTAGCTGCTACCTAACACTCCCCCCGCCGCCCCCCAAACCTACAGATGTTGGATAGAACACAGATACCTTTCTGAAGACTTTGCAGTGCGGGGAAAGGAGATCCACTCTACATTGTAGTCTGGAATGAGTCTTTCCCACTTTGGGTTGAGAGCAGCGTGTTGACTGTACCCAGTGCTTGATCTTTGGGACGTCTTACTGGGTGTGTGTTGGGCGAACGAGATGGATGCGTGCTCCTGGATGACTGTCTTGGAGACTTTGATTGGCTGTTCGTGGCACAGTGGGATAGAGGCTTCCTACCAGGCCAGCAGGGCCCTGTAACACCAGTTCACATGCCTGCGTTGCGTCCTCACTGGTGGTTTTGCAAAACTGATCCAAACAGTGCAGGCCTGTTGACGAGCCCAGCTTCATGCATACTAGCCAACGAACCTTCTCTGTGTTCCTGTCAGGAGACTGCCTCAGGCCTGCTTCCATGCCTCTTCAAAAGAGTGCTCTTCCCATGAAGTCGCCAGTTTGTATCTTTACTGTGTTTAAGATCCCATTTGAAACTTACATCTTCTGGAAAGTTTTCCCAAGTAGCTTTAACTCATCTTGAGCTCTTATCCCCATTCACTTCAGCCTCCTTGAAGGCAGGAATCATGTCTACAGCTGTTACTGTTTTCTCAAAATTGCTCTATGTTATTCAGAGTACTTACCATGGATAGCTCAGCTCCGCATCATTTTATGAATGTGCAAGAGAAGTTAAAGTGGTAGCCTGTAAATATTTACTAATTGCCAGTTATATAGCCAGGATTCATTGTAAATTTTCTTTTGGTACAATTTCAGACTTTTCAGAAAGATTTCAAGAGTACTGTAAAGAATTCCTTTGTACTCTTTACTCACATCTTCCAGATGTTAACTTTTCTCCATTATTCTATTTTTTTCTGAACCATTTAGAGTAAGTTGAAGACACAGTGCCATTTTACTCCAAATTTTTTCAGTGTGTAGTTCCTAAAGACAAGAAGATTCTCTATGTAATCATAGTATGGTATCACAATCAGAAAACTAGTATCAACACACACTATTATCTAATACATAGACCTTGGTGATTTCACTCATTGTCCCACAGTCTGTTGCGGCAAAGGAAAACCCTGGATCACATGTGGTCTAGCTGTGAGACTAACAGCCAGATCTCTCAGCTTGTTCTTTTGTGTCTATTCTGCCTCTCTACACTAAGCAGCATCTTTAGACCTCACCTCTGACAACATCACGGAGTTAATAACCCAAAGCCTTGGTAAACATCAGGACTTTCAGTAACTTCCAGAAATGGGGCCAGTAATGCCTTTACTTGGTTAAAGATCAGTGGATGCAAAGTAGAAATCTTGATATCATTCTTCATGTTTCCCTGGTATAAGCCAAGCAGTAGAAGTCTCATTTATGAGATTAAAATTCTGAGAACTGCCAGTAGACAGGGTTTGACAGCAGCAGAACCTTGGCCAAGAATGAACTAAGGGTGGGAAATGCCTGAAATGTGGAGACGAGACTCCTCATTGAAGATGGTGGTGATGATTTTTAACTCCAGGGGACAAACTATCCGAATGCTGAGATTTAGTTTAAATAGCTCATCGCTTATAAATTAAACATATTCCTACCTGACTGCCATGATTTTCATTAACCAAACCTTCTCCTTATATACCAGTTAAGGAATCTGTATTAAACATACTGATGTTTCAGTGATTAGGCCCAGCCGGGGACAAAGGCTTACATCTATTGCCATGGAGTTCCTTGTTTAATTTACCGTAAAACATCCTAACGTGGCCTCCAGCACTAACGAGAACATAGTATAGCAGAATATTCAGCTGGAAAAGAATTTGACGCTATTCAAAGGTTTGGAGGACAATTACAATACCCATAAAATCAGAAAACGATACATAAATCTTTTCTAAAGTAAAAGTGTTGGTTTCTTTCTCAAAATGTTTCCGTTACTTAATACTATGGGTATCAGAGCCTTTGTTCAGCACATAATGTTCAGGGTAATTTGGTAGACATGAACTAAAGATCCTTTAAACAACTTGCTTTTATCACAATTTAATTTTATCCCTCTATTCAGGCATAGTGACATTCATTTAGTGACTGTGTTGTGGGAACATTTCTTTGCATATAATACACAGAGCTGTGCAGATGTAGTCTGTTTTTGATCATTCATTATTCATTTCTTTGGGCTTTCTCAGACGGAAAAATAGAGTCCAGTCAACAGCTTCAAGTAAAAAATATCCGAAAGACATGACTTCTCTTACATATATATAATTAGGGGAAAAAAAGACCTTCAGTTTTGGATAGACTTTAGACAGCCGTTTACAACAGAGAGCTCGTCTGAAGATTTGGCACGCGGGAAGGAGACCGACAAAGAGAGGGAGAGACAACAAAGACCACACTTGGTCCGACTTGCTGGCTGAGTTTTAAGTTACAACCTTTGCTCTCAAGGGAAGGAAAGAATGCATTTGACTGGGCCGGTTCTGTGGCTTCTGTGGGACACGAATGGATCTCAGGAGATCAACGTGCTCCTGCCGTGGTTGCAATCCCTGAAGAGCATGTTCTCATCCGTGCCTTTGGAGACCATGAAGACGCTTGGCCAGTGGAGAGGAACAACCAGACCAAGAATGGTATCTTGAAAGAAACACTCTGGAAGCAGCCTAGGATTTAAAGAAGAGAATGCATTAGCAACAAGCGTGATTCACATCAGTGAGTCTGTCTGTTAGAAAATAAGTATTTCAGGGGATTGGAGAGAAGTATCTGAAGGCAGTAAGAGGAACCTGAGTATGCCACGGGGGTCAGATAATCCCAATTCCAAATTCCAGTGTTGCCACTTTTACCAGCGAGGTGACCCTCTTGGGTACACCTCTAATATCTCTGATTCGTACTTCATGCTACAAGAAAATCTTAAACTCCTTCAGCAAGTAGATGCTGGGTGCCTGCTGTGTGCCAGCACTCTGTTGAGCACTGAGGATTCGTGGATGAGTATGACGTTCCTCTCCTCGGGAGCTCGGAGCCTGGAAGACCTACAGCGTGGTGGGGCTTACATGAGACCATATGTGGAATCGCCTAACGGCATTTCTGGCACATAGTAGGGGGTTCATCTCAGCTTTCCATGAAAGTGGGGGAAATCCAAGCTTTCCCAAGAATTCAGCAATTGCAGTCATCCATTCCTCTTACGTCCCACACAGGATTTATTAGGAAATGTCATAATTTGGAATTTGACCAGTTAGTTGCACACTTCATTGGAATTGGTGCTGAACTGACTCAGCCAACATGGCTCCCAGTGAAGCTTTGTGTCACTGACTGTTCACTCTTCTGCCATTCACGTCACCTTGGGAGTCATTTCTCTCACTGGTAAAATGAGGGTTGTGGGTTAGGTAGGCGCGGTCTTTATCCTTTGGGATCGAGTGGTAACTGAGTTTGCTTCTGATCATCCACTTGAGTCCGTGTTAGGCGCACGTGTGTCTTGCTTAGCTCTGCCTTCCCCGCCCCATCCTCGAAGCTCTGTTAGAGCTGCTGGTGAGCAGAAGAAACCTGGCTTTTGTTTCAACCTTCATTCAGTTGGTTTTCTCCCGTTCCTTCCTCTCGCCTCTGGTTTTGGGGCAAACAGAGGAGGAAAACGAGGGGGAAGGTTGTCTCCACACCTCACTGTCATCCCCTTCAACCGAACTTCGGTCACTCCTGGTTCTCTGTTTCTTGCTTAGACCCCTAATGTCTTCAGCAGGGTCCCTGCTTTGGGTTGAGTCTCGGGGTAACTTACGGAATCACACCTGGTGAGGACTGGAAGGGACCTGAATGGCCCCTTCGCATGTATAAAATTGAAGTTCTGGAAGAAGAAGGGACCTTCCCAGGGGTGGGCAGCAGGTTGGTAGCCAGCCCTGAGATGTGACTCTGGTCTCTGATGTCGTCGCCTTCCCCACTGCCACTGCGGTAGGAGTGGCTGTTTTGTGGTTTCTGGTCCACATCACTTCTCAGGCAGCAGAGCACCATGTGCCTCCTCTCTGGTAAAGATTATTCGGGGAGCCCCATCCTCCTCATCCTATGGCCCCTCTTTGGCTTCTGGAGCTCTCCCCAGAGTCCCGTGGGCTGAGGCTCTCCTTGATGCTCTGCAGTGCATTCACAGCAGTTCCGAGGAAGGTTCTGAGAGGCTCTCAGTCACCGTGACCTGATGGGTCTATTCCTGTCTGCTTCTTAATAAACATGAATCACTGCTAAGTTTTTGAATACTTGAGATGAGCAGGACACCGCGTCATGTACTTTGCATCAGAGCAACTGCGTGATGTGCCGTTGCCGTTCCTGTTGCGCAGCGTAGGGGAAGCGGAGTGCGAAGAAGTTCTGTGCTTCTGGGTTCCGAGTCCCAGCAGTGGCGGTTCCACAGTTTGAAGCCAAGTGGTATCACGCAGCGCCTGTGCCTTTAAATATGGTGGCATCTCCCCCTCCTCGCCAGCTGCCTCCTGTTCACCCCGCCCCAGACACAGTTTCTCTCCCTCTTGTGCACGGTCCTTTTTGCCTACAGCCCCTAAACACTGGGAATGCTCAGAGTTCCATCCTTGTCCCCATTCTCTGTCCCCGATGTACGTGCACCATACTGATACCGCCAGACCGTTTGCAGTCTCCCCTTTCCACCGCCAGTCTATTTCTACCTGGACACGGGCACAGGCACCTCAAAGCAACCTGTTCAGAGCCCAGTGGCACCTTGCGTGACAAGTGATTGCCCTTCAGGCCCCAGCCTGGCGCGGGAGGCATCCTGCAGGCCCTCCAGTTCTCCCCCCAAACCTGCAGGGGTAGCTCCGTGTCGCATGGTGAGGGTCCAGTATTACAGAATGTCCCTGGATAAGCATTTACCTATTAACAAGTAAATTCGAGTGACTTTTCCTGCTATGGAAAAGCATCTGGTTTTCAAAAGCATAGGATGATTTATTTTTTATTTTTTATTTTTATTTTTTTTTGCCTTAGATCCTCAAGTAGGTGTTTCTTTCAGAAGGAACTCGCTGGGGCGATGTCAGAAGTGGCCTGGTCACCGTGTTAGAGGGCGAACTCCTCACGCTGTGGATACGACACAGCCCCTTGGTGTCTCCACAAGCCCCAGGGACCCAGTGGATCAAGCTGTAGAGTGATACTTGGGAAGGGGAGCTAGGGAGCAAAATTCAGAATTAATGTCTCTCCGCTCCCCTTCTCTTTTCCCGGCCCCCAGCTGCTCTGCTGTCTTCGGTTTAAGCAGTGCTGTTTTTGCCAAGATTGAGCATCTTTTTATTTCCTCCAGGTCTCGTCTGTACCTTGCTTCATTTAGGTTGTGGCTCCTTCCTGCTCCGTGGATTTTTCTTCTTGCACAGTCCTCTCAACGAATACAGTGTCTTTCGCTTCCGAATGTTGTTTGCTCCAAGCTTATAGGATGTTCTTTGCCATCTAATTTTAGATCCTACATAATGCCCTCCAAGCAGCCTCTCCTTTGGAGGGATAAAAGCCATGGTTAAGATGTCACTTCCCATAAATCAGGTTTGGTGAAGATGAAGGCAGCTGTGGGGGAGGGGGGCGGGAACCCACAAAGTCTGACCCTTTCAAAGTCGACTTAATCCTCCCTCTCATCCCCTCCCTCTCCAATGCTACACTTTGGAGGGTGGATAGACCCCTTTAACAAGAAGGAGTGAGCTTTTGCATTGTTTGCCTTTGTCACAGCAACAAAAGCCCTGGAAAATTCCAATTAATTAGCAAGCCTTGGGCTAATGAAAGAATAAAACTGAAAGAGAAACGCTCTAAGCTTTTGGAGAGGCATACGCAATGTGAAGACAATGCTGATTTCAAATATTTGGGGCTGTTTGTATAATTTTCCCAGGGTTTGCCTTCCTGAGACTCAAAGAGGTGAGACTAGAGAGATGAGGGCAAGGATTTGTCAGAGCCCAGAGTCAGGATGTAATAACGCTGTTGGCTTTTCAGGACACTTAAATGACCCACCGTCATCGGAGCAAGGCAGTTAACTGTGGGCTCAGACAGCCGGGGAAATTAAAGCCAGGATATAGACCCTTTGCACATTTTGTGTTTACAGGAAAACAGGACACACAGTAGATTATGAAGCGAGGTTGAAGTTAATTATTCCGAGGGACCAGGAAATGGCTGTACCCTTGTGTCCTTGAATGAGGACTGGCAACCACACCGGTGGCCAGAAACGTATGGTGATGAAAAAAAAAACCATCGAAGTCACTCATTTGTAGCTTTTCATTGGATGATGATGATAGGAGTGACACAATCATTGTGTAGTGAGAAAACCACAGCATGACTGCTACCGACAAGCAGCTTGATCGAAGCGCTTACTGTACACCAGGCACAACTCTGAGCACATTTAATCCTTCTAGCAGCCCCCCTAGACACTAGATACTGCGTGACCCTGTCCTTATTACCCCTGTTTTACAGTTCAGAAGACTGAGGCCAAGATAGGAAGTGGCCCGCACACGTACGTAAGTGCCGAGCCGAGATCGGAATCCAGGCAGTGTCCTCCCAGACCCCGGACTGCCGGTCTGCAAAGTATGGTCCTGCCGCATAGACTACTACCTGCTGCCGGAGAGGCCAAGTGTTGACCGGCCGCGGTAGAAGCCCGGGAGTCTGAGGCTCTGTTTCCAGTTTGATTATTCCCTGTGATCGGGGACAGGTCATTCAGTTACCATTTCTGGTCTTCGGTGTCTTCATGTAAAATGAAATTACGGTCTTAGGTGTTACCTAAGGTGTCTTCCACTCCTCAGAGTTTATGGGTTGAGAAAATGACGTGTCTCAGATGCAGGGTAGACGGAGCCGTCATTTCTGAGGGGCGTGTGCGGGCAGGTGTGCATGCGCTCCCGCTCACACATAAACGTGGGGACACCAGGTTTAGAGTCAGGCAGGTCCATGTTCAGACCCTAACTCTCCAGTCTGACTTGGCTGATGGCTTTATCTCTGTGAAGTTTAATTTCTTCCACTCCTCGATGGAGGCGTTGATATTCCGTGTCTGAGCGCCTCGCGTGATACCTGAGAAGCAGGCAGCTCTGCTGTCTGTCCTCGTGGTGCTGGTGTGAGAGGTGGATAGAAGATGCCCCCCGTTAGGCAGCTGGGGCGGAGAAGAGGCTGGTTGAGCCAGAAGGGATGTTTTCCTGAAGAGATGCTTGGAGGGTACTTTCGCATGATGAATCTGTTGGTGATTGATCTCAGAGGTAAGAATGACTTATTCCTGAAACCACCAGGCTGCCAGCATTTTTCCTGGTAGACTTCTGCATTGGGTTGTGTCACCTTCCTTTCCCTGCTCTTCTGTGAGTAATGGCTTTTGTCTGTGAATGTTCCTCAGATGTCAGTGTTCTTCATACTCCGGGGAGCCAGTGGCCATTGAAAGGATGCTGGCTCAGCAATTGTACAGGGTTGAATACTGTCCCCCGCCAAATTCACGCCTACTTGGAATCTCTGAATGTGACCTTATTTGGAAATAGGGTTTTGTGGACGTAATCAAGTTGAAAGGAACCGTCACATTGGATGGGGGGGACCTAATACAATAACTGGTTTCCTTATAAAAATAAAAGAGGGAAGAAGCCAGAAGCTAGAGAGAGGTGGGAAAGCTCTTCCCCAGGAGCCTTCAGAGGGAGCACGGCCCTGCCAGCATCTTGGTTTAGAACTTGTAGCCGGAAATGTGAAAGGATAAATTTCAGTTGTCCGAAGCCACCCAGTTTGTGGTCCTCTGGTTGAGGCGGTCCTAGGAAGCTAATTCAGCATGAAAGCTACCTGTTTCTAAGCCATAATACTCAGGGTTAGACAAGGGGGAGAGAGACAAATAGACAGGAGGGGGGAAAAGAAAATAGAATGACTCCATAAAGGGGTGTTCTGGAAGCCCTTTTTTTTTTTTTTTTTTTTGTTTTCATTGTTCCTTGGCCCAGTCTAAGTAAAGCTCTTTTTACTCTTAGGGTCCAGGTCAGAACAGATATCACGGAAGTGACCAAACAAGGAACATGACCCCCCAAACCCCGAGATTTTTAGGAGGCCAACCTTTTTTTAAAATACATTTTCTTAAAACCAGTGTACTGTAGAGTCTGATGATTACCCACAGGGGTTGTGAGGGGTCGTCCACACAGTGCATATTCAGAGAGGTGCCACCACATGGTTTATCAGTAGATGTGAAATCATGTACCTGCTTCCAGAAGTTGGAAAAGGGTCAGCATATTTGATGCACGAACATGGCTATGGCACAGGCTGGAAGGTACAGAGTTCCTTAGAATTAGATGATCACTTAATAATCAATAATTTGGGAATAAACCTTAACATTGCGATACGAGAAATAAGTCTTAGTTACCTCTACAAGGCAAGAACTTGGCAGAAAACAACACGACAATAAGACAAAGCCGTCACACAGGCTTAGGCTATGTGGATTTAGTTTGTTCCAGAAAAGCTCAGAGTGAAGACAGCTCGTGAATTCTGTCATCAGGCAGTGAGGCCCGTATCACATGTCACTTTGCTTTGCTTTTAACATGTGGCTCAAGCGATGCCAGACCTGCTGCTGTGTGGGAGATGTCCTTTCTGACAAAATAAGGCATTTTCCTGGCATCCGGCCCCTTTGGAATTTTTACTGGTGTGCATAAACCCCGCAAGTTTGCATTCCCCACTTGTATCCAATGTGGTCGCACTTGGCTTTCTGGATTTGTGGTGGTCCCGAAGCCCGTCAGTGCTGACATGGCCCACCCCTGATCACCACTGGGAGTTATTGTGAAGAACTGAAGCCAGGTGTTGGTTCATCCATTATTCAGAACCCATCTCCCATCTACCATGCCTGTTGTGAGGAAGAAACAGAGGAGGCAAAATAAACCAATTTGGGAAGGACTGAAAATGTTCTGCAGGGTGGAAATGAAAGTATTTCTAGCAGGCTGTCTCCTTTTGCTCTTTCTTCTCATCCATCATGATAATAGAGTTCACTGGGAAAGTTCATTTATATTATTTTGTGTTCAGAGAGAGAATGATGACGATGACATGAGGTGACACTAATATTAATGCTCACTCTCAGTTGTGTGTTATTGGCTGGGTTGAAATACTGTATAAATAAACTGGACCTAGGAGGTGAGTGTGAACTCTTCTGAGGTCCTTCTGGAAACCCCATAGGGCCTCCTTTTCAACTCCTGGTTCTCCCCTCTTGAATGTATTTCACTCTTGGCCACAAGGGCCATCAGTGAAACCACATGGACCTCTAGGCACAAATTTATTATCTCTGATGGAAAAACAACTGAAAGAACCTTCTCCAGCAGTAAGAGCACATGGTATGTTATCTTTGCACAGAAAGGCTGAACGTGGTCATCCATATTGAAAGAGAGGGCTGAGAGAAGGCAGATTGTACAGAGTGATATAGAAAACTATCCTCAGTGTTTTATATGTGACCTTGGGAAGTGGCTCATCGAGTTCCCTCTTTCAACACATGCTTGTAGACCACATGTCAGATGCACAACTAAGTTGGACCAGAGGTGTAGATCGCAGTAAGACACAGGCCCTGTTTCCTAGGAGCTCATGGTCTCAAGTCAGAAAATTGGCAAGTCATTTCCAAATTTATTTGGTATCACCCTCCCCTTTGCTGAGTCCATTCCAGCCAGCCTGATTTTCTTTTTGTTCCTCCAACACCTCCAATTGAGTCATCTGCTGGGCAACTGGTTTCTTTACACCATTTGCATTTCAGTTTATGAGCTGAAGGCCTTCCCTAGACCTTCCCAACACTCAGTCCAAAGTCACCATGTGGCCCGCGAGATTCTCAGTCCCACCTACCTGCTTGCTTTCCCTGGTGGCACGTACCCTTGTTTGAAACTACCGTTCAGTTATTCATTCACCTGTCTTATTGTGCATCCCCTCACCACTAGAATGTATGCTTCCTGAAAAAGCAGATCTTACTTGTCTTGTTTACCATTGAATGCTTAGAAATACAATTTTTGTTGAATGAATGGATAACTAAACTACGTTAAAATATATTCTGTCACGGGCGCGCTCACAAAGCGCTCTAGGCAAATGAGGAAGCGTGTGACAGCTTTCCTGACTGAGCAGGGTGGGGATGTCTCCACAGAGAAGACCTGTGAGCTGGACCTGGCAGGCGGGGTCGGGGGGAGAGTGATCCATCAGCAGGTGCTATTTCTGCTTAAGGTGGGAGAACCTCTTCCTTTATCATCCTGACCCACCTGTCCCTGGCTTTCCGCAAACGACCGAGATGATCCACTGATAGAGTCGACTCTGTAATGCCTGAGAGGGTAAGCCCTTCATTGTGACCCCCGCCCTCTCTGGACACATGTATCAGGGAAGCAAGGAGCACACGTTTTCCCGAAAACTTCTCTTTCATGCTATGAAAAGTTGCTAAAAGCTGTCTTTCCAATAAAGAGAACTTGGAATTGATGTAACAGATAAAAGGAGCTCGTGAAACAGAAGTAGGCATTCTTGACAAAATAAAAATAGAAGCTTAAAAGACGCATCGTTGGGGAAAAGTTAAAAAAGATTTTTTTCCCCTACTGTAAGAAAATATGTGTGGATGAGGCATGTGTTTTAAACTATAGAATGCAATTTGCATATTGCTTCAGGGTACCGCAAGCATGGCGATTCAGAATTTGGTCGGGTCTGATAGACATACTTGCAATATATACATCCATTAACAAGATTACCACTTGAAGAGACGATCGTATTTTTACTGAAAAGGTATTTTAAGGATAAAATTTATTGATATTTAATGAAGCATGAAGCTTCCAAATGAACCATGAAAGCAATAGCTGAACTAATTAAGTGCACATAAAGGCTCCCGGAATACATGTGCGATGTGGGCTGTGTGCTTGTGCATTGTGCCCAGTTCACCGACATCCTGGAGAACACACTCCTCACATAGGCTTTGTGGAAGCAACAGTAAATCCTCCCATAATGCACGCAATAAAGAAGGAAATAACCATTTAGATTTCCCGCAAACGCGGATGGGATGCTTAAGTCAAGCGTTGCAGGGTTTATAGGTTATAATTTAGCAGAGTTAAGATGAGTAATAACAACGTATTATTTCCACATACTTGATTTAAGCCTCTGTCGGTGCTGTTTCATTGAATGATAAATCGTCGCCTCGTTCTAAAAATACTCCTCTTCCTCCCTCCCCTTTCCTCTCCAAAGAGAGGCCGACGATGCTGAGTAGCATGAGTTGAACATTTCATTGTGCAGCAAGGACTCCTATGGGCCTTTTTCAACTGCATGTGAAGACACGCCCGGTTGAGAGCTCTGAGAATTGACAAAAGAAGGCAAAACTGTGCCCCCCTGGGGGTCAGTACAGGCTGCCCTGGTTTGGGAGGCAGACGATTTCCTCTAACAGCGCTGTTAATGTTGGCCGTCACCAGTGACTGGCTTCCCTTTTCGCCACTGGCTCTGGCCTGGGCCCCGGCACCTGCCGTCTGCCTCGTTATCCCAGAGCTTAGCTCTCCATGAGTGGTTGCTGACGTCCTTGTGCACCTCTCTGACAGGGATGTTCTGACACTCACGAAGGGGTCTGGCACCTCATTACGGCCCGCAGTAACGGTGCGTGCTAACGGCAGAGAGCCCGGCGCCCGACCCGCTGTCAGAGCGGTTACTTCTCAAACTTGAGCACGCCTCAGAGTCTCCCCGCGGGCCCGTGGAAATGCCAAGGCCTGGGCACATGGCTGGGGCGGGGCCTGAGGACTTGCTCTTCTCACAGGGTCCCCGGTGATGCCGATGCTCTTGGTTCAGACATCACCGCTGGGGAGCCTTTGCAGGTGATACCCAGGCCAGGGTGGGGAAGGGCATCTCAGGGACACCCTTCTGAGAAGTCACAACCAAGGAAGGATGTGGTTTGCCTCAGGTACCCTCTAGATTCCCATCCTATGCCCTTTATTTCCTTCAGAACAAAACAAACACGTTTCTGTTCTTTCTTTGAGAGCTCCAGGGCCCTGCTTCTCAGGTAAGGGCGTGAAACTTAACTCACACTTAGGTGAAACCCTTCGTGACTTAAAGCACCTGCCCTTAATAAGGACTTCTGCTTTTTAATGGGGTGAAGTCAGAGGAATTAAGCTCTTGGGGAAGGTATTTCAGATATCTGACAGTGGGTTTGTTCAGGTTTGTTCAGGTTTGTTCAGGTTTAGGTTCAAACCTGAACCTAAAGTTCAGGTTTGAACTCACGTCATTCAGGCCAGCTCCTCAGTCTGTGAAGCAGCCTCTTTCCCTGTGCCCCCTCGAACGGGCCTACCCTCACCTGCAGTTCTCCAATTCCCTGACACAGGGCCGGTCACACGGCAGACACGTGGCAAATGTTTACACGCATTGTAGAAGTTTGTGGCTTCGGGGGACGCTTGCGTGGTTCAGTCAGTGAAGCATCGACTTTGGCTCAGGTCATGACCTTGTGCTTCGTGGGTTCAAGCCCCGAATCGGGCTGTGCATTAACAGTGCGGAGTCTGCTTGGGCTTCTCTCCCTCCTCCTCTCTCTCTCTGCCCCTCCCCTACTTGTGTGCGCTCTCTCTCTTTCTCTCTCTCGAAAATAAATAAACTTAAACTAGAAGTTTGTTTCTTTGAAAGGACTCCTCCATCTGAGTGTGGAGTGAGGCGTCCTGGAATTTATTTGGGTTGTGAGTGATTCATTGTGTCAGCAAATACCAAAAAAAAACAAACAAAAAAATTCTTAGTGTGAATAAGTAGGGACAAATGAATAGCGATTGCACATGGTGGGAAGATGTTTACTTGGTCATGTGATCTTGAGCCACGGTTCTCAAAGTGGGGGTCCCCAGGCTGGCATCATCCGCATCACCTGGGAAGTTGTTAGAACTACAGATAACCTTACTGACCTAGCACATCTGAGGTGGGGCCAGTATTCTGTGTTTTTCCAGGTCCTTCAGGGAGATTCTGATACACGTTCAAGTTTGAGAACCAGGGGTCTAGGGAGTCGCTATCCGCACGGTTCCTCCGTGAAGTGGAGGAGCAGTGCAGGCTGTACGTGGCCGGGGCCCTCTGACATTCGGGAGGGCAGACTGAACCAAGGCATAGCAGGGGCACATGTTTTCCTGTGCGTGAGAACCAGCGTTCCCTCAGGATTCTATCATGGCAAAGGCCCTGAAGACAGAAGCACGAGCGTCGCAAAGAAAACAAATGGGCTGAATATTGAAAGAGGACGGAGAAAAACGTATCAAGCAGTCCCATTGAACAAACACATGAGAATCCACGCCATGACAGGGTCACGAGCCTGAGAAAGTGACTCGGTTGTGGATGGGATGGGCTGTTTACCGGGTCAGTGGTTTCAGGTGTGATCACCCTCAACGTCACTGGCCGCCCTGTCATGCTTCTTCTGCTTTACATTTTTTTTGAATGTTTCTATTTATTTTTGAGAGCGAGAGTGAGAGAGAGCATGAACAGGGGAGGAGCAGACAGAGAGAGGGAGACACAGAATCTGAAGCAGGCTGCAGGCTCTGAGCTGTCAGCACAGAGCCCGACGTGGGGCTTGAACCCACAAACCGTGAGATCATGACCTGAGCGGAGGTCGGACACTTAACCGACTGAGCTCCCCAGGCGCCCCACTTATTCTGCTTTTAAACTGGCCTTTTAATCTTGAGCAAATAACTTCGTAACGTGA
The DNA here is from genome assembly GCF_008692635.1 of Crocuta crocuta. NCBI lineage: Eukaryota > Metazoa > Chordata > Mammalia > Carnivora > Hyaenidae > Crocuta > Crocuta crocuta. Next base: position 15,631,312 of record NW_027529428.1, on the reverse strand, counting down.
CCTTTTCAGTCTTTTTACCCACCAGTACTTGTCCTTTTTTAAGTAGCAATTTCTTTTCCCCTGAGGATAAAAATAAACATGTTTACAGTGGAAAAAATATTTAAATACTGAAAAAAAAAACCAGAATACAATAAAATTACCTTCCGGTATTCCAAAGACACAGAGATATCCACTGTTAATATTTTAGGAGATAAACACGTGTGGGTATTTTGCAATAGGTAAAGCAAGGATTAATATCTAAACAAAGTTTTGTGTCTCTTTCTCCACATTGTTGCGGACTTTCCTCCACGAGTTTCAGTACTCTTTGAAAATATGATTTTTAAATACAGCAGAAATTTTTTATGTGCATGGGAGGTTTATTTAATCAAGTTTGCTTTTTGTTGGTACTGCTCTTAAAACTGTGGTGTCACAAGTATCTTTAAAATGTTGGTACATTATTGGGTCAGATGAACATTTTAAATACTCTTGACTGTATTACGAAATAGGCTAAATCACGTTTTATACTCTACTCAATCTATTAGCAGAATATTGAGAGTGGTTTTTTTTGTCTTGTCTGCCAGATTCTTCATTTGTGAACTGTTTATGTCCTTTGCCTCCCCCTCCCCCCCATAGGAATGTTTGTCTTTACTGTTGATTTGTAAGGCTCTTTGTATATTAAGACCCTACCCCTTTGTTATATAGAAAGCTAGCATAGTACTAGTCTTTTGTTTGCTTTTTCATTTTGCTTCTGGTGCTTTTTGAGCTAAAATAGTTTTGTAGCTACCTCTGTTTATCGTTGTCTTCTCCATCCTGATATTTAAGAAAAACTCATATATTTCCTTTTAGTCATTTTATATTTCAATAGTTAGCTCTGAATTTCCTTGGAGTTTAGTTTGGTATAGTTTCGCTAATTATATGATCACATCTCCCACTGATGACTCTCCCATTCCATATGTTCTTTGGTCGTGTGCCTTTGCCCTGCTGCGTCCTCACAAAGTGGACTTCTTTCTCTACCCGGTTTGAATTTGGATGAACCCAAGATTACTCTGGCCAGTAACATGTGGCAGAAGTGATCCCGTGCCCGCTGCAGGAATGGTCCTTAACGGCCTGAGAGCAGCCTCTTCCAGGTCAGCCGCCATGCCGTTAGAAGCCCAAGGCCTGTGCTGTGGCTGTGTGGCGGTGGTGTCCCCGTTGACAGCCAGCCTGTGAGGAGTCGAAGCGCTCTACCCTCCAGATGACTGCAGCTCTCGCTGACATCTGGCTGTGGTGCGTGAAGCACGCGGCTGAGCCCAGTCAGCCTTAGCCCTGAATCATACCAGGTCCTAATAAATTGTGTTTTTCAAGACCCTGAGTCTTGAGACTGTTTGTTACTAGTAAATACATAATCAGAACAGACACAGTGTGATAAGGATTTAGCTTTGATTTTTCTCCCCCAATGAATAGTTTGTTCCACTGCTGTTTGTTGAACAACCTCCTTCCCCCCATTCGTCTGTCATGCTGTCGTATGCCGATTATTATCATATACTTGAGGTCGGCATCTTCTGCTCTGTTCTGCTTCTCTTCAGGCCTGCGGTCTTCCCTCAGTGCCCCACATTCTTTGCCTTCCTAGCTCTGTAACAGATTTACTTTCTTTCTCAAAGCCTTTTGGACTGCGAGTAGAGTTTATTCTTCCGGGTGGACTTTAGAACCCATCGTCAAGATGGTGAGTAAGGAAGAGCACATTAGCACTTTGCAGTCAGCCATGGCTCCCAGCCCGCACGGTGGTGTCCACCAGGGCTATCTGGTAACGTCCGGACAGACTTAGGATGCCGCAGCCGGGANNNNGGGGGGGGGGGTGGTGCTACTGGCATCTAGTGGGTAGAGGCTAGAGATGCTGTTCAACCTCCTACACTGCACAGGGTACTGCCACACACACACATGCAAACACACATGAATATCTGGCACAAAATGTTAGTAATGAGAAGCTGAGAAACCCTGCGTTAAGATTATGAAAGAGTTTGGAAGAGTCAACACACTGTATTCAGTTCTTTTCTCCTAGGAACATGTATGTGTCTATATTTATTCATGTCTTTAGAAAAAAATAACTTTCTTCATATTATGTGCTATTCCTAGGTATTTTTAACCTAATTTTTTTCCTTTACACTTTAAAACGCGTAATTGAAAGTACATAAGAAATCTGCTAGGGCGCCTGGGTGGCTTAGTCGGTTAAGCGTCCGACTTTCGCTTGGGTCATGGTCTCGCGGTTCCTGGGTTCGAGCCCCGCGTCGGGCTCTGTGCTGACTGCCAGCTCAGAGCCTGGAGCCTGTTTCGGTCTGTGACTCCCTCTCTCTCTGACCCTCCCCTGCTCACACTGTCTGTCTCTCTCTCTCTCCTAGAAATAAATAAAACATAAAAAAAAAAAAAGAAATCTGTTCCTTTTGCCCTATTTACCGGTGACTTGTCACCTTATTTTCTTTTCACATATAGAGATTTTTTTAGCAGATTCTGTTTCATTTTATAGGTAGATGGAATTCCTGAAATTTAATTTGGTAAAAAATGGGGAGAGTAAACTCTAAGGTTGCTCAGGAAATGTTGGAGCCAGAAGGGACTGGAGAGGTTACTTAATCCCTTGCCTTCCTATAAGTGATGATAAATCAGAAGCCGAGAAAAGGTAGTTAACCTGCTTCATGTCGCACAGTGTAGGAGGCTAGAGATGAAAGAGGCACACACAAAAATGGCCTTTGGATGAGAGTATTGAAAATTCTCGTAGCTTACATAAAAATTGAGAACTTGACCCTGGATTTTAAGGCCTTTCGGGATACTGCAGTGCACTGGGAATGACTTTAGAAATGCTCTCCTCCAGTCCCCTCCCCGTCCCTTCTCCGCAGTGTCCTGGCTGCCCCTCCGTGTCCTCCTCCAGGGCCCAGGACACTACCCTACGCGAAAGCTTCTCCTTCCTGAAGTGGCAGCTAACAGAGGTCCGAAGGGCAACGGGGGAAAGAACTGGGTCAGCGGTCGGTTAAGTAGGTGAGATACGGGGTTGGAAGGCTTCGAAGTTCTCTTTCCAGGTGTACAAGACCCGTGTGAACTTTCCCATAAATACTCGTGAGACAGAATTTTATAGAGTTTTGGATGGTCTTTNGAGGCCTAGGTAAGCGTTTGGCACAAGGACGACTGAGGACCCTAACCCCAGATGCTTCAGCTTCTGTCCCCTTCCAGAGGCTGTCCCTCCCTCGGGGACTTCGGCCCGGACTCCCTCATGAGCGGGGCTCAGCAGAGCAGGTGATCCCTCTGCTTCAGGACCAGCCAAGGTTTCTGTGCCACGGGGGCTCTGTCCAAACCCACTGACACAGCGAAGGGTTCTTTCATTGTTTTGGACTCCCGAAGGCGGAATTTCCCCCCAGAACAAAGACAAGGGCTGGTCGGGCCGCAAGGGGACAGAGCTCCCTCCATGCGTGATTACTAACTGGACACTTCTTCTGCGGTTACTGTTATGCCGGGCCGTAATCATTGCCTTGCAGCCTCACTCATTGCTTGTAAACTTCCTTTGAGATGGGAATCTTTTTAAAAATTACGCTGTCAAATTTGATAGGTTGGCATTAGATTCCCCCTCCCCCCCTTCCTTAATGGGATGCTTGCTGTCCCAGAGCAGCCGAATGCTGGTTCTGTGGCAGATTTACATCTGGTGGATAAACAAGCAGGCCCCGGTTCCCCTTGAAGCCCGCGGCTCAGCTAAAACCTAAGGTTTAAGAGATTTAAGCAAACTCCAACTGAACCTGTCTTTTAAACTATTGAAGGTAAACAGTTTCGCTTCCCTTTCCCCCTGAAAATTCATAGATTTTGTCTAACCTGGGAGAGCGGTGTCTTTTGTATCCTCCAGGCTTCTGGACTGAGAGAAGGAGAAATCTGTCTGGGGGCATTTTCAGATTCGATTTATGGACTGAAATGGGGCTTCTGTTCAGGCACAATCGTAAAAGTAGGGGGTCTCCGTGTCCCTCCTCACTCCTGATCCCTTCTTCCGTGCTCACTCCTTTCCTCCCCCAGCTGCCCCTCCCCTCATGAATGCTCCTGTCCCACATTCAATGCCCATTGTGTAGGAGGAACTTACCTTTTGCCATCTTCATGCTAATTTGAAGGTGAAAGACATTTTTAACTGCCTCAGAGGCATTGGCACCATTAAGCATCATTGTAACTGACAGTCCCATAAAACGAGAAGGATACGGTAGAAAGCGGGATTAGTTGGGCCTTGGTTGCTGGGATTTTGTCCTGGTTCTGCCATGAACTAGCTGTGTGTTCTGGAGAAAGTCACTTTATGTCTCTGGACTTGAATTTTACCACCTATATAATAAAGGAGGTTGGAAACATGATTTCTTTTGTTCCTTCTCGGTGTGTAAATCTATGAATTCAAAGCATGGTGGGCACAAGGATGCATCTTTTCTCATGAGGGAAGTCCTTGGAATGATTTCATATTTATTCTGATTTAAAATTAGTCTTTCAGATTATGAGAGATGAAAGGTTTTCATTGTGATCTGCAGCTAGGAAAGAAAATAAACACCTACTGAGTATTGGGTTTGTGCCCCACCAGGGGCTAGATAATTTATTATGATTTCACCAAGCTAGGCTTGACAGGGAGGTTTAGCCCAAGTGGTTTGGTCAAGTTCACACAGTTACATAGCCACAGACTAGACTTGGCTTCCCGGCCTTGTGACTTGACTCTGGCCTACACCCTCGTCCCGGTACCACTGACCACACTCACCCATACATCCACATGTCTCTCCTTCCTCTGTGACTGGCTTTACTGCAGAGTGAAAGCAGAGAGCAGTTCATGCCTGGGGACAGTTGATGACCGACTAGACTGTGCGTTTATGTCTGTGCAGTTTTGAAAGATAAAATCTTGTGTTACTGACGTAGAGTTTTATATTTATTTTGAATTTTAAAAATGTTTTATTTATGTTTGTGTGTGTGTGTGTGAGAGAGAGAGAGAGAGAAAGAGAGAGAGAAACAGACTGCCAACAGGGGAGGAGAAGATGGAGAAAGAGAAACCCAAGCAGGCTCCATGCTGTCAGCGCAGAGCCCGATGAGGGGCTTGAACCCACAAACCTCAAGGTCATGACCTGAACTGAATTCAAGTCGGACGCTTAACCGACTGAGCCACCCAGGCGCCCCTGCCGAGACAGAATTTTAGGAAAGACCCCATTTATTTTTTTTTTAAATTTTTTTTAATGTTTTATTTATTTCTAGGAGAGCGAGAGACAGCATGAGCAGGGGAGGGTCAGAGAGAGAGGGAGTCACAGACTGAAACAGGCTCCAGGCTCTGAGCTGGCAGTCAGCACAGAGCCCGACGCGGGGCTCGAACCCACGAACCGCGAGATCATGACCCAAGCGAACGTCGGACGCTCAACCGACTAAGCCACCCAGGCGCCCCTGAAAGACCCCATTTAAAGTTGTATTATTCTAGGAATAGGTTGATTTCTAGTAAAAAGGGTCCCTGTAAAATGTTGGACTGTGTAGTACCTTGTCCCTTAAGGGCACCTCGTATTTCTTGTGGCACCTGCTACATGGTATAATTGTCGTTTTTGCTTGTCTGTGTGTGTGCACGTGTGTGTGCATGTACACACATGCCTATCATGTTTATATCCTTAGTACACGTCCTGATGAGTCATGTGCACACAACACTGTTAAATGGATAGAGAACGAGTGAATTCCTCCTGTAGTAAGATTTGTGCAGGCGAGTGTTTTCACATCGTGTTCCTCGATCCCGCCACCGTCGTCATCATCACCTCCTCCTCAGTGTCCCAACAGCTGTGTGCTCTTACCTCGCTTTATCAGACACTGGCGTCCGCCGTAACTCTTGCCATCTGCGTGTTAGCCGCTCTCACCATACAGTTCAGCCCCCGGATGAACGAGTGAACAAATGAAGTTGACGTGGCCTATCGAAAATTCCTGAAAGTGAGGAGGGTTGTATCGTAGACATTTAGCCGCCACCCTGGAGGTTAGAAGAACGCCCCTGGCTGATGCTTGTGCACAGGACCCCGTTCACGGGCCCGCACGCAACAGTTGAAGGTACCCTTCCTGACTCTGGCTCGTGTGTGGAAAGGAAGATGTTCGGGTGGCTGTTCTAGCATTGAGAGAAGAGTCAGTGGCCGACCGTCCCCTCTGCTCCCCACTGACTAGGACTTGCCCAGTTGTGTGGAGGATGGCGGGTAAGAATGTGTGAGCTCTTAGCCCTCCTTGTGTGTTTCTGGGGTAGGGCTAAGCGGGTTTGAATCCTCACTTTTCTCAGGTTCTGTGTTTCTGGTCCTCCAGTTTGCCTCCTCTGCAAAGTGGGACGGTAGTCGTGAGGATTGCTCTGTGAGGCGGATGGGTTGACCCGGGCACAGAGCGCGACATCCTCCCCTGGTACGGAGTGAGCTTTCCGTTCACGTTAGCTCCCGTGTGCTGACGTATATACCTGTTATCCTTAGCAGTAGTAGTAGTAGTAGTAACAGTAGCAGCCGCAGTAAGAGTGTTCTCTGGGGCGCCTGGGTGGCTTAGTCAGTTAAGCGTCCGACTTCGCTTAGGTCATGATCTCGCGGTTCGTGGGTTCGAGCCCCGCGTCGGGCTCTGTGCTGACTGCCAGCTCCGAGCCTGGAGCCTGTTTCAGTCTGTGACTCCCTCTCTCTCTGACCCTCCCCTGCTCATGCTGTCTCTCTCTCTCTCCCCTAGAAATAAATAAAATATTAAAAAAAAAAAAAAAAAGAGTGTTTTCAGTTCCTGGAGAGGAAATAAGGTCTGGAGAGCCAGGTAGCCCGTGCACCTCCATCGCAGTGCTTCTGAATGGCCAAGGAGAGGGAGGGGAGCAGAGTGTGTTAGACTCCTGTTTCCATAGAGGCTTCGTAGAGAAGGTGACAGGTCGGAGAGTTCACAGCCCCCATGCGGCGGGCTACGTGTGCAGCAAGGTGACCTCTGTCGGGTGGGGAGTGACAGGGGACAGGTTAGGAATGCAGGGATGACAGAAAAGAGATGTCCCGACCTCTGCCACCCCAAGTCTGGGTCTTCCAGCATCCATCCTATTTTATTTTATTATTATTTTTAATTTCTTATTTATTTTTGAGAGAGAGAGAGAGAGAGAACGAGCGAGCGAGCGCATGAGCAGGGAGGGGCAGAGAGAGAGAGGGAGACACAGAATCTGAAGCAGGCTCCAGGCTCTGAGCCATCAGCACAGAGCCAGATATGGGGCTCGAACTCACAAATGGTGAGATCGTGACCTGGGCTGAAGTTTGGATGCTTAACCGACTGAGCCACTCAGGCGCCCCTACATCCACCGTATTTGAAATCATAAAGCACCACTCTCCTACGCACCTTCCCCCACCCACCTCTGGGGAGAGACCCCACCGAAACGCTCCGCGTGTGGTGTGGGCACTACCTTTGTGCCCTGTGCAGGACGCTGAGGCCTGGCCCTCTGGGGTGGGGGTGGGACGTGCGCGTGAGACACGTCTTCTGTCTTTCTGTCTGTCCTTGGAGACCCGGCAGTGTAGAGGGAGCAGTAGAGCTGATGCACAAGGCAGAAGTGATCAGTAACACAGGAGACGCAAAAATAACATTACCTGAGGATTTTCAGGGGAGATGGGGCCCTGTCACCTGTGTGGGGACGTGGGGTGGAAGGGGGCGGGCAGGAATTCCGTGCAGCCGGGAGGGGCGTGTGGCTGAACGACCCGAGGCCTCCTGTGAGTGCCACCAGCCAAGTGATGTAGTCAGATCTCATCTGGTATCTGTGACAATTAGTAAGAGCTTTCCTGAACCTATTTTCACTTTAATAAGAAAGAGAAGAGGCATCAAGAGCTAAAGTGCTCACAGTGTTCAAGTTAAATGTTAACTCCTTTGTGTAGTTAACGACTAACTTTTTCTCTTGCAGAAGGAAAAGAGAGAGGGAGAAAACAATGCAGCAGTAACCACCTAACTTAAAAAAAAAAAAACCCGTTTGCTTTTGTGGTTGCTTATTTTCAAGGTGATACATATGTAGCAGTTATGAAGATGTATGCGAACTTGAACAACAGACTGCAGGCTCACCTTCGTGAGTTCCCCGTGTGGCTTTTGCAGGGTTGTCTGCGAATTAGCTATTTTCGAACACATTCCTAGTTTAGCCATTAGAAAATTATGGGTTTTATTTGTATAAACTCAGCAGCTAAAATAGCACTTCCAGAAAGGTGGGTGAGCTCATCGCCGCCGTCTGAAGCAGGCAAGTTAATGGCCTGCCCAGCATTGTTTGTGCGGCCTGGGCTGGCTGACTTCACTGGCGTTTCCACTTGAAGGGAGACATTGTTCCTTTTCTTCCTTCCTTCCTTTCTTCCTTTTCCTTCTTTCTTTCTTTCTTTCTTTCTTTCTTTCTTTCTTTCTTTCTTTCTTTCTTTCTTTCTTTCTCTTTCTTTCTTTCTTTCTCTTTCTTTCTTTCTTTCTCTTTCTCTCTCTTTCTCTCTCTCTCTCTTTCTTTCTCTCTTTCTCTCTTTCTCTCTATCTCTCTCTCTCTCTCTCTCTCTTTCTTTCTTTCAATTTTTAATATTTATTTTTGAGAGAAAGAGAGAGACAGAATGCTGGGGAGGGTGGGGGGCAGAGAGAGAGGGAGACACAGAATCCAAGGCAGGCTCCAGGCTCTGAGCTGTCAGCACAGAACTCCACACGGGGCTTGAACTCACAGACGGGACGGTGAGATCATAACCTGAGCTGAAGTCAGCCAGCCGCTTAACCAGGACTGAGAACCCAGGCGCTCCTGGGACATTGTTTCTTAGGCTGCATTTGTCAGATGCGTTCCTCGGGGCACCCCAGCCTTTGCTAAACGTGCTAGCCGTCCCTGAATGTGCCCGCCAGTGCATTGTGAAGCCAGAAAGCAGGGCCCCCCTGGAAATGTATGTGAAGTACACTCACTGCCCAGCTGTCTAAGGGCCCCAGCCCAAGAACAAGATGTAAACACCTTTATCCCCGCACCTTCACACAGACCGACGCTGCCTGTGGTATGGGCGGGGGGGACCCTTACATCCAGCCCTTCCAAATGTCAGTGACCAGACAGCCTGGGCACATGAATAATGTAAGCACGAGGTGATCTGCTGAGGGCCCCGACCACTTTCCGGGGGAGTAATGGTCACATATGGAGTGGAGGTTGGAGGAATATGGAGGGGGATCGGGGCTCGTGTACACCTTACGGTACAGCATGGCGCTGAACTTCAGAACGTAGGATCTGACCTGCACAGTGCTCAGTTTGGCGAAGAAAGGAGTGGCCGGAGGAGAGGAATTTCAGTGCACTGATGAATTTAAACGCCATGTGCTAGGGCAGGCGGCTGGAAAGGCTTGAGAGACAGATGGTAAAGACACCTTTGGGACGGAGATGTGTTTGACTCTGAAGATGCTGTTCTGCAAATGATCAAGATGTGGAAAGGACAGCCGTGTCATTTTAAAACGTCAAACTGACTGCTCTTCAGAATGACTGCCGAGTAAACGCCTGGTGCATGGGTTCCGGTTCTCTGTTTAAATGAGCAGGGTTTTTTTTTTTNGCCCCCTTCCACTATGTTTATCTAGAGGACTGTTTAATTTTTATTATTAGGCTAATCCCCGGATTAAAGGCATAAGACATTCCATCTGTAAGCAGGAGCGACGATGTCTGGGGTGAATTTCTGCACTGGAGGGAAATCTAATTCACCGTTGAGTGGATTGTAACTGCAGATGCTAATTTAGAAATCTGTTTGCAAGATCCAGGTGACTTTGATAAGACTTTTATTCTTTTCAGTCTTGTGCATTTGTGTGTGCACACATTCTTGGGAAGATTGCTGCTGGGTAGTGTTGCATGTCAGGGAGGAGGGAAGTTTAGTTATTAACCCTGCACTGAGGGTAAAGGGGAGCAGTAGGCAGGCTGTGGAATGAGGAAAGAGCCGGGTTGAAACCTTTCCAAGAGGTATTTTTGTTGTTCATACTTGTTAATTATTAATATTAATTATTGATGAAAAGCGGTTTTGAGTTACATGCCACACATTGTTTAGAAATAAATCGTCACATTTCTTATCTGGAACTATGGTAGATATTAAGCTATTTCAAATAATCAATGTATGTTAATTTAGCAAGATTTTCCCTCTTCCTTCAACTTTATAGACAAAAACCCATGAATTTCTAGCTCATAGAACTGAATACGTTAGGAACTTTATTTGACCAAATTAGGTCAATAATTAAAAAGTGTCTTTGAACAGAGTACCTGTTTCTTGTAAGACACATTGGTGATACTAAGGGTCTGTCGGTTAACGTGGCCACATTAGTTGTGAGTGTTGTGCTTTGTCTCACGTGTCTGTGCCTTTTTAGGTATGTATTCTGTGATTGTCTTAGTTTCTTGGAAATGAACTTCTAAGGAGTTGCTATACTGTGTAGTTTGCCACATTGCTTTAAAGGAAGTATATTCCATTTAGATTTCAGCAGGCAGGTGCGTGTGCACAGGATTGAAGATAGGTCTGGGGGTCACAGCCTGTTGATGTTCATATTGTGTGGGTGAGGTTGCGGGGAGAGTGCAGGAGAGGAGAAGAGGAGCTGAGAGAGAAGTTGAGATGGAAGTTCCCTCTGACAGATTGGAAATGGAAGTGACTTGGAGACATTGCTCTCAGAGGCTGTGAAAGTCCATGATTATGCTTCTTCGTCATTGAATATTAGTAGATTCATTTCAGTCACAGTCTTGAGGATTGTACGTTGGGTTTCCTCTGGGCTCTGCTCATTCTCATCACTCAGGTCTACTGTGTATCACAGCATTCCTGTGCGAAGTCACCAGTCATTGCCGACCCAAAGAGTCCGTTGGGTTGTAGGAAATAGGACACATTGTCAAACCATCTCAGGGTTTTGCATTTGCCTTGGTGGCGTCAGGGGGACCTGTATTGGTGTATTGTTGCAGTAGGGAGAGGTAGTACTCGTGGCTCAAAAACCTTACCTAAGGTGGAATAAGTAGGCTGATCCTGGATCAGTTCATTTCTCTGTCACCTGAAAGACATGCCCACTGACCTCATCCAAAGCTTGGTGTTTGATCTCTGTGAGCAGTTGATTCCCCACCTTTGAGAGCCCTAAGCTAAGATCACAGATTCTCTGGGGGCCCCCTTTCTGTGTGTGAAGCTTATGGCCAGTCATACCTTGCTTTCCGTGGGTCACTTCAGTTGGAGAAGAAAAATTCTGCATTTGTGATAAATGGAAGGACACTGGCCTATTTCAGGGAAGCGGACAGCTTTTGGTTTCTCCAGGGAGATTTACTGGTGGAGATAGTCATGAAGAGAACAAGTAACTCTTTTGAACGCATGACGTGTCCGTGCTTAAATACTTCCCAGAATAATCCTAAAGAAATGTGATACAGGTAAGTTCTGTTACGTTCTCATTGTGAGTTACGTTTACGAGAAACAAAAATAGGATTAGAATCAGAGACGAGGAAAAGCTTTTTCGTGCCGGTGGCTTATGTTTTATATCCCATGAATTCTAACCATTTATAAAATTATCTGGTTTCTTGCCCCTACTCATGGTTGATTTTTTTCTTTTCTTTTTCCATCCAGAGACCTTTGACTTATTTTTATTCATAAGTGAAAAATGTATTACAGCTTTATTTCCTTTTATTAATAGTTCCTTCTTGCCCTTAACCACATCTCTGACTTTTTGGCATGTGAAGTCCAGTGAGCTCATGCTTAATCATGTATAAACAACCATCTAATTATATGGTTTTGAATTTTCATTTGACCGACTAAACAAAAATGACACAGAAAAGGGAAATCTGACAGCCTCCCTGTCTTTGGGTACCTGGCCTTTCTCTCCCCCACTCTCTCTCTGCACATTTAGTGAAATGCATGTTAAAACTTATCAGAAAATCGGTTTGCAGTTGCCAAGAATCTGAGGCAGAATTGTTCCTTTCAAGGCTACGTGTCAAAAAACAAATCAGTCGAGCTGAATTATATGTCTTCATTACAAAGTTCTTTCTGAGTCTGTTCTTTCCTCCTCTGGACGGAGGTGTTACTACCATTCCCCGCGCTGCTGGTGTCGGGGGACAGAGCAGCTAGTATTCATGGAGCAAGACTTCTCAGTCTCCATCCCTCCATCGCCTCACCTGAGGTGTAACAGCAACGATCCCGGCCGCCATATATTTGCATCCTCCCCCAGACCGCTCTGACTGACACATTTTTGAAAGAAGGTGGTGGGGAAATCTTTCCAAACAAAGGCGCTCACTGTGTTGAAACAGCAAGGCAAGAAGTTGCCCGTTCCCTTGGTCCTAGAATTCAGAACAGGGAGCAGACTCTCTTCTGAACCTTGAGGTGGTTCAGCACAGGAAGCTGGGTGTGCTTGATGGAAGAAGACCAAAGAAAAAATATAAACCCCTTTTATTATTATTTTTTTTCTGGACCTATCCATCATTTCAAGATGAATACCTAAGAGAGTAGGTTTGGCTAGAGGGAAGAAAGGGAAGGGATACCCCGTGAAATTTTTGCAGAAGTGTGATTTGTTTTCTCACTGATTCCAGCCTTAAAATGTAATTTGATTTCTCAAAGTTCTGTGACTCTGAAACCTGCCTGTCTCTAAGTGCTAAGTGACTTTATATACTTAAGATGGGGTGGGTTTATTTGGAAGCAAATACATCCTGAGAATTTAGAGTTAGAATGATCTTGCTAAGATTAGTGTCTAAGCAGTCATCCTTGCTGAAAATATTTTAGAGATAGCTTTATAATTTATTTCACCAATGTATGTACAAGAAATGGGTTTTTAAAATTGATCTCCTTTAAATCAAAACAGATAGGCCCTAAGACCCTGTCTTGTTAGTGAGCAGGAACTTTAATCAGTCTCTGTTGCCTGGGGTGCCCACTCTCTGGCCGAGGTGAGACAAGATCCCAGGACCTTTGCACAGAGCAGAACATTCCAAGAGCTTTCCTGGTTCGTGGCCCACAGGTTGTTGCCGAGGTGCCCGCTGACCAAGCCCGTAGGGCGTCTGGAAGTCTGCTGGTCTGTGCATTGCTTGGGCACAGACGACTGCCGGGGCTGGAGTCCCAGACCCAGAGTCTGGTCTTTGTGGGCTTGTCATGCAGCCACAAGCCCCACCCCCACTGCCTTCCTCGACTTGGGGCACAGTCCCCTTCTCCTGGCTTCCTGCCCTGAGGCAGGCCCCCCTGTTCCTGTCGCGTTCACAGCACCTGGGTATCTCACTGGGGTTGCGGTCCCACACAGGACTAGGGGAGAGGATGGAATCAGACAGCATCTGCTCTTCCCTCCCTTATAACAGCCCTCTGGGACAAAGGGGCACGAGTGATAAATCGTAGCCCGCACCCCTTCTTGCCATATACCCGGGCTTTGGGGCACAGATTCCAGAGTCCGCAGCCCAGAGGCAGTCTCTCAATCCTGGGGACTCCCGGGTGTAGGAAACTGGGTGACTGAATTTTTAACATAAGAAAGTGTAATCTCCGTAATCATTTGCCTCTTCTCGAGGTCTGGCCTGACGCTTCTGGGCATCCCATCTGGACTTGCAGGCCCAAGTAGCATCTGTAACAGAAAACATTTGCGGTAGAGTATGCCTCTCTTTGGACAGTTCTGAGGAATTACGGTTTGAGGGGAAAACAGAGAAAGCCTGGCAGCTTTTCATGGTGACTGTGTTAGCCTTGCCTGTTAGAACTAAGAAGTTATCTCTAATATGAAGGACTGAATGGGATTTTTGCCTCTGAACCAGCTCTTAGATGCAGAAAAGAAAAGTTCTATTGATTCATATTGAGTGATTTAGACTACGCTCCGTTCATGTTGAGTGTGTGAGTGTGCGTGTGTGTGTGTGTGTGTGTGTGTGTGTGTGTGTGTGTGTGTAGGGAGTGTGGAGAAAGGGAGGCAAACTAGTAATATTCACAGCTGTTCGGTACTTGAGAAGCAAGGGCATAACAACAGTTGTGTTCACCAGGGATTGGTGTCTTTCTTCCATATTATGATACATTTAAGTGTGAGCTTCTCAACTACATTTGTGGTTTGAACTCTCCTTGCCTGATGGGTTGCCCTGAAGGTCTCGTTCTTCATCCATTCATCCAACAAACACGCGGGGGTGCCTGCTCTCTGACAGAGGGGTCCCAGCCATTTGTCCAGACAGGGAGGGGTCTCACCAGTAGGCACCTTTATTTCCCATTCCATCTTTGCTACTGGTAGACTTGGGGTGGGGGTGGGGATGGAAACAGCTCAGGGAGAACGTGATCTTGATTTTTGAAGAAGGCTTTGTAATCTGGTACTTCTCATAAGCCCTTCAACAACGTTCTTTTTTGTTTGTTTATTTTCTTTCTAAGGTCATTGGGGGTTACTGTGTGTCTGCTTCTGCCCGACCTGTCCCAGGCCTCATCGCTGCACCCTGGGATCTTAGCCACAGTTTCCTAGCTTGGCTTCTCGTCTTCAGTCTTTCCTCTGTTCGCATATGTGCCAGAAAGAGTTAGGGTGACCGTCCCCTCATAGTCCCTCGTCACCTCACAGGTGTGCCCAAATACTTACTACAGCTTTCTTGAGGGGGACAGGGGGCTGGCCTAGGAGGTCCCATATCATCTGATAATAGTTTAATAAGAATGTGAATTCCTGCGGCTTATAGAGTTCTTCCTGTGTGCTGGGCACTATTTTAAGTGTTTTGCACACATTGACTTATTAGTTCTCCGGACAGCCTTATGAAGGCAGGTACATGTACCATCCTCATTTTCCAGATTAGGAAACAGAGGCACAGAGAGTTTAAGGAGCTTGCCCAATGTCACACAGCTGGCCTTGGCATTTCTGTTCTTTGCTGCTTGGCCATGCTGCTTCCACACCACTTTCCCTCTTCCATGTGGCCCGCCCTGCTCTTTGTGCTACCCTCTCCCCTCCAGCATCAGGAGGCTGAGACCAAGCCTAACCCCCTCCACCATGCCCCCTCCAGTTTATGCAGATGTGTTTCTTGTTTGGACCCTTTATGCACTCAGCATGATGGCAACCAGTTTAAGATGGCATGTTTCCTAATTATTTCACGCATTGGTTACAACTCTCTCCAGCTGGTCAGATGCTCTGTGAGGGGTAAACCCACACTAGGACTCCATTCGTGCGGCACGGCCTCAAGCCCACAGATAGCGCTTAATAAATGCGACCTGCCCGGGAACACAGAGGCAGATTCCTCCCGTTAAAGTCTGCACCCTCCCTGCTTTGCCCCCAGGCTTTCACTGTTTATGGAAGTCCTCTCTTCATAGAGTCAGTATAATTGTTTCATCTTGAACTCTTTATTTTCACAGATTACTCCCATGGTCAAAGCCCGTTACATTAGATCGTAGGCAAGAACCGTCTCGCTCCTCTGCGGACCCGCCCTCCCTGGAGTATGGGCTGTAGCGCGGCTTGGGGACGCGGGAAATAAACACCTGATCCCTGCGCAGTACATTCCCAAACTGTGCCTGCGCGGGTATTTCTATCTTTCAGAGTAATCATTTGCTTATTTAACAAATATATCTCCTTTCTTCCCATGGGGTTGTGAGAAAATTTGTCGAGGGAAAAGCAGTAAAATGTGCTTACATTTCCTCTTTGGTTTTCTAGGCTAATTGTTGGTGAACTTTATTTAACACTCTTGCTAAAGTCAGAGTCTCTGCGAAGCATAGCAGCTTTCAGTTAACTTGGCAAATCATTACAAGGGAGAACAGAGGGTCAGCATAAGCACTCTGTACTAATTAGTTGATAATTGATGTACAATAGCTGACTGATGGGACTTTAGAATATAAACTTGGGGAATGTTGTTTAACGTATCTTTACATCTTTATGAGGTGGTTCGGAGCTGTGTATTCATAACGTCTTATCAGGAGTGCCTGGGGGTGGGGAGCAAGACCAAGGCTTTGTCTAGGAATCCAGGCCACTGAGTGGTGCAGAAAGGAATATGATAGTTTTTAATCTCTCGGGGTATAAATACGATCCCATTTAATGCAGGGATCAAATGCAGTGAGTAATGCTAGTGATTCCGTAGTTGGGGGCCGACATTCCTGAATGCTGACAAAGAGTGTTGGTGTGAAAGTTATATTCTTTGTGGGGTAAGCTGGGTAGATACCAGCTGCCCGCCTGAGGGTGGGGTGGTGGAGAAACGCATGCCCTCGTGGGAATCCTTGTTAATCTGGATGCAGGTTTGGCCTGTTCGTTGGGTGGGATGAAGTACCTCAGTCGGGAGCGGAGCTCCCCAAAATAGTCTTTAGGTGGTTCCCACCTCCTTTTTAAACTCCATCTCCTGAATCTTTGTCAACCAATTCTGAAAGCCTCCTCCTTACTCTTGCTTCCATGAGCGGCGCCTTCTTACTTCCGTCGTTGACCAGCGTGTGGGCGGCTTCTGGCTCATGGGTGCCTCCAGCTTTGTCCCTGAGCCCCCCCGCCCCTCCATGACTCTCGGGCAGACCAGGCTTCCAGGGGGCGCGCCACCACCACGGCACCGGGTCCAGGTGCCTGTCGGCTGGCCGATTGCACCAGTATCTTCTGGCCTCCTTGGTTGGAGGGGGAGCCTGTGAATCTGCGATTTTGAAGAGCTTCCCCAGGAACCATGATATGCAGCTGGGTTTGGAGCCGTTGGTGAATACGTACTGGCCAGTTGTTCGAGCAGTTTCTGCCGGTGACAGAGCAGTCCCGAGTCCGTCTCCTCACGTTGTCCTGCTCAGACAAAGCCTCCTCCTACAGGCAGCCCTGCCTCCTTCCATTCAGCCCAGTGCCTGCCGTGCCCGCTCCTGCTGTTTCCATGACTACGCTTGAGTGACCCCTCATCTGTGGGCTCGCCCTTCCTATTATTTGCTCCTCTGGGAGTTTTACTATGTTCATGTGCATTTTTAAAAGCTGTAAAAGTAAAGGGTCTGTAATAGATACGTTTAACTTCGTCATATGAGGGTTTTCCAAAGCTATTTGACTGTGGATCTCTCCATGACCTTGCTGTATTTGTTACCATTGAATACCCTTGGGCTTTCCTGAAGACCTTTGGGAAATGCCTTCGTGGTTAAAATTACTCTTCTTCGATGAATTGTCTGACACACAAAGAGCTCTCCCTCCTCTGAACCTCCTGTCTCTGAAATTCAGCTTCCTACTTAATCCTACCCGGTCCAGTCTCATTATCTGATTGTTCCCAGGTGAGACCGTCTTGTCTGGACAGATGGAAAGCTCCGTGGAGGCGGGACTCTACGTCCAGTATTCCTTGCGTCCCATAGGGTTTTGTGCAGTTTTGACAATTCGTAACATTTGCTAGCTTCAGATGCATTGCCCCTGAGTAGAAAGCCAGTTATGTGGTTCTGATTCTCATCATTTGGTGGTGGTCGCCCTTTACCCACGCCTCGTTGTATTAGGGCTCATGCACTACGTGTCACATATAAGCTCTACATTGTCACTATACTGCATGGCAAGTGAAGTATGCTTTCTATGCAGGCATTTCTTATTTCCAGTTTTCAGGAGGAGTGTGAATGAAAGAAGTCTGGGCCCATCCACAGCAGGAGGAGCCTACTGTGTTGGAAAGGGGGGTGCCAGCCTGTGGTCTTTGTCTCTCCCGAGAGGAGAGGTGCTAAAAACGATATCAGAAAGGTACGAGAGACAAGTTCTTTAATAAATACAGTATACTTATGAAGTGCCAAGCCCTAAATATATGACCTGTTGTAGATATTTTAATCCTCAAAACAACTCAGTGAGGTGTGTACTCGTATTAGTCCCATTTTAGAGATCAGGACAGTGAGGCACAGAGAGGTTAAATAAGTTGTCTAAGGTCACACAGGCAGTCCATGGTGGAGCTGGGGTGCTCACCATACTAACTGTTGTGCTTCGTGCTATTAATTGGCACATGTTGTTGTTGTTTTCCTCCATTTTTCCACTTTTTTTGTCTGCCTTCAGGGCCCTGATATGCAGTGATTTACTAACCTACCTCAGCATGAGTTTCAAAACCTTTCCTTGAAATGCATGATCCTGGATTGGAAAACAGTTGCTCTGAAGGGTATTATTGGGATAATTGGTTATATTTGAATATAAATGATAAATTTCATGGTAATATTATGTCATTGCCAACTGTCTTGAATTTGATGATTATGCTATGGTTTTGTGTATTTAGGGGTGAAGGACAAAATCTATAACTTGTTTTTAAATGGCTCACCAAATTAATAACAGTTTATATAGAGAGCTGGGTGGATAAAGCAGTGAATACAGTTTATCAGTAGACAAAACAGTTTATTGTACTCTTCTTGCAACTTTTCTATGATTTTGAAATGTTGTAAAGTGAAAGGCTGGGAAGGAAACCCTGATCCCTAGAGATGGGAAGGCACATAGTAATACATACTTACCCCTTTACTGCCCCCATTTTAGGGAATAGGACATTGAAGCCCAGAGACATTAGATACTTGCCCCGTGTCACACAGCCACTGGGTTGGGGAGGCAAGACTCAGATCCTGATGTCTATTACTATTTCTGTTTCCATAACACCCCAACACCCTGCATTTACGTTAGGTTGAACCATATAGAAATTGTCTACATTTGATAGTGTTTGACCTATAAAGAGAGCCATTTCATATGATCCAGCCTAGAAGCAGGGATCACCTCTTCCATAAGGGATAGTTGGTTGGGTATTCGTCTCTGTAGCCAGAATGAGGGCTTCATGGAGGCCAACCCTCTGTCCATCAGTCTCCAAGGGCTCCCTGGCTTAGGCAGTCAGTAAGCGTCAGTCAAAGGAACAGTAACAACCAAAACCACCGTGGGTACCTCTCCCTAAGACCCTCCCACATATGTGCTGTTTCCATCCCCCTCCATAGCTCAGTCATTTCTAGAGGACCCAGTGAGTAAACCTAAATCGTTCTGAGGGATGTAGCCTCAGCAGGGGTAATTGCGACACAATCAGCTGTTGGACTTCAAGAGAACCCTTCAACTAACAAAGATGTTAATTAAAAACATGGCCCTGCGCAGATGACTTCTCAGTTCCGAGACTCAAAAATGCAGTACTTCTGCACTCCCCAGCAGCACGCAGTGATTTTGGCTAGAACGCATGCAGTATTCAGAATGCCATCTACTCGGATCCTTCCTTGAGCAGTAAACACATTTTTTAAGAAACATCATGCAGTCTCTAAAAATAAGCAGTATTTCAAAAACGAAAACCAGCACACAAGGAGTTGGCACATCTGGGAGACAGAAAGTTGTGTGGTTTGTTTTCAGGGAGTGACAAGCCAAGGAACATTCAAACTTGGCCAGTTGCAAACTTCTCTTCTATCTGCAGTGACACCTGGTTTTTAAAAAGTTGGCTCCAGCCTCAAAGCAGAGAGAATATTGGAAGTGGGTAGAGAATTAAATAGCGTCATTAACTATCTTGTTTCACTCAAGGAATTAGAAGGAAGCACTTTCTTCTCCAAGAAAGAGAATGGAACAAAAAGAGCAGTGTGAGACATGAACAATAATAGCAGTAGTGACAGTGGCAGGTGACGTTCACTGACTCCCTACTACGTGCTGGAAAATGTGCGTCATCGGTGCTAGATGCACTGCAACCCTGTGAGGTAGTGCTGTTTTTATTCCTGTTGTACAGATGAGAAGACATAGGGATAAGGCACACAAATGCTATAGCCATGGCCCGAGTCACATGACCAGCGGGGGTGGAGAAGGATGATCCCAAGTCTGGCTGGCTGCAGAGCCCACCCCAGGGCACAATGTGGTTCTGAGCAGTCTGGGGATGGTCATTCCATTGGGCACCCTGAGAACAACATTAGAGTTGGATGGTTGCATTGAGCGCTGTGGGTCTTGGTCCAAGTATTACTTGCCTCCACACGTGAGAGTGTTTCCAGAACATTCTCACAGCTGTGCCACAAACATGACCTGTTTCCGATACACTTGCTGTTCACCCTCATGCTTTCAGAAGCTGTCATTCCTCTGTGGTTAGATGAGGTCCAAGGTGCCCAGTGAACTTGGGAGAAGAAGGTGGTGTAGTAACAATGATGGGGTCACTGGGACACTGGGAAAGGGAGGTATTACAGAGTGGGCAGATGGTCTGAACGTGTGAGGCCAGGGTAGAGCATCACAAAGGCAGCCTTGACCGGTGTAGAATTCTGTTCACTTAATTATAATCCTGATTCCCACTGGCTTCATCTTCGACTCAGATCTAGTTGGCAGTACTGTGGAGAAGCATCAAAGGGATTGACTTAGTTGGAGTTTGTTTTTGAAAACCAGGAGGGTTTCAGTGGAAATAATGTGTGAGTATTTAATATTCATGTGCAACTGTCTTTTATTTTCATTCATTCATCAAAATTTTTATTCATTGAGGTGTAATTGACATATAACACTATATTAGTTTCAGGTGTGCCTCACAGTGATTCAGTATTTACACACACCGTGAAATGATCCCCTTAGGAAGTCCAGTTACCATCCGCACGTAGTTACACACGTTCTTTTTCTTTTGATTTTTTCCTTGTGATGAGGGCCTTTAAGACTTACCCCTTAATAGCTTTCAAATATGCACTGCAGTGTTCTTAACTGTAGTCACCATGTTGTACATGACATGCCCGTGACCTACTTATTTTATCGCTGGAACTGTACGTCCCCTTCACTGCCCCTGCCCCAGAACCACTACCCTGTTCCCCGTATCCACATTCCTTCCTTCCTTCTTAACTTCGGTGACAGACTTCGGTATGGACAACTACTGTTGTCCAGGCCCTTCACTAGGTGTCGCGGAAGCAGAACTGCCTCACACAAGGTCTTTGTCTTTAAAAAGCCATGAGATATAAAAGAGGAGGAGGTGACAGGCATGTAAACATTACAGTTCCCGAAAGGTGCTGAGGCAGGTGTGTTATGAGAGGTGGCGGGGGAAGGAAAAGAAGAATTGGTCGCATCTGCCCAGTGGACAGTGGGGGAGTCAGAGGGAGAGAGGAGGTTACCTTTGAGTTGAGGCGGTGAAGATGGAGAGGCGCTCCCTAGGTAGATGAGTTAGCGGAAGGGTGTGCCAGGCAGAGAGGGGAGCGTGAACAAGACAAGGGTGAAATGAAAGTTTTTCAGCGATCATAGTCATATTCATTGGTTCTAAGGTGTACATATTTCCACATCTGAATATCTCTGAAATCTCGATACCATGCAGTAGTTTCTCTGGCAGTGTGTTCTTACCTCCTATAGAAGAATACTATGCCTTAAAATATATGGCGTCTTGGCTTTGATGAAAGAACATATCAATATCCTTTGTCTTCAGGTAGTATTTCTTGGTTGTGCTGTTCCACCTGTTAATATGTCTCTGTTTTAAAGGTAGGTATTAGTACCTTTTTATTGAGAAGGAATCAGACACTGTATGACATTGAATTTGACCGAATACCTGACATCTGATGTTGCTTTTAGTAACAGTGGCTCATAGTGATGGAACCTGGGGAGACATTTCAAGTGTCTTAACGCACTGGGCTAGGCCACGAACCATCCCATTGCCTCTTTCCAAGGTAAAAAGAGAGTTTGAAAAGCAAATGGCACATAGCCTGTTGGAAATTATAAAGATACTAAGTTTATGATCATTGCATGAAAATATATCCGCTACTTTTGGTGTCAAGATGGGGACCTGAGGGCACAGTGTTCTACAAGTTGCGAAAGTAGAGAGACTACCTATGATTGGTCTCTCAAGGCACAAGAAGATATATCAGGTATAAGCAGCAGTGGATGAGGTAGAGAGAAAGGGTCTGGTTTATGTGTCTGAAAAAAAAAATCACAGAAATTTCTGTTGGCACTAATGGTCTTGGCAGATATCCGAGGAGAAAACTAAGCATCCAGTACCAAAACTTAAGCTCACAGGTGCCATGAAAATACACCATACTGGAATCCATTTCTGCTCGGTCATGAAATCCCTGTGTGGCCTTTGAGCAAGCGAATTACCACTGGGATTTCCCAGAGGGCTGGACTAAAAACAGACTCCTGCCAGCTAAAAACACTGTGATTCTGTGAGCATTTTTGAGATGCGGTTTCATTGATGAGAGTATGGTTGTTGCCCCGAGGTCTTGTTTATCCTTTAGTTTTGTGGGCTCTTAGAAGAGAATGTTACAAAAGATGACAAAGTCATTTTTTGGCTGTTGACTTAATTTCTGGAAAATGAAATAGGAAATGATGTCCCTTAGGCTAAGGAAAGTTACCATAATGATTTTCTACTTACTTTGATCCCAAATAGATCAACGAGAAATACAGGGAATTTGGTGAGAAAAGTTTTAGAGTCTGATTTGTTTAAATCTGACATCATATTTATTTTTGTTTGAAATGGGAACAAAGTGTACAGTCACTGAGACTTGACCAGGTAGTTTGCAAAAAAATGTTCGAAAAAGTACATCCATGTGAAAAGAATGTCTAGAATGATCCAACCACGATTATTATTATTATTTTTACAAATGAGTCATGGTGGTGTTTGACTTTCTCCTCTGTGCTTCTCACTTTTCCATCATGACACACATTTTTGTGGGCTTCATTTTTTTTTTCCCTCTCTCCTTGGGGTATGTCCCAAATTTTGCTGCATTTGAAGATTGTTACTAATGAAATGAGAACTCTGTGTTGGATTTGGTTAGCATTCTGTTTTTAGAATCAGTGTTTTGTTTACGACTCTTCTGTCCTGATACTTTTTTAAATTGGATATATGTCCAATGGCAATGCATTGGGATGAAGAAGAGAAATAAGAATTGGAAAGACACAGCCAGACTATATCCCTTCAAAGAGATGTTTTAGAAGGCCAGAACTGAAAGGAAGTAAACCAGTTAAATATGTTTTGTTCAGTAGTGTCAACTTTCCTCAATGGGTGATCTAAAACATTGGCTATTCTAGGAGAAACTTCTAGATATAAGTATTCTCATCTACTTACCACCCCAACTGTTTAGGTAAGGACATGATAGAATATGACTCTGAGTAAGGGTACTTCTACATAGAAGGAGCAACATGTAAGCCCATGTTTGTATCAGTGGTGATTTTTATTGTAGAGTTTTTATCGTAGCAGTGGCTTCTTAATTAGAAATACAGAATGCTTTTGGTATCACTAATCTGAAAAATGAACAAAAGGATGATCCAAGGACTGTTTTAAACAGGAGTCCCAATGTAAGTGTGCACGTGTGTGTATTGACTGATTTCTGATGTAAGGGACATGAAAGCTAACCTGATTCGTTTGTTTTTAGGGGCTCTTGGCTTTGGGCCTCAGTGCAAGTCCATTGGAAAAGGCAGCTGCAACAATCTAGTGGTCACCAGCAGTGCCATGATGGTTCAGCGACTGGGACCCAGTTCACCTCCAGCAAGCCAGGTCTCTACAGCACGCAACCACATCAGTCCTAGCTTACAGAGGGCAATGAATGCTGCCAACCTGAATATACCTCCTTCTGATACCAGGTCTCAAGTTACTTTTTTTTCTCTCCCTTCTTATGGTATAATCACACCCCATGAGCGTTTTCCCTTCCCTTCCTGAACACACGTGCACACGCACACACACACACACACTACCACACACACACACACACACACACACACACACACATACTCAAGCAACCCTTTGGATTTGATCTTTGTAGGGGAATGTGTATAAAAACTAAGCATGTGTCATAATATCCTTTTAATTGGGAAGAATGGTTTAATCCCTGCTGTCTCATAGTGTGAGTGAAATGAATGCCCAGTTTGAGGCTTGGGGGCCTTCATGAGTAAAGCCGGCAACTCTGGGTGAGGCTGGGTCCTCTCGTGGCTGGAGAATCAAGATGTGCCACATACATCTCTCTGACCTGTTCATTTTTCACTGTTTATGCTGCAGTGTCCCCAGGCTGCTTTATCCCCTGTTTTGTCCGTCCATCCATCCACGTATCCACCCAAATATCTATTAAATACCTATCATCTGCATAGTACAACAGTTGAAGTTTAGGGAGATGGTAGAAAAAGTAAAGATAATAGTTATAATTTCAGGACTTTATGATGTGCCTGGGAAGACACACTTTCATGGACGAATTACACACAGCCTTTCACCACAGTGTCTCATCAGGTGCCGGGATACGTGGGTCCAGTAGAGGCTGTGCATCAGTCTCCATGGGGGAGACTTGAATACGAAAGGGAAATTACCCCTTCGGACAAATTTTGTGTCTCTCAAGGCTGATGTGATAAGGGACCTAAAACCAAAATCCATGCAACGTAGAAAGTCCATTTCTGCGTTTGAAATGATTGATTCCCTCTTCTGTAAGGAGCCCTTCTCAGAGACACACGATCTGAGTTTTTGCCTCTTAAATCCTGGCTCTGCTGGGACTGTGACTTTGCGAAGGAACTGGACTCTCAGACCTCCGGTCCTCTTCCCGGGGGATGGAATCTTGCTGACGTGTGTCACAGTCGCGGGGCCCCTTCCTTCTCCCTGTCCTCCCCGCCCCCATGTCTTCTCCCTCTCGCCTGTCTGCACTGTCCTCCCAGCCACTACTGGAGCCTCGGAAATCATAGTTCCCGGGTCCTTGATCTCATGCCAGTTTTTTCATGAGATGGAAACTTGTTTTTCACCTGAGGATTTTTGTGATGGGGAGCGCTGCTGTCATTTTCCCATTGATGATTATGCCTCGAGGGACCCCTCATACTTGCCGAGTACTGCATGTAAAATTAACTGTACTCGCGGGATAGGTGTCACTGGGAAGCCTTCAGCTTCCTGTCTGTAGCAAGTCCAGCCCATGCCTTGAAGGCAGAGAGTCATAATTAATGGAGAAAGTGACGGTCGGCAGGGCACGGGCTGCTTCAGCCACGCACCTCATGCAGCCCCTTTCATGGGTCATTATTTCAGTGTTTTCTGGCATATTTGATTCCTTAGCATAAAACTCCAAAGTATGGAGATTACCTTTAGCAATTTGGGAAGGTCGCATTTATTTGTGATCCTTAAATTGGTTTGTGTGTTCCGTCAGAGGAGAGAAAGGGTAGGAGGCGACCATTCAACTTGAAGGCATTTTGCTGCAACTTGCCCTGATGTTGGAGATTTGCCTTTGTCAGCTTCCCAGCCATTTCTGACTGGCCCTGCTTCCTGAGGAGTGCAGACTATACCTTACCTTCTTGAAGAGCCAGAAGCCATTCTTGGTCTAGGCACTGCCCGAACTCTGTAATGCAAAGCCCGTTGTGTGTATTTACTCTGAAGTGACAAGTGCTGAAGGACAGCTTCCACAGTGGCTCCATTATCCCGGCGTAGCAAAGGGGGGCCACTTTGACACTGGGCATGGCTCGTGTGGGTTTTGTACGTGTTTAGCTTTCCTAGCGCACTCACATACATTGCCATTCTACATTTTCTGATTGAATATTCATAAACCATCTGCAAGTATTACATCTGTTTTATAGATGATGGACCCAAGACACACAAAGTCTAAATGCTTTGCCTCATATCACTTAGCTTGTCAGTTGCAGAGTGCAGCTGTCAATCTAATAATGTTATTCTAGGTGTCAAAAGGCACCACATTTTTTTTTTTTTGTCCCATAAACTGGAGATACTTGGAGGTGATTTCTGGTGGTGGAGTTTCTTAGGGTTTCCTTTTGGGTTGGAATATGTCCACAAAGCTCAGAGGAGGCCAAGGGGATTGAGGATGTACTCTGGGCTCTCGGTAAGTTCTAGTACTTACTGAGTACTGTCTTCAGATGCAGTGCTAATTCTTCTGGGGGATTTGTCCATGCACACAGACGAGAACTTAGAGCTAGACTAGGACTAGTCTTTACCATGACATACATAATATATATTCTCTTGAGGATCACTTTGAAGAAGTCACTGTGATCTGTAAGTTAGTGTTTCTTTTGAACTTGGCATTGAACCAAGCTATCCAACTGGGCCATCACGCCCCTTATGGTGCCATGAGGGTTACTAAGCTCTTGCCTCACCAGCCACCCTAACCTGTTTCACTGGTGGAGTTTCTCATATTGGTTTGATGTTGTTTGAGCTGTATCTCTTTCCTCTAGAGCTCCAAATTAACCAGTCACCAGCAGTAATATCCTTAGGAGCAGATGAACATATGGAAATGGAGATTGTCTTGTTTGGTGATAGAACCACAGCTCTTTGTCGGTTTCTTCCCCGTGGGCCAGGTGTGCCCAGCAGCAGAGGCTGTGAGAGAGAGTCCTTGGGAACTTTTCACGGTCATTTAGCACTTTGTTGCAGAAGGAGAACAGAAAGCGTGGGTTCTAATCCTGGCTTGTATGCCTTTAAGCCTGTTAAACCAGGTCTGTTAGGCAGAACATTCTCGACCACACTTGGGGTATGACGTGGAGAAAAGAGGGACATATGTGATCTGGCTAGGTGACTGCCTATCCAAGGCTACTTCATTTGTACTTCTATAAGGAATTGCTGTTTATGTTTGTTTGTTGGGTATCAGTGGGAGGAATTTCACAGAACCTCAGTTTTATTCCCTGTAAGATAGAGGTTATTTTAAAAATCCAGTTTACTCACCTCACAGGCTGTATCACATGTGATTATGTGCAGGGAAAATGCTTTGTAAGCTATAAATGATGGTTACTTATATCATCATATTGATTATTCACCTTCTTAATCAACAGTGTTTTGAAAAGTTACTATAGGGGCACCTGGGTGGCTCAGTCGGTTAAGCGTCTGACTTTGGCTCAGGTCATGATCTCGTGGTCTGTGAGTTCAAGCCCCGCATCTGGCTGTGTGCTGACAGCTCAGAGCCTGGAGCCTTCTTTGGATTCTGTGTATCTGTCTCTCTCTACTCCTCCCCTGCTCTCTCTCTCTCTGTCTCTCTCAAAAATAAACATCAAAAATTTTTTAAATAAAATTTTAAAAATATAAAAAAAGCTCATTACATATCTCATACTCTGGTGAGTACCAGGGAAATAAAAATGATCCCTTCTGTGGAAGGGCTTTGGATCTGACTGAGAAAGATAACACCCACAGATGTCTACGGGGCAGGGGGGGGCCCTACATTTAAGGCACAGTACAGACAGTATACAACTTCTTTCAGAAAGAGGTCTCTTCTGAGAACTGGTGTGTTTGGGAGAAGTTTCATGGATTAGAACTTTGAATGATGGAAAGAGCTGGCTAATTGCACACGAGGCAGATTGGTGGCAGGCAAAGCTCATTTGTTGGAAGTTCTGTTCGTAGTAGGTGTTTGAGATAGAAGAGCGAGTTCTCTGTTCATATTATTGCCATAGTGAATAGAATATAGAATTTGCTTTCTGCAAAGTTTATGGTAACTTTCTTGGGAAACTGAGATGTCCACCGAGTTAAGGGACGTGTCGGCATCGGGTTACGGTCAGATTTAAATCATGCCGTAATTAGGTGTCATTTGGGAAAAGTAAGAAAATAGCTCTTGACAATGGAGTAAATGAACATATCTCACTGCAGGCTGCCCTCAAACTAAATAACATAATTTCACATGGAAAGTATATGCAGGTGAGTCAAAGGCTTTCTGCCCAATATTCACTGCTTAAAAATGCTGTGTATGACAGTGACCAGGCAAATGTGCCATTTGAGACTGTTCCTTAAAGCTTCTCAACCTCAGGGTGTAAAGCAAAGTCAGTTGTCTTTGCCTCATATATGACACGACTCCTGATTGGGCTTGGCTCAGAAATCCCTGAATCTCTCCGGGAAAGGAACCAAAAGGCCTTTGACATCCAATCACCAGGANTAAAAAAAACCTAGATGATTCAGAAAGCACTTAGGGGTTTGCAAAAGGACTTCAGCCCGAATATAAGAATGGGGATGGTGAAAAAAAAATCTGTGTCAAGGGCAACTGGACGTAAATTCCTGCTGTGTTTGTCATTGGTAAACATTACTTCACCTGATGGAAACATCACATTGATAACGGTGTTATCTATCACCTTATACTGTGCATTTGAGAGTCGAGATGTTTTCTTGCCGATATCTCACGCTTCTAGGAAACAGTGTTCCTGGCTTCTGTTTAGTGAGAAGGAGCTAGAGGAACAGATGGGATGAGAATGCTTCTCCTTTCCCTCAGCTCCTCTGCTATAGGTTGTGGTGCCGCAGCTGGAAGTAGTAAACGGGTTCGTTCTGGGAAGACGGACACCCTGTTTAGTATCTTGTTTTGGTTAATTCTTTTTTTTTTTTAATTGTCAGAAGAAAGATCTCTGTAGAAAGCCAGTGCAGTTCCATAGGAATGAGCCAGGTTTTCCTGACAGATACACGTCTGCGTCGGGAAATGCAGTGAGTGATAGCTAGCCTCTTTGTGACGAATTTACGTCCAAGAGATGGAAATTTCCTTTCAACGATTTTTAAGGAAGCGATGTCCCAGTAAAGTGAAATGAATTTTCAAGTGGCCAGACTACGTTACAAGCAATTTTGAGATGCAGGTAAAGACTGACCTGTGGGGCATGTTCTGTAAAGGATAAGAAGGACAAGAGAGAGACTGCTGCAGACTCAGACTCCTGCCTGTGTAAGATCTGCTTTCGGTCCGAGGCTGCTCTAATTAAGTACAGGAACTCGTGGAAAACCCCAGACGAGCAAGCATCATTAAACCCTGCACGGCCCAAGTGCATAGTTCCAAATACGACTTGATTTTTCAGGCTGTCATTCCCTTGTATAACGTAGCTGTCTTTTGTATATTTTCATTTCCTGGGTTGATTTGATGTTGTCCCTGAGTGCTAATTGAGTGAGTTGCTATCTCTTAAAGAAATCTTTAGAATTCCTTATCATCTGTGAAACTAGTATTGGGTCCCCTGGATGACCATTTGACTTTGAGGATTCTCTTTTTCTGTTTCTCCCCCCCCCGGCCCCCCCGCCACC
>NW_027529428.1:15593664-15602606 GCF_008692635.1 Crocuta crocuta | reverse complement strand
GAAATTAAGCATGGGTTTCTGCTTTACTCAATAGATTTTGCTCAAAGGCTGAAACTCTGTTGAGATTTGTATCCCCCTGCAATGTCTATCTGTAGTGTGCTGTACACAGTACGTGCTTAATAAATACTTGCTTGTTTGGTTTGCCATGAAAGGCATCAATAATTATTCCCAGGTCTCTAAATTTTTCCCCTGACATTAAAAAAAGATATTTAAAAATAAAGCAAGGACTATTTATTATCATTAAAGTATTAAGATTATTTATAACAGTAGATCTTTTGTTTTATGATTCCAGTGGGCATTAGCCACTATTGTTCTTCTTGGTAAAATGTTATTTACCTGGAACTAAAAGCCTCGGGTTTTATCTCAGCCAAAGAATGTGTGTTTAGCCGAGAATGTAATTAGGGGAAATACTTAAGGGATTGTCAATGCAGTGTTCTTTTAGCTCTTAGGCAATCCATATCCTGCTAAAATGTTTGTCTTTTTTTCCCCCCCTTCTGGCTGCCGTTCCAGGTCCCTTATTTCTCGTGAGTCTTTGGCGTCCACGACTTTGAGTCTGACGGAAGGCCAGTCAGCCTTGAGCGTGAAGCAAGAGTGGCCTCCGGGCTACAGGGCGGGCCCGTCGCTGCCCTCCGGCCACGGCCCCCAGAACGGCATCGAGCTCGGGGACCTGCTTGGCCTTCCCCCGGGGACAGCCATGTCCGGCAACAGTGTGTCGAGCTCGTTGCCGTCCTACCTTTTCGGCGTGGACAGCGGCCCCTCTCCCTCCCCGAGCCCCCGCCCCTCGTCCGCCAGGGCGCACTCGGCCCGCTCCAAGAAGAGGGCGCTGTCCCTGTCCCCGCTGTCCGACGGCATCGGCATAGACTTCAACACCATCATCCGCACCTCGCCCACGTCGCTGGTCGCCTACATCAACGGCTCCAGGGCTTCCCCGGCCAACACGTCGCCGCAGCCCGAGGTCTACGGGCANCGCCCCAGGGCCCCCCGCCGCCCTCCCACCCCCACCCGCACCTGCACCCCCAGGACCTGGGCGCCCGCGCCCCGCCGCTGGCCCTGCCGCAGGCCGCGCTGGACGACGACGGGGAGCTGGACGACGCCGGGGCCAAACACTGCTGTCGCTGGATCGACTGCAGCGCCCTGTACGAGCAGCAGGAGGAGCTGGTGCGTCACATCGAGAAGGTCCACATTGACCAGCGCAAAGGGGAAGACTTCACGTGCTTCTGGGCCGGCTGTCCTCGCAGGTACAAGCCGTTCAACGCCCGGTACAAACTGCTCATCCACATGCGAGTCCACTCCGGGGAGAAGCCCAACAAGTGCACGGTGAGTGAGGCGCCTCAGGGCGCGGGGAGTCATCGCAGGCGCCCCCAAGGGCGCGGGGAATCATCGCAGGTGCCCCCAAGGGCGCGGGGAGTCATCACAGGCGCCCCCAAGGGCGCGGGGAGTCATCGCAGGCACCCCAAGGGCGCGGGGAGTCATCATAGGTGCCTCAAGGGCGCGGGGAGTCATCGCAGGCGCCCCCAAGGGCGCGGGGAGTCATCGCAGGCGCCCCCAAGGGCGCGGGGAGTCATCGCAGGCGCCCCAAGGGCGCGGGGAGTCATCGCAGGCGCCCCAAGGGCGCGGGGAGTCATCGCAGGTGCCCCCAAGGGCGCAGGGAGTCATCGCAGGTGCCTGGGCCTTTTCCAGACTCGGCCACCAGTCAGGGCTCCTTCTCCGGCCGCTCTTTCGGAATTCGGGTACACGGGGGTCTAGGGATCCATGAAAGTCGACTGCAGCCCTAGGACAGGACAGATTTCTTTAATGGTTAGTGGCGGTGCTATCTCTCCACGTCTCGGTTCTCTTCTGCACACCTAAGGTGATCGCCTGATGCCAGGAGGAGGTGGCTGTCCTTGGCGCCGTCCAGAATCTTGGAAAACCCCTGCCTGCCAGGCACCCGCTTGGAGTTGCTGAAATGTGCAGGGCAGAGGAGCGCACGCTGCCTACCGGCGGGGTTCAGCTGTTTTCCAAAGCAAATAGTCAGTGATCTTCCCTTCCCTCCAATAACTGGGCGAGCATCGGGGTTGGAGGAGGGGTAGTTCCGACATTTGGAAAGGAGCTCACACTTAGCAACTTGGCTAGGAGAGAAGTTGCCGCGTACACCCACACTGCGGCACTCGGGGTTGTGAGACTAGTAAATGATTTATAGCCCGTGTAACAACACCCAGGGGACACCACAGAAGCAGGCTCTCACAGGATCTCGCTGAACTTTAAGGAGAGACAATTTTGTGGAGAAGTATAAGGCATAGAGGGCAAGAGGGGACTTTGGTGTGGAAGGGAGTGGGCATCAAGGCTCTTCCCCTCCCCCTCCACCCCCCTCCCGTTTTCACAACATCGATCCTGGAACTGTGTCTGTTTCTTGGCAAAATGTACTATTTTTGAATAATGTGACCCTTAAGTGATTTCACAATACTTTCACACCTAACAGAAACCCTCAGGGTTTACAAGCAGGACATCACCCTTGGGATCACAGGGCAGCTTTGCACCATCTCAGACAGCGCGCCTAACTCGTGGAGGGAGAAGGACATGGGTTTTATATTAGTTTAGACGGACAGGACTGTTTCTTTCAGAGTTAAAAACCTGAGAATTGTAGGTACTCCCTGGATGTTGGATATGCGGCAGCTCACTAGACGTGTGAAATGTGTAAATCATCTCGACAAAGAACTGATTCAGACGGCGGCTCCCCAGCCAGAGTTGCTCCTCACCGTAGTAGGTCTTAATGATAAAGAATCTGGGCCATGTTTATATTTGATTGTAGGTTGGGCACGTGGTCTGATGTATGCAAAGGCAAACCAAACAGGTGACAGCTGTAATGCAGGTATTAGAAGCACCTTTTCACTATCCAGTAGGTAGTTTTGAAAGAGCTTTCAGAATGGCTGGTGGAACGAAATTGCATTTCTTGCCGTTACCTTCTGCCCCACGTTGTGATTTTTCTTAAGGAAAGCCAGAAGCCGATACGTTGTGAGAATGCCAGGTTATGTGAGTGTAAAGAATAATTACATTTCAGGCAGCAAAACCTTACTCTGTCAGTAGGGTTCTGCATTAAATATGCCAGAAAGAGACAGGCAATTGAAGGCAATTCCATTTACTCCGTTTGGAACACACCGGCCTATTGCAGGCAGGAAAGACGTTCGGTCTCTGAAGGAAAACAGTCCAACCTTTTAGTTCTGACTAATCCTGGCTGAAAATAGTTTGCTGGATTTGGCTTTACTGAAATAAACATAAAGGCTTGAATTATCCAAAAAATATTTTTTGCATTGCAAAATTAATTTTTGTGAAATAGGATTTCTCCATTTCCCCACTGTTCCCAGACTTTGCAGTGGCATATAACTTCATAAAGTTGACTTTTGCTAAAGTGCATGATGACTGTTAAAAATAGAAATACTTCAGTGAAAGAATAAGCTGAGAGGTGAGTATTTGCAGACCTCTGCACAGCTTTTCCTTATATTATTCAGGACGGGGTATGGGAGGTGATTTCTTTCTTCCCTCGTCTATGCACTTCCCGCTTCTGGATGGAGCCTATAAAATTCAAATTGCCAGATTTGATAAGAGCCTATCAAATCTAGACCCGCAGAGCGTTAAATCACACATGTTTTAGTGCAAATGTATTTATTACAAAACAGGGTTTCTCAGGAGCTGACTAATATGTGATTCTAGTCTTTGGACTGTTTTTAGTAGGAAGATGCCCATTTTCATAGAAAACCTATGCAGTGTGAGCATTATGCCTTCTACAGCTGTTAGGTGGCCACATGTCATCTGCTTGACTTGTAGGGCTCTACCTGAGTGGCAGCAAATACCTTTGCTGTGGTGCTCAGTAGTCTGCTCAAGTTGTGGTCCCCGGGGAGAGGGCGCTGTACTTAACGTGAATGCTTCTCTGAAAGGATGCATTTTCTGCCTTTTGCGAAACTGATCTTTACACACTTGGAATCCAGACACCGAGAATTGTTAACACTGAAATATTTCATCTCCCGCTGCTGTGAGATCTGATGGTAGTTGATTCAAAGCACCAGATCATTGCCAAGTCAAATGACCACATTCATCTCTTGGAGACACGAAGTGATCTTTGGGTTTTTGTGGCTGTGTCACATGCCACAGAGGCTAGGAGCAGCTTAAATTACAGGTCCCAGTTCACTTTTGTTTCACGTACGTTTAACGGCTATTAATTTTCGCTGCACCGTAGTTAGAGTTAGTCATCATTTTCACTCACTTAGCTTCTTGACCCAGGAAAGATGTGATGACCCAGTTGTGTTTGGTGACCATGGCTACAGGCAGCACACTGTGCTTCTGGAAGTCATGGGGGCAGAAGGGTGTATGACGGGGCTCTTCAGCGACAGCCTGCTTATAGTAAGACACTGGTCCCCATGTGCTCCCTCGACGCCACATTCCAGCTCCCGCATGGGAGAACACGTTCTCAGAATCTCTGACTGTAACTCCTCTGTCTCACCCAGAGCTCTGGCATCTGGATCGCTCTGGATTTGAGGCGGCAGAATTGGGGGGGGATTGCTCATTTATTATTTGGTTCACTTACTGGAAGAAGAGAATGGTTTCTTTTCTCTTTCCCACCCAAACAACTCCACCCTCCTGTATATCTTATTCTTCTGTGGAAAGCCAGACCAGCTGCTCTCTTTCCAGGCCTGGCCCCGATGACAGAGATAGTCCCGGGCCAGTGGCAAGGGCCTGGACAAGTGAAGGTCTCAGCGGGCAGGCAGACAGACAGATGTGCATTAAATCAGAAACTGGGGGGTGGCAATGTTATGTTGAAAATACCTGAGTCCACTCACTGCTGTCTACTAACTAAAGCAATTTCTAGATGCCAGATCATTCTGTCCAGACCTTCTGGATGGTAGACCAATCCCAAAACTTTTGAGCATTTCCAGGTATCACTGTGCTGAATTCNTAATATTCAAGTCGGAATTTGTTTCTTTCTCAAACTCCCATTTCACGGTCCTTAAAAGGCAACATAAAGTATAATCCCAAATTATTGATAGACACTGACCATCTCTAACAGTATCCATAGCAATGGTTCTAGTAGAGCACCCACTGAGAATGTTTTTACTGCAGATCTTTCTGCCACAGAGTTGAAGAGTGTGTTAAGGCCTGGGTAGTGTTCCCGGGAAGGTGTGTTCTGAGTGAGATCAGGCACTTTTTGTCTGCCAGAGCTTCTCATGAGAGGGTCTATCTGATGGGAGCAGAGCGAGAGGGAAAGGGTGCTGCTGGCCAGCATCAGACAACACTGATGTGCCTTTGCTCACAATAGCAAGCGGTTGTGTGGGGAGGTGAGGGAGTGTTAATAAGGGAATTAGGGGGAATGTGGGTCACCACTTAATTTTGCTTATTTTTCCTGGATGCATTTTATCCAATAGCAGAAAGGTATTTTGCAAGACTTTTACCCACCCACAGATTTTCACGAAAATGTCACTGACCAAAGACAGCTTTGAATTTTGTATGAATTGACTCATTTCTCCACAAGCATTTTGCCTGGCAGAGTCCGGACTATTTGCTTTGGCTAGAATATTGGACAGTTTGCTTTTTAAGTAACATTGGATTATGGAATACAAGAAAATAAATACGGAGCTGGGGCCATGTCCCCATTCCTCTTTTATGGCCTGATTTATGGGTTCATGGGCCAGCGTTAGCCATGTAAGACATTTCTTGAGGAAAAGTAAATTCATTGTAAACTTTGGAACAAGTTTTTTAAATCACATCCTTTATTTTGTTATTCTGATAAGACTTGGCACTGATGCGGTGGCCACAATTAAATGACCAGAAGAGACCTTAAGAAAATATTATCTGAGAATAACTCTCCGTTACCACTTTACAACCTTAAAATCGGCAACAGTTAAATTCTCGTAATGTCAGGTATTGGTGAGGACAGAACGAGGAATGCTTCAATGTTGCTGGTAAGAGTACATTGGTGTAACCACTTTGGGAAACAATTGGAGAAATATCTAGTAAAGATAAAAGTGAGCATTTCCAGAGGCGCCTGGGTGGCTGAGTCGGTTGAGCGTATGACTCTTTGATTTTGGCTCAGGTCATGATCCCAGTGTTGTGGCATTGAGCCTCATGTTGGGTGCCCACTGAGCTAAAACCTGCTGAAGAGTGTCTCTCTCTCTCTCTCTCGTCTGNTCTTGACCATGTCCCCTGATCTCTGTTTTTTCTTTCTCTCTCTCTAAAATTAAAAAGAAATTTAAAAGGTTAAAAAACATGAGCATATCCAACAAAAGCATGTCTAGGTATCTGCCCTAGAGAGACTCTGCACGTTCTTGCAGGACCACATGCAAAAAGATGTTTACTGGACCTCTCTTTCCTTAAAAAAAAAAAAAAAAGATCTGCCCATAGATGAAGTAAGTCAATAAACTGGTTTATTCTTAATGAAATAATATAAAGGAGTTTAAAATTAATGAATTCGGTATAAATCTCTATATCTATAGATGAATAGGTAGGTGGACAGACAGGATAGATAGATATCAATGTGGATACATCTCAAAGAACAATGTTGCATGAAAAAAATTAAATGCAGTAAAGGATATATGAAGTGTAATACAATCGATATAGATTTAGACACACACTAATCAGTGTTATAGAGCTGTTGCAAATAGATAATTACTTGGTTAAACCGTAAAATCTGTCTGGGCAGGACAATCAAGTAACCTTAGAATAGCGGATACTTCTAGAGAGGAAAGAAGTAGGAAGAAATGAGACGAGTATTTCACTCCATCTATTTTCCAAGAGTGAGAGAATGGAAACAAATATTAATTTCTTTTTAGCTTGGGTGGTAGTAACATAGGTGTCATAGGTATCTGAAAATATTTTCTGTGCTATGCTGCCTGTTTGAAATATTTCATAACTGTAAGTATAAATTATTACCT
Organism: Crocuta crocuta; assembly: GCF_008692635.1. Classification (NCBI taxonomy): domain Eukaryota; kingdom Metazoa; phylum Chordata; class Mammalia; order Carnivora; family Hyaenidae; genus Crocuta; species Crocuta crocuta. The sequence continues at coordinate 15,595,707 of NW_027529428.1, read as the reverse complement.
AAAAATAAAAGAAAATCAGTGAGTCTAACACTCCACCTCCCTTCCATACATATCTTTTTTTTTTTCAGATGATGAGAATAAAGCCAGAGAAATTAAGTGATTTTTCTTAGACTATTAAAATTGTTTGCCTGTAGCCTACTTAGCACCTGCAAGCAGGTGGTTCTCAACCTTGACTGACATTGGAATTGCCTGAAAAGCTTTATAAAGGACCCAGACCTGGGTCCCATCCCAGAGTCTGTGATGTCACTGGTCTGGGGTGCCGCTTCCCAGGTGATTCTAATGTGAAGCCAAGGGTGAGAACCAGTGCTCTAAAAGCTTCCACGTTCTGACATTGAACTCAAAGGAAATGAAGGCCTGCTCTGTCATTTCAGTTACGGTATGGAGAGGCAGTGTTTTGTAGTGAGTACATCTTCATCATTTCCGCTGTCCTGACAATGATTAGGGTAATTTCGTGTTCCCTTGGAATAAAATTCAGAGACAAGAAATAAGATGATAATCGAGTGACTCTGGGAGTGGTAGAAGGCTTTCAGCTGAGTGTCCCTTTCGTATCACGTACTCGTCCTCTACAATTAACGGTCAGGTAAAGGTTGGGATGAGACTGTGCTGAGCAGTGTATGTTATCGCTCCTCGCTGCCCTGAGTTCAATGTGTAACTGACTGATCCACCACATTGTTCCCATTTTTAAAGGCAAGGTAATGCAGCCTTTCTGCTTTTAATGTAAAATGATCTTCAAAACACTTTTGCTACCAGGGATATTTCTGAAGAGTTGGTAAATTACCAAAATATTGAATTTTCCCTTTTATCAAATCTGCCTGATGTGATTAAATAAATAAAATTAACATTAATATCCTCTTTGTCTCTTGAGGCTGAAACACCACCAGCGAAACATCTGGTAAAGATCAGAGAGAGTGTAGTTTCCAAGTTCTGTCCCACGAGGCATCAGTCTGTCAAATAGTTAATGCGAGCTCTGTGATTAAAAAAAAAACAACAACACAAAAAACCTAAATCGCAAGATTTTTTTCCCCAATGATTTTGCCTAAGAAAGAGATACTGGCATATTTACATGTTCAACATACTGTAGACATATACGTGTCACCATGAATTACAAACCCCGTAGTACAGGTAAAAGTAAAACCACAGAAATTCTCATCAGATGGGGGCATCGACCACAGTCTATAAGGCGTCTGTCAAATTGAATTTCACATCCCAAAACACAGTTTAGAAGCCTTCCATTTGGTAGTGGTTTAATTTTATTTCCCTTTAGAAGGCATTTAATCCATTTTACCTGGAGAGCTGGCCTTTCATGAACTCTGTCCTGAAAATAAATTCGTAGCAGATTTGGGCCAGTGTTTCAAAGTGAATTGTGATTTCTGTTTCTTTGCCCTGCAATTCCAGGATTAATGGAAAACAATAGATAATGAGAGGGATCCTAAGAGGTTAACTATTTGGAGGCTTTATCCTCATTAAGCAAAATCATTAACTACATGATGGTTAATGTTCCTTTTAGTTCATATTTGTTGTGTGGTTTTTCTCTAATTTCATGCCCCGAAATTATGTTTTTAAAATTAGAAGGAATTATGTAAATCTTTGAATGAACGATCTGATTTGGGGAATGTATTTCAAACCTTTTGAGGTTTGCTCCTATATAGATTCTAAAGTGTGTTTTTCGTAGTTCATTCAGATGGCCCCAGTGTAAAATTCGTTTGGTAATTTATTAGAAACGTCTTCTCTGACCTTTGGAATATGTCTTGATTACCTTTGGTCGCGTTGACATCTTTGAGTTCAGACAGAATCTGAGTGTGTGGAGTGAAAGACCAAATACATTTATTTTTCCAGGGAAAAAAAAAAAAAGAGGTAGTCTGATTCTCTTTGATCTCTCAGAAGTGTTTTCTTCAAGCTCCGGGTAGATGGATGTGGAAAAGAGATGTTTTGTTTTTCTTTCCGTGGAAACTTATTAGTTTCTACTATAATTACCAGGTAGGGCTTTCTAGACTATCATCAATAAGACAATGAATGTTCCAACCCCAGGCGTTGGATGTGTGA
>NW_027529428.1:15573541-15593655 GCF_008692635.1 Crocuta crocuta | reverse complement strand
CATCTATGGGCAGCCTCACCCACGGAGGAGAGGGGTTGGTTTCATAGGTGTCGTCATTTACATAGGAGGGTGGTGTGGATAGGAATTTGGTGAGAAAATGGAATGAAACCTGGGTGGGCTTACACTGAGGTAGAGTATCTAGTTTTATTTTCTTGGGCCATGGATGCTGGGCTTAAGTAGGGGGAATGACTAATCCTTTTGAGGGAGAATTTTGAAGAATTAAAAAACAGTTAATGTGAAAAGTTGTTGGGAAATTGGAAAATAAGATGACCCGGCTCAGGGCAGGCAGGAGCAATGTGCGTGAGTAATGATACCATGCTCCAAACTTAAGGTGACCGTATAATTAACTTATTATTCAAATAGGGACACTTTTGAGAGTGAAAGGGGTTCTGTGTTGTTGGAATATCAATGTCTACAAGGCTTGTCCTGGGAAAACCAGCACGTATAGTGTTGTCCTCCTCAAATGGAATACACACGGATGTGTCCAGCCAATCGATGCGTGTCCATTCATTTATTTGGGCACTTTGTACAAGCCACGTGTCATGCCCCGTCCTGGAAGCTGAGAGTTACAGCAATAAATGAGACATTTCCTTGAGGAGCTTACAGTCTTCTAGAGGTAATAACTGTGTAAATATTTATTTACACAGTAGTGAAACAAGGGCTTTGATAGAGATCCATGCAAATTGTTTTCATGTGAAAACAGGAGAAGCAGCTTTCAATGAAGTATAGAGTCTGGGCAGGCTTCTTGGAGGAGGTAACTGCATCTCGAAAGAAGACAGCAATTCTTACGGAGAAAGGGAAGGAGGCCACTCAAGGAGGGGACCGCGATATGTGCTGACGCAGGGGCGTGAAAGAGCTGGGAAATGAAGCAATTCCCGAGTAGTATAGTGGCCCAGGAGTAAGAAGGAGAGGGAAAGGAGGCTGGGAATTTACCTTGGGCCAATAATAAAGGACCTTTACTATCAAATAGGGATAATGTTTTGAAAATTAGAAAGAATTACATACTTAATGCTAATCTAGTTAATACAAAAAACAAAAAAACAAAAACAAAAAAGCAAAACAAAGCAAAAATAACTTAGGAAGCAGTATCACCGAGGTAGCTCGTACTATGCTTTAATGCTTGTGAAATGAAACTGTTCCTTCCCCCAGACCATCTCATTGTCTCTTAAAGTTTCTAGTTTGAAACTTCATTAGAATGTATCTCTTGGCCGCACTCCCGCGAAATGGAAAGTTTTCTTAGCCCAAGTGATCAGCCAGGGAAACACGTAAGTGAAGACAAGCCTGGAAGCATTTTCTGTGATGGGCTTTAAAGAAAAAAAAAACAACAACCTTTAAATCTGGGAGAGACCAGAGACCAATGCTATTTGATCAGTTATGTAGAATGATTAAGATGTGGACAGAGGCCACATAGGTTGTCCTGTGTACGAGTAGCCTTCTGTTAGTTAAATGTTTCCTTTTTATAATCTGTAAAGAGAGTGAAGTACTGCTCAACAAAGCTTTGGATGGGTGTGCATTATGCTGAGCCTGTCAGCCCTTTCAAGAAGTTCCCCCCACTGCTAAAATTTACTTTGGAATTGTTTTCTGCTCAGACTGAATTAATGCAGAACAGAGCTCAGTGTTTTGAGACGGTTAGAGGGGTACAGATGAAATCAGTTCTCAAAATGGCATCCATTCCCAGTGATTCTGGCTGGACCAGTGTGGGCCCGCGTCCCTCTAGAGCTGGGAAGGCAGTGGAAGGAGAGGTGGGCCTTTTGTTACTTGAGCTTCCCGCTCCGGCAGTCACCTGGGGATTGTGCCTCGTGAGGTCGGGCCGTTTGCCCGTGTGACCAGAGAGCACAGCGCAGAGCAAACACAGTGGGTACGGGTGTTCACAGGATTCCAGATGGAGCACCTGATCGGTCTCACTCTCAAAACTTAGGAGGCAGCGTCTCCGCCTTCTCCCTCCAGAATCATTTCTTTCCTGTGTTTTAGAATGTTTATTTGAAAGTACTTTAATTTTTAAGTTGGCCTGGAGCTTGGGCCTGGTGATCCCTTTGATGAGAAACATGGCTACTTCTAAATTCTTTTTCTCCTACTATTCTTTTCTTCCATTCCCGCTCACAGTTTCTGGAGTGAAAAGATCAAATGGTGCTTCGTCAGCCAGGAGAATGGACTTGAGGGTCGGGGACCAGTTTGAATGATGGTAAAATGGGGGTCCCCACCTTCAGCAGATGTGGAAATTTGTCTTCTGTTGCATTCGTGGTGACTCCTCCTATTTTCCCTTCCCTGAGAATTCCCATGTTGCGTCAGGGCCCCTTGCTTTGCACCATAGCTTTCTTTCTGCCTTTTCAAGTCTTGCTTTGGGGAAAGGACTTCAGCAAAGATAAAATTCATACGTATACATGGTGAATGGCTAAGAAAAGATTCAGGGGTTAGCTAGTTTTCACTAGGAAGGAAGTCGTAAACCTCTCCTTTGGAGGAAAACCCCTTCAGGGTCATGGGTTGGAGAGGAGAATAACCATGCCACAAACTCTGAGCTACTAGATTACTTTAATCCTCACTTTAGCCTTCAGAGTGAAATAATTCATGGAGTTCGAGATTCACACGCTGTTATTTCTACTGTATGCTTCAAGATCATTATTCACCTTGGAGTCCAGTACCCAGCTTAGTGATTAGATTAACATCTAGTATTCCTCAAATATATATACATACATACTTGTCTATCTATCTGTATATATGTGTGTGGATGTGTGTGGATGTGTATGTGTGCGTGCATATATGTGTATATGTATGTGTATATATATATATATGTTTATCTATCTATCTGTCTATACATCTGTAGATCCATATACTTGGAGTTAGGTGATGGATACATGAGGTCCATTATTCTGTTGTTACTACTTGTAGGATGATTTGAAATTTCTCATAATGAAAAGCTAAAAACAAATATTCTTTGAGTGAACTTCTAGAAAACAGAAGGGTAGTTCTCTCTCACATCTCAGTAAATGATGCCAACCATTTTCCCCCCATGAGTAACCTGTGTTCCACTGATCTGAAAACAAATTAATTTCTGTCATTGCTCCTGCAGGGCTCTGGAATCACCCTGCTTGAGAATGAGATGGGACATAACTCTTAGGCAGTAACATGACATTCGAAAAGGCAATGGCTAACAAGAAAGCATTATTATAATATATCAAGATAACCTACTCTGGTAACAGACAGCCCCAAGTCTCAGTAGCTTGCTGTGATAAAGGTTTATTTCTTACTCATGTCCTAATACAACTTGTGATCATACCGTGACTCAAGATCCTTCCATCGAATGGGTCTGCAGTCTGAGTCCAGTGTGAAAGACAGGATATTGAAAAACAGAAATCAGGAGCCGGGTCTGAAAGTGACACACTTTACATTCTCCTGCATCCCTTTGGCCAGAACTCGGTCACATGACCCCAGCTAAATGGAAGGGAGGCTCGAAAGGATGGTCTTTCTGTGTGTGTAGGAGGAAGTTTAGGAGGTATGTATGCAGGGAACCAGCAGCGTCCTTTGTGCTCACCCCTAAATTTTCGTGGTTCTCCGTATCCCCTTGAAAAGAAGACGCATTTCAGTTTTGATTTTTGAGCTTTCCATGAGTGGCGACCCCACGTGGTCAAAGTGATTTCATTAGAGACCACTTCTTTCTTATCAGCGCTGGCTCCTATGACTTGCTTTCCAACTTCCTAGGTCTTTCTCAGCCCAACCATTGTTTTTTTTTTTTTTTTTTTTTAAATATACTCTCCAAGGATTCCATCACCATACAGTCACCACTGCTGGGAAAGCTCTTGTTATCTCAAGTGAATTACTCAGTTTTTCCCACCTTGTCCAAATTACATGTTCTTGGTGCATAATTCCCTGCCGCTCATCGTGTCTCTAAATCATGAGGATGCCTGATGCCTTCATGTCCCACAGACACTCACCCTCAAGGGAGATCTGCTCATTATCAAGGGCAGGGTCATGAATGAATCACTGAGAGATCCACCATTGTGAACAGAAATTTGGTGTGAAGGGCTATTTTACTAAGACCGTGAAACACAATACTCCCCATCTGTTCATAAAGCAGTGTATTTGATACACACAGTGTGGTCATAAATGCTCTTCTATTCTCCGAATGCTTGCCTTTGGTCATGAACTGGCACACACTCAAGGAAAAAATGACAATGTGCCTCTATGGACACATTTGGTCCATTTCCATGAATATATTCAAACAAAATGAAATTGCCTGGCTCTTTACACTATGTCCTTTAGTGTGTTTAAGCTCGCAGAGTTACCCCCAGAGATGACAAATTGTAAACATCATGCAGTACCGCAGCCCAGGTTCAAGGCCTGTCTCAGCATTCTGTCGACACTCACCCTTCCTAGAAACGTTTCAAGTGTTTTAGGAAAATGAAGCCAGGCAAACAAGCTTATCGGGAGTGACAATAAAAAAAAAAATCATTGATTCTAATTAGGAGGCGTCACCGATACAGAAACAAAGCTGCTTTTGTGAAGTGGAAAGTCTACCTATTCTCTGAAACACACGGAGTGCTTTCCAGTGGCTTTAGATAATCACGCTGGCGAAGTTTCAGGGCCCTGACCTCTTGACCCATCTCCAGTCCTTCAGCTGCACTTGGGGAACCTTGTCAGAGGTATGGGTGAGAGGTGTGCGGGATGCTGTTCCAGAGCTGGGACCGTGAGGCAGGCGCTGTCGTTTTGTGTTGTTTTCCTGCTAACCCCGAGCTGCGTCATACGTGGACGTGGGGTGTGTGCAAGCACTTGCCACAAGGATGGAGTTTATTGCCACTGTCTCTAGTTGGCCCTGTGTGGCCTGTGTTCCCTCCTCCGGCCCAGAGCATGAAGCCACCCCTGGGAAGCCTCTGGAAGCTTGCGCTGTGTCTGGGTCAGGCTGAGCCTGCTCCACCGTGGGCCCCGGAGGGCCAGCTTTCGAGTGTCACCCTGGTCCTGTGCTCTGTCTGGGGAAGGGGCCTTCACGGCGCCACCGGCCAAGGAGGGGGCTGCATACTCTGAGCAGATGACGGAGAAATCACTCTAACTGCTTTTCTCCATGGAGGTAGTGGATCAAAACAAATAACTGCCACTTTTCCTGCATTCGGAATTTCAGCGGGGGGGAATGAATTCCACTAGACCACAGGGTCAGGAGCACAGACCTTGGTAAATCAGTGGGCATTTCATTTAAAATTAAGAGTGCCTGTTGACCATGTTCAGAGTCAGTGATTTACTTTCAGGGAGGAGTTTCATAAGAGTCATTTTCAGTTGCCTGATTGTACATTTTCTCCAAAGATTGGCTGGCTAATTACCATCAGCGAGTAATAGGGGTTGAGGAAAAAAAAAAAAAAAAAAGAAGAAAGAAAAAAAAAGAAAGGGGAAAAAAGCCCATTGTGTCCTGAAGGAACGATGCTGCTGATTGTCTTGCCCACTTCCCGCTGCACCTGTCAGACAGCTGTGCCTGGGAGCATGATGCTGAAGCTGGGTTCTCGCTTGGCTGAGATTAGAACGGGCTTAACTGAAGGAGGTAGTGTTGGGGGTGGGGGGCGCAGTATAAAACTCTAAATACAGAATTTGTGTGTTTCTAAAACATATTATACTGACCATCTCTGAAGTATTTAATTCTGTTTTCTCCCTCATTTTTTTACACACACACACACAGTTATATAACTATATAGTTATATGGTTATATGTATGTAGTTCAACATTGAATCTCAATTCTGTGACATGGGTTCAGTAAAAGAAAATGGTATTCATCAGGAAAAATTATTACAATAAGGTTATTTTATAATGGTGTCACTTGAAGATCTTTTAGATAACCTTAACAATTTAGTTTATATTTATATTTTAGGGCAGTGTCATTCATCTGCTTATAGGTGTGTGTCTTCTCCGCAATCTCAAAGTGATCCTCAGGTATAAAACAGAAAGAGAGGTCTCTGATGGCTCTCTCTCTCTCTCTCTCTCTCCTCCTCCCCTCCCCCCCATCACTCTCTCATTCAGCTATTTATTGAGCAACTGTTTCATGCCGATCTCTCATTTAGGCCCTGGGGATACCGCAGGGAACAGATCAGCCCCAAGCTCCCTGTCCCCTTGGGGCTTATGCTCTAGAGGGGTAGGTAATCTGTCATGCAGATACCTGGGGACGAAAGTTTCGTGCAGAGAGAACAGCAAGTGCAAAGGCCATGAGGCAAGAGCATTAGCCTGACAAATTCTGGAAACATCCAGGAGTCCAGGGTGACTGGAGTGGAGTGAGCAAGTTGGAGACAAGAGGAGGTGAGGGAAAAAAATGGGGGCTGAGTTGTTTAGGGCCTTGTAAGGCCACCAAAAGGATGGTTTGCATAGAAGAGGGAGACAGTCGGATTTATGATTTAATACAGTTATTGGGTGCCGTGTGGAGAGTATATTGAAGTAGAACAAGAGGCAGAGACAGGAAAACCTGACTTCCGTGAGTAGGGTCATTGCAGTCACCCTCTCTCTGGTCTGCCTGCTCATGTCCAGTGGTGGAAGTTTGGATAAACAGTGACATTTTGGCTATGGGCAGACAAGCCAGACCTGGCACGATTTCCCGATGGGTTGGAAATGGAGGGTGGGAGACGAAGGGTCATGGAGGACCCCAGGGTTTGGCTTGCACATCTGGATGGGTAGGAGTTATCTTGATCTGAGATTGGGGAGGTTTGGGGAGGAAGGTTGGCTTCAGACTTGGTTTTAAGGAACCTGTGATGAGCCCCAGTGACAAGTCTGGAGGTGAGAGGAGCCTAGATTGGTATGATCTTGGGGTCACCTATGTACTGACAGTATTAAAGGCTTTGCGATGGGCTGACCGGATACAAAGTGGAGTGAGAAGGAGAGTCATGACGACATTGGCGTCTGCTATCTCTGGGTTCCCGGAGGGCTGGGTGAAAGGAAAGGTGAACTCTTCTCCACCAGATAGCTTGTGACTCCTTTCCCCGGCTCTGTTACGTTGCCCTGACCACTTGCCATGTGCCTGTAAGAATCTCAAGGGGCCACTGAAGAGAAGAAGACAGGATTGGAGAGTACGGGCTGGCCATCGGCATACTTGTGTCTTGTCTCCTGCCTGGAAGAGAGGCAGACAGAAGACGAGGTGGGTATGTTCCAAGAGAATAAACAGATTTCTACCATCATGGTTTTATGGCTTTGAATTGAGGGGATGTTAGCGACAGGATCTGTGCATTTTCGCTGGTATGTGAACAGACACTGTGAGAAACAGTAGTAAGTCAGTTCTGCCATTGGGGTGACATTGAGGGAACAAGGGGTCCAGGAACCGACTGGATGACTTCTTGGTCAGTATGTGTTGAGGGGATACAGAAAGCAGTGGGTAGTATTTTTTCTACCTTTCCAACAGTAACCTGCTGAGGTTCTGTCTTTTAATAAGTTAATTTCTCAGTGAATCTGATGGTACCTTGTGTTCCTGAATGCATCTGCTCACTTGCTTGGCTGACTTCTGGTTCGAGAACCTGCTCTTAGAGAGTCTCTTAAGTGCTGAGAAGGAGCAGGAGGAAATGACCATTGGCTGGAGGCTCTCAGGGGTTTCACTCAAGTTCACGTCCTAAATGTATACGTTGTGTGAAAGGCTCAGGGACTCTGTTCTTGGCCAGTGAAGGCCTTTGAGTCTGTGAAAATAATTTTAATTTTAAGATCATACAATTACATTTCTCCTTACTATAGAAATAGCTTTAACAGAAAACCTTTTGTGTACCGTGTATTGGGTTTGTTTACCGTGAATTATGATAGCCAGGGAACAAAATCTTACATTTCAGCTTTTGGAAGATTTTATGATGTTCATGTCGATGGCAATAAAACTTCACTGGCTCCGGAGGGATGCCTCTTCTGTTTTACTGAAGTGTTATGTCACGTCTCTATCCAGGGAAGGGATCGGGACTTTTTTTTCTCTTTACATTTAATTTTCCCTTCTGTTGCCTCCTATCTCCCTTCCATCTTTCTGGCACCTACTCATTTTCTTCGTCTTTTCTTTCTGTGCTGAGCTATTGAGGGTAACAGCAGAGAGAAAATGGAGATTATAACCATGCTTAAAAGCTCTGTGTGTGTAGGTTTCTATTCAATGGTTGTGAAAGAAGGCATATTCAGTGCTTTACTATTTAAGTCTGTACTTGATGGAGTTTCTGTCTGTCTGAGGGGCTATCTTACCTTGACTAGCAGGGTGTGCCGTCCTACTCATTAGGGCGAGGCTTCACAGCCTTGCACTGTTGACATTTGGGAATAAGTAGTTGGTGGTAGAGGGACTATCTTGGGCACTGCAGGATATTTAGCTGCACCCCTGGCTTCTACCCACTAGATGCCAGTAGCACCCCCTCTACTCTTAATGGTAACAAAAAATGTCTCCAGACATTTCTGTGTGTCTCCTGGGAGGGCACAATTGTCCCTGGGTGAGAACCACTGTGTTAGGGAAACCTGAATTGATCAGCCTTATTTAGGCAGACACGGGGCAGTTATTTTGAGATTACAGCCAGTGCCTGAAACACAAATACTTGGCTTAAAAAAACCCTCAAAAAGCAATAGCAACGAAAACCTCATGTCACATGGCATTGCCAAGTGAGAGCTTCTAAGAGCCTCTTCTTTCCCTGGCCTCAGCAAGGACCCTGGCCATCGCCTGGGCAACTTCTGATGACCAGTTGATAAGGAAGCAATCCTTTATGTGTCCAAAATTGTAGTCAAATGGACTGTAAATCTTTCCAAGTACCTAGTTGTTACTGGGATTTCCTTTTCTTAAAGAAATAGTGATATAAATGGAGAGTTAGGTCCTTGTCCTAGAAGAATGGTTGTATCTAGAATTTATCGTCTTCTGATGGGGAAGCATCTAATACAGATAAAAGTGTGATCTTCTAAGCCAGAAATTGAGCCTGAGGTGAGAATAATCCCTACCGATGTTTAACGTCTCACCAATTTCAGCACTCATGATGAAACCATAGTGTACTGAAAATATATGGAAATTTAGCAGTCTAGATTTGCAGTTTCACAGTGTCTGCCCTTGAATGTTCTGCCTCTTGATTTTACTCTTCCATTTAGAGTAAGTCCCAGGAAGGGTGCTCTTTTGGTAGCCAAGATGGCACTAGATATAATGACTCATTAGCAGGAAAGGGAGTTTTCTTCCTATCATGACCCGACTTTGGTAAGAAGAGCCAAAAGAAGCTGGAGATTTCTAGATCTTTGTCAAGGCAGCAGTACTTATAAGATTAAACTTTTTTTGAAATCAGCTCTAATTAGTAGCAGTTTAAACAGCTTTCTGGATCTTCATCAGGAAGGCAGTAAGTGTAAACACCAATTGTTGAGCCAACCTGTTCTACTGAGGAGACTTCTTGAGTCAAGACTTGGTTTGGAGATAATTTTATATAGAATGACTAGTGGCAATGATAAGAGACAGTGACAAATGAAAGCAGTCTCGTATGGTTTCTGCAGAATAATAAAAAGCCCACTATGTTCATGACAGAATAAAATTAAGTAGGAACAGCTGTATTTGAACATTTACTTTTGGACTCTGAGAGAAAGAGTTTTCTTTGTTTGAGACAGACTGTAGGCAGGCTGAACTCCACCCGAGATAATAACATCTTCCATTTGTTAAGTCAAGTTTACAAAGCACTGTCCCATGCATAATCTCGTTGGATTCTCACAGTAATCCTCTGAGGTAGAAAAGGTAGTTGTGGTTTTCATTTCCATTTAAAAGCTCACATGACTTGATCTAGGGTAATACAGCCAGTAAGTTCTGGATTGTGATCCAGGACCCAAGTCCATTGGACTTCTAGCCCAGAGCTTTTTTTCCATTCCTCCACAGCCTTCCATGAGATTACCGTGAGTTATGTCTACTCCACTCCATGCTCTGCTATTTCTTAGGGACCCCCATCCTAATCCCTTCTCAGACACTCGGTTAGTAAATGGCTCTCTATGCCTGAAAGCTTTACAAGACTCAGGGTCCCAGACCTTCCCCCAGTATTCTACCACTTAAACACCATAGAACTCTGTAATTCCACTTACGAAAATGGCCACTCAGATCCTGCTACATTAAGAGAAAAAGACACCATTGATTTTATTCCTTTGGTTAAAATCAGCTAATTAGACCCAGAAACATTTCATTTCATGTAAGATAATGTAATTTTGTCTTGTGAATTTTTTTTTATTCTGGAAAAAGCACATTTCACTTAATACAAAACTACAGACTCTGATTCATGTTATCAAGAGCTATTGGAAGTGAGCTTTTAAGAAAATTACTTGTTTTTCTTAATTAGTCAAATCTTTTATCCTATTTTGTTGTAGACGTCCATTTAAGAAAATATATTCTGAAATACTGTCTCCCGTTTTCCAGAAGTTATCTATCCTCATCTCATGAGCGATTGATTTTGTGGGACCAAGATGCATGTAAGAAGAAAAGTTTGTGACCAGGAAGGAGAGTATGTGGTGTAACAGGTCAGACATGGCGGGGAGTGAGGCCAGATCAGATGGGAGGAAAACAACTTTCCAGTATAAACCTGCTATGTTCGTACTATCTCACTTGTTCTGCTTTCCCTTGTAAGAGCTCTGATCACTGTTACTAATAGACAACAGAGGGAAAACTAAGTCAGAGTTGGAATGCTGCAATCTCTCCCCTGTATACCATTATTATACCTTTTCAAATCATTCTTCTACAGTATATGCTGTATTATTGTGGCAAAGTTCAGTAGATAAGGCGCAATGGGAAGTTGTACCGCTTCCACTTTGCAGGCTAGGGAACTGAGGCTCAGAGAAGTTAAGTGAGAGCATTGCCCAAACTCCTTCCCAAGTTTATGTAGATACAGACATAGAATGCGCTTCCATTTTACTCCTAGAATTGATCTGTTTTCTGATTGCTTCCCTCTTATGTTCTCTCCTGTCCACAAAACCTATTTTTCCCTGTATAAGCAAATTGTATGTTTATAAGTGAAAATGTTAATACATTAAATGATTAACCTTAAAAAATTTTATTTTTTTTTTAAGGTTAATCAGTTATACAGCAGCCTTCCTTATATTGGAAGGTGAGGGAGGAACTGGAGGGTGAAAATACATTTCAAGCAATTGAAACTCATTGTAGGATGAGATGAAAGGAAATAATATGCAAACAGTGTCTTGAAACGCAGTCACGTGTTTCTGGTTGTGCTTAATATGTAGTTTAATGTGCTCTGCAGAAGAGAAACTGAGAGAAGTTAGGTTTGGAGGAGGCCTGGGGAGTCAGGCCCCCCCATAAAAGGAGATTCACTGCCATCATTATCCCCAGTGCTCAGAATGTGACCTTGTTTGGAGATGGGCTCTTTTCTAGAGGCCATCGAGTTAGACTGAGGTCACAAGGTTGGTCCCCCCACTCATACGACTGGTGCCCTCGTGCAAAGGGAAAAGTCCGACACAAAGATGGACATGCATGAAAGGAAGGAGATGTGAAGAGACGGACGCGGAGAAGCCCATGTGAAGTCAGAGGCAGAGACCCGAGGGACGCATGTAGAAGCCAAGGAGGGCCGGCGGACCACCAGCAGCCAGGAGAGAGCACAGAACTGCCCCCCTACCCCCACCCCGCTACCACCGTGGTTTTGGACGTTCGGCCTCCAGGGCTGTAAGACGTTGAATTCCTTCCTGTTGTTTTAAGCTCCCTCCCCCCCTCCCTCGTTTGTGGCAGCTCCAGGACCTAATACCTAATACAGGTTTGCCCCACACCTCCCCTCAGCCACCGCGGCCCGCGCGCTACAGCGGCTGGTTATCCTCCTTGCTGTCAGGACGGCAGTGGGCTGTGCGGGGGGGGTCCTGGACCTGATCTCGAAGCCCTGGGCAGCCACTGCAGCTGTCAAGGGGACGAGGAGCTGATCACACCTGTGTTGTAAATCCTCACTTTGGCTGCCGTGTGGAGGATGGATTTAGGAAGCACGGTGGGAGCAGGGCAACGGACCAGTAAGGAGAGTTTTTATACTGGTCCAGATTTTTCCTGGAGGGACAGTGAGGGCACGACCCAAGGTGACGAGGCACTGAGTTCATCCTTCAGTCCTGAGGTGTCTAGAATGTTCATCTCAGCCTCTCAGCCTGTGGGCCAGAGCAGGGTGGAGCAGTTGTCCTGTGGGGGCACATCCTGGCCTGTCAGGCAACGGGGACGCAAACATACTTGCACAGTGTGTCTTCTGAGCCCATCTCTTGGGGGTTTGGGGATGATCCCCCTCTGCTCCGGACCCACGTGCCTCACGCCGAGCTCAGCAAGCATGCCCGTGTCCTGTCTCCCGGCGGTACGCGAGAGCTAGGGAAGACGAAGGAGTGAGGCTCCAAAGGAAATGGCCTCGTGAGTTTATCTGTACTCGAATCAAGATCCCTGTAATTCTGTGTCTCCACCTTTATCACGGTCTTTTACTAGAAAGAGAACGTAAAAAGGTGAAGTGTGATGTTGCAGAAGGGGATAAGACAGAGTATTTCAATAGGTCGGAAATTAGACAAAGTTTAGAGCCATCCGGGTAGGTTGAAGGCACAGTTGTACTGTATACAATTGGAAGAAAGAAAGGCCACGGAGACCTCAGTTCACATCCAATTAATCTCTCGGGGTAATTTGTTTACTGGCTTCTGCTGCCAAACCTATGAGTTGCTTTCTTCGGGGGTGAGGGTTAGTTGATGAAGCGATTTATTATGTTTCTGTTACACGGCATATCGATCTTGCTCACGGAAAATGTTAACGGTGTCCCCAGCATATCATTCATCTTCCACTCCCCTATTCATTATTCCCATCCCCCATTAGTAACTCTTGTATCACAGAGGGACACCTCATTAGGGATATTCCAAGGTCAGTGAATGGCATGGCTCTGTGTGTTGCTGCAGGATTTTAAAAAGGCAGTCATTACTCAGAATCGCGAGAGGGAATTAGCACGTAAGAAAGTTTTACCAGGTCTTGTAAATGGATCCGTTCCTTAGCTGCAGTGAGAAATCACATTCTGAGAGACAGAAATTTGTTTTTTTTATTTCCGTATCTCTCAACCACACCAGCTCTTCTTTCTTTAATCATCCAATGTCCTGCTGTGGAGAAGAATCTGTCGGCTTCTCAGTGTGATACTGAGACCCTGTTTTTATAAAGTTATGAACTTTTTCTTACATACGTGAAGCTGTAAGAGTAACATAGCAAACATCTAAAGAGGGCGATGGGACAGAAGAGAGCCCACACATGACCCACCAATCAATGGAAACTTAATTTTTCAGAGCTTTATTTTTTGTGGTGTTTGTTTGTTTGTCTGTTTGTTTTGTTTGCCTTAACTGAGCGACAGGCCTTCCTGCTACTTTTGAGGATGTTGCAAATCTACCACTGGGTTCTTGGGACATAATCCCAACAAACTATCCGAGTTGATCAGAATCAGGATAGAAAGAAGAGACTCTTATTGACATCGGGCAAAGTGCTTCACATAGTACAGCCACAGAACGTCACATGGCCATGGTCATCTTTCTCCTAAAATATTTTATCTGGCAAAATAGTTGCCCACTGGGTGGTGCTGGTAGAGTCTCTGGCACCTCGCTCTGGATTGTCCACTAACTTCTCAAGTCTTCAGTCAGAAGTCCCCGAAGACGGAGGGGCTAGAGGTGGTCGTAGGAGATGCCACTTCCTTCCACCTCCCTTCTCGCTGAAGGCACTCAGGTGACCTCTAAGAGCAAGTGAGGAAAGCAGCAGGTGCGTCCACCCTTCTGCCCTCAGGTGAGCCCCGTGCCCAGGAGGTCACGTAAGCCCGTGTTTCTCTCTCGTCCCCCTTGAGGGACTGATGTCCTATTAGTGATACAGGGCTTTACCCAAGCAGAGGTTCACATGCACCTTTTTATTCTCAGCCCTGGGAGAATCTTTTCCTTTTGTCTCATCATTCACAGTAGAGGCAGCCTTGGTCGCAAGAGGCTCTAGGTGATAGGAAATTATAAGAGCGAATATTCCTGCCCCAACAGATCAGAGATGGGCTGCCCTCCAAACCTGGGGATCCCTCTGGAAAGAAGGATTTCTGCAAATAGAACCCTTCCCTTGAAGCAGTGGGTGCCTTCCTTCTAGATTATTCCATCCTTTGTTTCCTTTCCTTGGTCACTTTATAAGCTGCCTTACCCTCATGGCATATCCACCTCTTCCGTCGCCTTCCCTCCAGCCTTGTTTAGGAGGCTGGGTCATAGCTCTGAAAACCTTGTAACTCAGGGAGAGAGTAGTCCCCAGTGCCAGTAACCTCAGACTACGGAGAGGCCCCTGCAATTTTATTCGATTATTTATTTTTTTTTACAACAAAGCTAGACATTCTCTGAGATTTAATCAGATTTCGTTTCTGATGTCGTGTTTTTCTTTTCTTAAAGAGCCCCCTCTCCCTGCCCACCCATCCCAGTTGTCTTAAGCTTCAGGCCCCACAAAACCTGGATGTGAGTCATATGGTGAACTGTGAGTGCCCGTCCTTTTCTAAACAAATTTTGTCCTCTCTGGAGTTCGTAATTACCTTTTTTTTTTTTTAAAGTAAACTTAATTTTTATAGCAATTTTAGGTCCACAGAAAAATCGAATGGAAAGTACAAAGTTCTTATATATCCCCTGCCTCTGGCATTATCAACTTCTTGCCCCGGAGTGGCACATTTGTTAGAACAGATGAACCTGCACGGACACACTGTAATCTCCCTGAGCTCATAGTTGACATCATGGTTCATTCTTGGTGTTGCCCGTGCTGTGGATTTGGATAAATGCATAGTGACACGTATCCACCAGTATAGTATCATGCAACTTGTTTCACTGCCCTAAACAGCCTGCCTCTCCCTCCTCCAAACCCCTGGCAACTGCTGATATTATTGTCTCCATAGTATCGGCTTTTCCACAGCGTCATAGACTTGGAGTCATGCAGAACACAGCCTTTTCAGATTGGCTTCTTTCATTTAGTAACCCGCCTGTAAGGTCCAGCTGTGACAGCTCATTACCTCTTCCTTCCTTCTCCTCCTTTTCCTTTTCTTTGAAGCTTTTAATTTTGAAAATATTTCCTTAATTTATTTTTGAGAGAGAGACCGAGCACGAGTTGGGGAAGGGCAGAGAGAGCAGGAGACACAGAATCTGAAGCCGGCTCCAGGCTCTGAGCTGCCAGCAAGAGCCCAATGTGGGGCTCGAACTCAAGAACCCTGAGATTGTGACCTGAACCGAGGTCAGACGCTTAACCAATTGATCCACCCACATGCCCCTCTTTGAAGATTTTAAAAGCAATATGGTTCTTAAAACAGTAGAAGCATGAGAGGGAGGGGTGGGATATAGGGAGGGCAGAATTGATACTTGGGTAGTACAGTACTAAACTTACATTCATGCTAGGTTGGATTGTGTCTCCATGTCTACACTCCTGCCTTATCCCAGTGGCAATGATTTTAACTGCTGTGGTGTTCCCACAGGGGCAGGTACCCGGTGTAGTTAGATGCCCTTGGTTATAAATCTCAGTTATGCCACATGCAGCAGCGCGCCTCATTGTCTTCCTCTGTGAAGTGAGGGTAGTCTTGCGAGAACTGCAAGAGGTAATGCATGTAAAGCCCCCAGCACTTCATACAGGCTCCATGAACAGTGGATTGTTTCCACCTAAATGATGCTTGAATTTTTCCACAGCCCACAGCAAGGCATTTCTTTTCCCTTAGCTTTGGCCAATTTACAATATCTAGGCAATATTTTCCTTTTTTTAAAAAAGTTTTTGACCGCCTTCACCTGTTTCTTCCACCCCCACTTCCTGCCACTGGCAACCACCAATCTGTTCTCTATATCCATGAGGTTGTATTTTGTTGTTGTTGTTGTCGTTGTTATTTAAGATTCTACACATGAGCGATCATACAGTATGGTCTTTCTCTGTCTCACTTACTTCACCTAACGTAATACTGTCAAGGACCATCCATGTTGTAAATGACAAGATTTCATTCTTTTCTATAAACAAATAATCTGTGTGTGTGTGTGTATGTAGGTATCATGATTTTTTTATTCATCTGTCAATGGACACTTGGGTTATTTCCATATCTTGGTTACTATAAATAATGTTGAAGTGAACATGGGGGGGGTGCATGTGTTTTTTTGAGTTAGTGTTTTTGTTTTCTTCAGATAAATATGCAGAAGTGGAATTACTGGATTATATAATAATTCTATTTTTAATTTTTTAAGGAGGTTCCATACTGTTCTCTATGGCAGCTGTCCCAGTTGACATTCCCACCAGCAGTGCACAAGGGTTCACTTTTCTCCACATCCTTCCCAAGATTTGGCATTTCTTGTCTTTTTGATACTAGTCATTCTGACAGGTGTGAGGTGATACCTCATTGTGGTTTTGATTTGCATCTCCCTGATGGTGAGTAATGTTGAGCATCTTTTCATGTGTCTGTTAGCCATTTGTGTGTCTTCTTTGAGAAATGTCTATTCAGATCTTCTGCCCTTTTTTAAATTGGATTGTTGCGGGGGGTGTTGGTGTTGAGTGGTATGCATTCTTTATATATTTTGGATATTAACTCCTTACTGGATATGTCTTTGGCAAGTATTTTCTTCCATTCAGTAGGTTGCTTCTTTGCTTTCTTGGTGGTTTCCTTTGCTGTGTGGAAGTTATTTGGTTGTTGATGTTGTTTGTTTTTTGTTTTTGTTTTTGTTTTTTTTTGGTTTGATGTAATCCCACTTGTTTCTTTTTGGTTTTATTGCTTTCACTTTTGATGTCGGATTGAGAAACTGTCGTCTCCAAGACCTGTGTCATGGAGCTTGCTGCCTAAGTTTTCCTCCAGGAGTGTTAGCATTCCAGGTTTCAGGTTCATCTTTAATGTTTAGTTTAGTCCTCCAGCCCCTACATGGATTTAACTACATTAAGTAAGGGCTCCGCCCCCTTACCCGTTAACCCTGCTTTTTAAAAATTATAAATGGTGACCAAATTAAAGAAAGGACCATTGAGAACTTAGAGTTCTGGAGTTATTCATAGGATGAATGTGTGTTACTTTTTTTTGGTATGAGTTAACAATACAAATGACCTTTTACTTGGAACTATTCCTGGACTAGGTGTAGGAGTGACTCAGTCTATGTCTTTGTAACACAACTGATGGGCAAAAAAGAACCAAAACACCCATATTTACCTTAGTCTAAATAGAGTCAATTAACAACAAGTCGTCCAGTTATTTTAGCCCTAGGTAGAAACATAGATATTAAGTCATTTATGGTGATTCAGAGAAGTTTTTATTTTTATCTATTTAATCCTTCGGTGAACAAACTTATCTTTATTCTTTTTCTTTATTTTCCCAGAGAAACATATTTCTCTTTTTGGTTTGCATTCAGGTGCATTCCCTGGTTTGACAAAATCAGTGATGGAGACTTTTTTCTTTAAGTTTGGGGTACCCGGTGTAGAGAAAATAGGGCAAAGAGCAAAGAACCCAGGTTTGGGGTAACATGCAGCTCGGTCTAATTCCCTGCCCTTTCTCTTGCTGGCTCTGGAATCCAGAAAACCACTAACCCTTCCAAGATTCAGAGTCTTCAGCTGTAAGAGGGAAGATAATAATACTTACCTTATGAAGTTGTCGGCAGGGTTAAGAGAAATCCAGGTGACCCTTAGCCAACATGGGTTTGAACTCTAAGGCTACGCTTAAGTGCACATTTTTTATAGTATAGGACTGTAAATGTATTTTCTCTTACGACTTTTCTTAACACCATTTCATTTTCTCTAGCTCACTTTTTTTAAGAATATAGTTTATAACACAAAAACCATGCAAAGTATGTATTAATTGACTAGATATGTTACCAGTAAGGCTTACAACCCACAGTAGACTATTGGTAAAGTTCCGGGGGAGTCAAAAATTATAGATGGATTTTCAACCATATGGGGTTGTTGCCTCTAACCCCTCTCTTGTTCAGGGTCAACTGTAACCAACAGCTACAACGCCAGCCAGTTATTTCGAACCCGTTTCTTAAATGTTCGTTCCTTTTTTTCTTTTGCGTGGGCAGATTGAGGTTCAGCTTGGTTTTAGTTACAGTATAAATGGATCATTAAAAGTGAAGCAAATTTACAGCTAGTTCACATTTGTCATTCACAAATGAAAGAAATCAGAGGAGTGAAGTGTCTTATTCAAGAGGATAGATTGTTGGCAGAAGAGAGATCAGAACTCCTGTGTTCCCCTTTCTCAAACGCAGACCTTTCCTCTTGTGGTATGGCCTGGCCTGAGATAAGCCCTGCTCTTGAATTCTGTTATTAAACATGGCAGCCACCTAAACAGTCAGTCACTAAAGGGACCATAAAATATGAGTTCTATCTACTTGGATTTCATATTTATTATAACATAACTTGTTAATTCATGTAAGGTTATGCCACACATAGTTTGTATGTTCTTCGGTTTTCAGGAAACCCTTTCATTAATATACCCCCTGAAATTTAGACGTACTCGTCATTTGGATGTCTTTTTCAAGCAGCATGAGATGGTGCCCAGTTATAAGGTTTGTGTTCAGGGAATGACTTGTCTGATTTAAAATCCGTCAGATTTTGGCAGATTTCACCTCCATAGGCAGTTGTACCGAAGGGCACTCTCACTAGCCATATATGGGAGCACCTGGTGAGCTCCGTATTTGTTTATCTGGTAGCTGAAAAATGTTTATCCTTTTAAGAATTCAGCGACCCATTTTGATTTCCTCCCTTGCCCCTCAGCCCCTCTGCCCTCCCTACCATGTTTCTTCCCTATCTCTTCATGTCCACTTTTGGTGTTTTGGGTTTAGATTTTAGGTTGTTTAAAGTCTTTTGGGAGGCATCCATTCAAAAGGTGACCTAGAGGGACCAGAAGTTGAGACACTGACAGGAAATTGAATTCAAACAGGCTGAGAAAAGCGAGGAATCACTCCCAAGAATTACTCAGTAGCACAACACTGATTCAACACACAGTTGACCTAACATTCTTAGGTTTCTGGAGTAGGATTTTATGGGGTGAGGCCTTAGGGATACTGATGAATTGACAAGGCCTTCTGGTCACCTTGTCCTCTAGTAACCACCGAATGTCTTTGACCTCAAACGGCCTCAAGTTCAACTGGGGGGTGTTCAGTGCCACCAAGTCCTGTATACCCACTGAAGTCTGGAGAAGTTGTAGATGGACAGGTCAGCCTCACCGCTGGGTTAGGAGGGAAGTTGAAGATGCCTTGGTCTTACATAAGCTTCCTCAAAGACCCAAATCCAGTCTTCTGATTATTTACAGTCTCTCATGGCTCCACAGAAGGCCAAGCCCATAATAAGCATTTGTTCCTTATCAGTTTAAACCTTGCTCCAAACTAAGCGACTTTGGATTTAGAGCCAAAATCCTGGGTTCGTTTTTGAATCTTGGGGCTACTCTTGTGTTCCGACTTTGGCTGGAAAACCCCTGCCACCCCTGCAGAGGGAACACCGAGCGGGCCCTCCTCTGCCCTCCACATGCCTTTGTGCATACTTCACAAGAACTGTCCCTGCTCATTGAAAACAGCCGGGTCAAGGTCATCGACTCTTTTCAGTATTTTTCCAGCAGGAACATTCATTCATTGTTTTAGCATTTTTTAAAGGCAGCACAGCATAGTGATTGAGTACTTGGGGCCTGGAGCCAGACCGCCTGGATTTAAATCATGACTCTGCCACTCAGCTATGTTGCTTACATATTCTGTGCCTCAGTTTTCCAAGCTGTAAATGAGGATAATTACACATATAGACACACATACATACCTATTTGGGTGTGGATGCATGTAGCTTACCAGAATGCCTACCTTATGGTAAGTATCAGTATGCTTTGTATCATATATAATTTTTTAAAAAAATTTCAGACAGTCTAAGGTTAAGTGGAAGAAAATGCTTACTATGTGCAACTCTTGCAAACACTTCGCATGTGTTGCCTTCACTCAAGATAACTCCATAGATGCCATTGTCCCTTTTTTATGCATGGAAACTAAGTCTCAGAAAGCTTAAATAAATTGTTCAAGGAACTCAGATTTCAGAGCTTAATCGTTGTAACCACTGTGCTGTGTATGAAACTTGTCTTCCCAAAAAGTATAATCTCGTGGCTCTAACAGGCTGGTAGTGGTAAGAGTGGTGGCCCCAGCAATGGCAGTGACAGTAATAACCCCAGCTGAGTGGTGAGAGGGCCTGGCGTGTGGCATCCGCCATTGCCCGCCACTCCCTGTGGCTC